>NC_080166.1:127844599-128213349 GCF_950295315.1 Erinaceus europaeus | reverse complement strand
TGTGGCATCAATCTGTTGCCGCAAAAAGGCCATGAGCTTTTAAGAATTATAGGACCGTGGTCTGGGAGGTGTCGCAGTGGATAAGGCGTTAGACTCTCAAGTGTGAGGTCCCAAGTTCGATCCCCGGCAGCACATGTACCAGAAAGATATCTGGTTCCTTCTCTTTCCTCCTCTTTCTCATTAATAAATAAATTTAAAATGTTGAAAAAAAAGAATTATAGGACCTATTGTGAGCAGAAGAAGTAAAACAAGCTAGGGTCCCACAACTAAGGGTAGACAGGTAAGGAAGGGGGAATGTATCCATTGGTATGAAGAGGTGGGATCATATCTTAAGTCTAAGGAAAGCAGTCAGTGGATGTGATGTCCAGGGGAACAGCCATTTGTCTTTGGGGGTAGTAAAGGATGTCCGTGACATGGGTGATGTTATAAAGGGAAACATCTTTAAATTGTTGGCTGACAAAGGCAGGCCTATGGTGGCAAGACAAGATACACCAGTTAAGTTTACAAGAATATGTGAATGTTGTTAATTCACATAGGTTGGATATGGAGGAACTTCTTACAGTTTAATACCTTACCATATGAACAGATGATTTCTCATACGAAGGCTTGATAGTTGTAATCACTTACTTGTGAAAAAAAACAAAACTTGTAACAAGTTAGAGGTTTACTATAATTGACTTTGGACTATAAACAGACTCAGGTTACTTAGAGAGTTAATGCATGTTAGTGACAATGGTTTTAACATTTAGAGTATTTTGAGCAGACGGGTCATGCAAAAAATTTTTGGTCATTCAACACACTCACTCACAAAACACAACTGGCCAGTCATAACATAAGACATTCAGGGAAGGGGTAGGAAAGAGGGCTCTGTGAGCCAACTTTTGTAGGTTCTGCCATGTCATATTATGGATCCTGGTATGTATCCTTTATCTAGTCCTCTTGTAGTATTTCTTGTTCTTAAGGGATAACAGTGCCATCCTGCGGGGTAGGAACCCAGACAGATTTAGAGTAATTTTGAGGGAAAATGCATGCGAAACCCACACCTGAGGGTTTTGTCTATTAGGGGCCACATTTACCGGGAAGGTGTGGATTTGGTTCGATGACACTGGGGAGAGATCTGCAGAAGTGAAAGGTGCTGTAGTGGCAGGGGAAACTGAACACTTATCTACGGGGATGGAGCTCTCGGGGTGGACTGCATATGGTTTAAAGTCCTTAAATGCTGAAAAAATATCCTTTAACTCTCGTATCTCAGCCACAAGGTCTCTTAATGATGAGGTGTCAGCAGGGGGAGGAGTCGAAGGAGAGGAAGCCACAGGGTCTCTTAATGATGAGGTATTAGCAGGGGGAGGAGTCAAAGAAGCGGAAGCCGCAGCAAGAGAAACCGAACCATGTCTGTGAGGACAGCTGGGGAAGGGGTCAAAGGAGTGGCCGAACACGTGTCTGTGGGGACAGCTGGGGGAGGGATCAAAGGAGTGGCAGAACATGTGTCTGTGGGGCAGTGGAGGGAGGGGTCAAAGGTCGAACACCTGTCTGCAGGGGCAGTGGAGGGAGGGGTCGTGGAAGCGGAAGCTGCCACAGGAGAAACGAACACGTGTCTCCGGAGGCAGCATTTTTGGGGCTGACTGCAGATTGCTTAGGGTGTTTAAGTCTTAAGCAAATATCCTTTAACTCCCGTATCTCAGCCTCAAGGTCACTTAACCTTTTGGCAGGAGGCCTTGTACATATCCTGAAAATACTAAATATAGCCATGAGAACCCACGGTGTAGCGAAAATTAAAGCGTCTCTGAGATCGAAAGCCTGTCCCAGGAGAGAAGGATAGAATGTCTGGGACACCTCCTCATAAAACGGAAAAAATCCCATGGTGCAGGGAAATGCGGGGCCACAGAGTCAGGTGGCTGCCACTTACCTGTGTCTGGGCGGCTTTTCTGGACCTCAGGCTGGGTGTGAGTGCGGGACACGTCGGGCGCCAGATGTTGTTGAGCACGGGCCACGGAGAAGAGAGAGAGGGGGTCCGGAGCGAAGAGGAAACACAAGTCTTTATTTGCGCTGGCACCTCAGAGTTGGGTGCTAGAGAGGCAGGTTGGGCCACGTGGAGGTAGCAAAAATGGCCGCCTCACACAGTAACCTTTCCTGCGTCTGAACACCGGAGTGAAGCGCTGGCAAGAGAGCGAGGTGTGGAAGAAGAAGGGCTTTTATAGGAGCAGCTTTCGTGAGAATGGGAAGGGGGAGGAGTAACCATAGCACTCCAGGATAGGATAATGACTCTCGTGAGAATGGGAGGGGGGAGGAGTAACCAAAGCACTCCAGATATCGCGGGGATATAGACAATGCCCTGAGGGCACAACATGGCTGAACAGGCGCTCTGAGAATGTCCCAACTCTGGAGGGAACCAGCAGTAGCCTGAGGGGACAACATGGCAGATGTGACTGCGTCGGCACAATTTCCCAGCACTTACTTACTTACTTACTTACTTACTTCCTCTTTTTTCTTTGTTTCTCTTCTTTTTTTAATATTTATTTATTCCCTTTTGTTACCCTTGTTGTTTTTATTGCTGTAGTTATTATTGTTGTTGTTGGATAGGACAAAGAGAAATGGAGAGAGGAGGGGAAGACAGAGAGGGGGAGAGAAAGGTTGACACCTGCAGACCTGCTTCACCGCCTGTGAAGCGACTCCCCTGCAGGTGGGGAGCAGGGTGGCGGGGGGGGGGGGGGGGGGCTCCAACCGGGATCTTTACGCTGGTCCTTAAGCTTTGCACCACCTGTGCTTAACCCGCTGCACTATTGCCCGACTCCCTCCCTCTTTCTTTCTTTCTTCCTTTCTTTCTTTCTTTCTTTCTTTCTTTCTTTCTTTCTTTCTTTCTTTCCTCCCTCCCTTCCACCTTTCCTTCCTTCCATCCTCCCTTCCTTCCTTCCTCCTCCCTTTTCCTTTTCTTTCCCTTCATTTCTTCCTTTCCTTTCCCTCCTTTCTTTGTTTCCAAGTCACTTTACTGGGTGCACAGTGATTTACAAGATAGCTGTTGCGTAAGTTTCTCATCTTTTTGTGATAGATACACCACACCACACCCACCACCAGCTGAAGCCCTCCTCCCCCGCAGTGTCCTGGACCCCCTTTCAACCCCAGGCCCTTCCCCCTTCAGAGTCTCTTACTGCAACAGAGCACAGCTAGTCTAAGTTTCATCTTCATGTACTCTCTTGCATTTTCTCTCTCTTCCTTAATGTGGTTCCTTCAATGCCCATCCAAGACATAGCAGAGAAGACTTCATTCTCTTGTTTCCATTTGTTTACACAGTGGAGTAGTTTTCCACTGTACATATGCACCACAACCTTCTTTTTAGAAATATTTTTTAAAAGATATTTTTAAGGGACCAGGTAGTGGTGCACACATGCTACTATGCTCAAGGACCTGGGTTCGAACCCCTGGTCCCCATCTGCAGGGGAGAAGCTTCATGAGCAGTGAAGCAGTGCTGCAGGTGTCTCTGTCTTTCTCTTATCTCTCAATTTCTCTCTGGCCTATCAAATATGAGGGGAATTTTTAAAAATTTATTAAAGAGGGCAAAGGAAAGATAGAGCCTTGAATCAAAATTGGGACCTCATGCTTTCAAGTCCAGTGTTTTATCCCAGGCACTATTACAGCTTTCTTAACCACTCACCTGTCATTGGACATCTGGGTTGTTTCTGAGTTTGGGCTGCTACAAATAATGCATCTTGGGATAGGTGTTTCACAGTCATCTTTTGGAGACTTTCTGTCTCTCTGTCTCTCTCTGTCTCTCTCTGTATGTTTAAAATAGAGGCAGAGAAAGACTGAAAGAGTCCACAGCACTGAAGCTTCCTTCCATAGAAGGGAGGCTGGGCTCAAACCCAGGTCATATACATGACAAAGAAGCTCACTATCCAAGTGAGCTACCCCGCCTGCTCTGACAAGCCTCTCCAGCCTGGGGTCTGGGTTCTTATCAGCAAAGTGGTATTTGTGAGGCTGCGGTGTTGTTCACTCAAAGTTGAAAGAATGTACATTGTGGCTTCCTGATGTGTGTGGAGTTGACACACCCTCAAATTAGCCTCAGGTCACTTGCATCTTGCTTTCCCAGGAAGAATCCCCCTGACAATTAGAAAGATGTATTATTGTACTTATTGAGAAAGAGAATCCCCCTGACAATTAAAAAGACGTATTACTGTATTTATTGAGAAAGGGGAGAAAGAATTAGAACATCACTGTAGCACATGTGATGTTAGGGCTCCAACTTGGACCTCATGCTTGCGAGTCTAACACTCTATCCACTATGCCACCTCCTTGGTTGTTGCTTGGTTTTTTTTTAAATGTTTTATTTATTTATTGAATATAGAGACAAAAATTGAGAGGGAAGGCAAACATAGAGACACCTATAGCACTGTTTTACTACTTGTGAAATTTGCTTTCTGCAGGTGGGAACTTTTTTTTTTAATTATTTAATTATTGGAGACAGCCAGAAATTAAGAGGAAGGGGGAGGCAGAGAGACAGAGAGAGAGACAGAGAAACACTTGTAGCTCTGTTTTACTGCTTGTGAAACTTCCTTCTGCAGGTGAGAACTATTTTTTAATACTTTGTTGATTGATTGGACAGAGAGAGCCAGAGATTGAGATGAAGGGGTAATTAAGAGACAGAGAGATGCCTGCAGCACTGCTTCACCACTTGTGAAGCTTCCTGCCTTCAGGTAGGGACCAGGGACTTGAACTCTGTTGTTTTTTTAATAAAATGGAAACACCAACAAGACAATAGGATACATAGGGTACAATTCCACCCAGTTCCCACCACCAGAATTCCATATCCCATCCTCTCCCTTGATAGCTTTCCTATTCTTTATCCTATCCCTATTCTTTATTCCTATTCATTATGGGGTGCAGGAGGTGGAAGGTCTGGCTTCGTAATTGCTTCCCTGCTGAACATGTCTCTCTCTTTCCCTGGTGGGACGGGGCTCTAGGGAAGCAGGGCTCCAGGACACATTGGTGGGGTCGTCTGCCCAGGGAAATCTGGTTGGCATCATGGTAGCATCTGGAACTTGTTGGTTGAAAAAGAGTTAAGATATAAAGCAGAACAAATTGTTTACTAATCATGAACCTAAAGGCTGGAATATTGCAGATAAAGATTTGAGGGTCTCTGGGAGTCGGGCAGTAGCGCAATGGGCTAGGTGCAGGTGGCGCAAAGCTCAAGGACCGGTGTAAGGATCCTGGTTCAAGCCCCAGGCTTCCTACCTGCAGGGGAGTCACTTCACAAGTGGTGAAGCAGTTTGCAGGTGTCTGTCTTTCTCTCCCCCTCTGTCTTCCCCTCCTCTCTCCATTTCTGTCCTATCTAACAACTACAATATTAATAATAACTATAGCAACAAAAAACAACAAGGGAAACAAAAGGAAATAAATAAATAAATAAAGATTTTTTAAAAAGATTTGAGGGTCTCTGTTTTAGAAATAGCTAGTAGGTCTATTTTAGGTATATTTCAAGGAGCTGTGACTCTACTAGTTTTTGCCTGAGCCTGACATCTGATATGCAGTTATCTGATCAAAGTTACTGTCAGGTGTGCTCTGGTTCTTGCGCTCAACCAGGTACGTCACCACCTGGTGCCAGGGACAGTCTTATTTATTTATTTATTTTTCTTTAATAGGAGAGAGAGAGAGAGAGAGCGCCACCCTATAGCACTGAAGCTTCCTTCAATGCAGTGGAGGCTGTGCTTAAACCTGCACTGGATGAAGCAGGGCACTAGCCAAGTGAGCTACTCTGCAACCTGTTCTTTCCTTCTCCTTTGCCTTTCCCCTCCTTTTCGTCTTTCTCCCCTCCCCTTCCCTCTCCTCTCTCTCTCTTTTGATTTTTAGCTTGAACCTGGATCCTCATACATGATAATGTGTGTGTTCTACTGGGTATGACACCACACAACACCCTCCCTTTTATAAAAATTGTCAAGTAAGGGAGTCGGGCGGTAGCGTAGCCGGTTAAGCGGAAGGACTGGCGTAAGGATCCCGGTTCGAACCCCCGACTCCCCACCTGCAGGGGACTCGCTTCACAGGCCGTGAAGCAGGTCTGCTGGTGTCTATCTTTCTCTTCCCCTTCTCTCTCCATTTCTCTCTGTCCTATCTAACAACGATGACATCAATAACAACAATAATAACTACTACAACAATGAAAAACAACAAGGGCAACAAAAGGGAAAATAAATAAATATTTAAAAAAATTGTCAAGTATATATGACAGATAGTTTATAAGAGAGAGAACCAGAGGGAAATGTTAGCACACTACACTGAGTGGTACTGTTAGGTTCGGTAATCCAAAAAATTCACCAAGAGACCAGGGCGATGTAAAGACAAAGAGCTTTATTTACTAGCCCGGGATAGGGGGTAGGGCCGAGACCCCACAGCTGTTTTGGGTGCTTGACCCCTTATCTAAGTCTTACTAGGGTTTATATACAGTTCAGAATACATGGCTTACGTGACAAGGCACATGACAATGTTACAATTATGGTTATCTATTACATATGTATGGGGGAAGTGAGGGTCCTTTTTCTTTTTACAGCCTCTTATCTCTTTTCCTGCCTCCGGAGGTGTCTTCTTTTCTTGTGATCTCTCACCTTGCCTCAGGGGTCTGCAGCTGCAGTCTATCTTGAAACCCGAGATTGTTTGTGTAGCCTTCAGGTTGCTGGAGTCCAGGCCTGCCTATCTTTTAATTACCAATTTACATTTGTTAATTCTAGCTCAATTCCTACAGTACGTAGGATGAGGAGAAATTGAGAGGATAGAGCAAGAGAGAGAGAGGCGGGGGGCCAGCAGTGGCGCTCTCATTTAAGCACACATATCACGATGTGCAAGGACCAGGGTTCAAGGCACCCCCACACACACCTGCAGGGCAGTTGCTTCACGAGTGGTGAAGCAGGCGTGCAGCGCTCTTTCTCTCTCTCTCTTCCTCTCTATCTCCCTCCCCCCTCTCAATTTCTCTGTCCTAACCAATAAAATGGAAAATAAAAAGGAAAAAAGTGGCTGCTGAGAGCAGTGGATTTGAAGTGCCAGCACTGAATGCCAACAATAACCCTGGGAGAGAGAGAGAGGGAAATGGATGTCTGTAGTATTACGTCACCACATGTGAAGCTTCCTCTTCATAGCTGGGGACCGGGGCTTGAACCCAGGTCCTGGCGCATAGTAATGAGTGCTCAGTCACGTGTGCCACCACACGGCCCCTTTGCATTTCTCCTTAAATTCCTTTTATGATGAATGAGTTATTCCATAGGAGAGTTTCATGAAAGAGAGATGGAAGGAGGAATCAGGGCACCACTTAGGTACACGTGGCACTGGGATTAAACCAGGAACCTCAGGAGCGCAAGAGCTACTGCGCCGTCCCCACAAAGAGATCTTCCCCTCACCAGGCACAGTGACAGAGCAGGCCAAGAGCAGCCCCAGACAACTCTGGGGAGCACTGCCTCAGTTTCTCCCAGGGCAGTGAGTCAGGGGAATGACTGAGGGGGGCACCCACATGATGATGCTTTTTCACCCGGCCTGGGGAGATAGCATCATGGTTCTGCAAAAAGCCCCACGAGGTCCCAGGTTCAATCCCCAGTGCCAACATAAGCCAGAGCTGAGCAGTGTCTGGGCTAAAAAGGAACCTTCTGGAAGAAAAAAGAAAAAAAAAAATCACTCTGGGCACGGGAGACAGTATAATGTTATGCAAACAGACTCTCATGCCTGAGGCATCCAAGGTCCCAGGTTCAATCCCTGCACTACCTTAAGCCAGAGCCAAGCAGTGCTTTGGTTAAAAAAAAAAAAAAGTAAAAAAACAGTAACAAAACAAATAATACCTAAAAAGAAGGGGAGCCAGAAGGCGGCACACCTGCTTAAGCACACACATTACAGTGTGTAAGGACCTGAGTTAAGCCCCTGGTACACTTGCAGGGGAAAAGTTTCAGGAGTGGTGAAGCAGGGCTGCAGGTGTCTCTGTCTCTCTCCCTCTCTATCTCTTCCTCCCCTCTCAATTTCTTTGTCTCTAACCAATAAAAAATATATATATATGAAAACTACATGTCTTAAAATAAATAAATACATAAATACACCCTTCACTCTTAAAAAGGAGGCACATTGGAAGCCATACATGGCCACACCACTGGGTCTTGAAGACATCATGCCGAGCTAGAGAAACCAGACAGAAGGGAAGGGCGAGTGGTGCAGGCGAGTGAGGTGAGCAGAGCAGGAGGGGCAGGAGGGCTGGTGATCAGGGTTCCCTGTCCAGGAAGACAGAGTCACCCTGGGAGGAGGGTGAGGGAAAGCCATGCCCAGCGTGCCAATATGTGCCTTCCACTCTGTGGTCTAGTTTAATCTTACTGAGGAGCGGAGGCCTTGTGCACTCATGGTCTCACTGCTTTTTCATTCAAGTAGACACAGAGCAGGGGTGGAGAGAAACACCACCACACCCCACTGTGTGGTGCTAGGGCTTGAGTTTCTTAGTGTGACAAGGTGTGTGTTCTACCTGGGGAACTCTCTCCAGCCCTGGTGTGTGTGTGTGTGTGTGTGTGTGTGTGTGTGAGAGAGAGAGAGAGAGATAGAGAGAGAGAGAGAGAGAGAGAGAGAGGAAGCAGATCACTACTCAGCTCTGGCTTACGGTGGTGCCTGGGATTGAACCCTGGACCTCTGGTGCCTCAGGCATGAGAGAGGCTGTTGTGTGACCTCCAGCCCTAGCAAAGTGTACTGAGTACTTGAAGACCCCAGGAGCTCTCCTCCATCAAAAGCCCTGCTGCCTGCACCGCCAATCAGATGGGGGAAACCCTGGAAAGAGCTCAGTGGGTATGCAAAATGACTGCCACGCCTGAGGCCGCCGAGGTCCTGGGTTCAGACCCAGCCTCCATGGTGAGCCAGAGCCGAGTTAAAAAAAAAAAAGTGGGAGGTATTTTCTGCATTGTTGTCCTTTTTAAAAAAAGGAACTGGTTCTCAAACAGTTCTTTCAAAAGGTCTGGGAGGTGGCTCAATGGAGTGTTGTGAGTTCTAGCCCTGGCAGCACATGTACCAGACTTGGTGTCTGGTTCTCTCTCTCTCTCTAGTAATAAATTTAAAAAAATATATTTTAAAACAATTCTTTTTTAAAAAGGGGGGTACTGGAACTCTCCCCACCCCACCCCTCCCCAGAAAGGCCTCCGGGTTCCCTTTCACACAGGGGGACAGATCAGCACCCCACGCCTGCCAGCCACACAGAGTGTGGTGGGGTCCACCGAAAGGCACCGCGAACACCAGCTTGTTAGAAATCCAGATTCTTCAGCCCCACGCAGATCTCCTGAAGGTGGGATGGGAATGTGGGGCGGTTGGTGTTGGGGGGACCTTCGAGGAGGGTGCCTCAAGGTTGGCCCAGATGCTCGCTGGCCCGGGTGCTGGGTGACAGCAGTGCCGGGAGCCCACCCCCAAGCGCCGGGGGAGGATCCCTGGCCCGGAGGGGAACCCGGTGCGGGGCGGGGGGAGGAGCCGGGCGCCGGGCGCCCCGCCCGCACACCTGAGCGGCCAGGTGGCCGGGCTGGCTGGTCGCCGCGCAGACGGGCAACACCTCGGGGAGGCTACACGCTGCCGGTGTCCGTGGGGGAACCAGCACCGAGCCGCCACCATGGGTAGGTGCGCGGGCGCCCGGGACTGGAGGGCTGCGCCCACACGTTCCGCAAAGAGGGGGGCCTCGCCAGGACTGCGCCCAGGGTCCCCGAGGTCTCCGCGGTGGCCGGGGACGAGAGTGGCCGCGGCGGGAAGGGACCCGAGGACTTGACGGCGCGCGGACTCTGCGCTCCGGGGAACCCGGGCGGGGGGGATCTTTGGCCGAGCACCCTCACACCCCACTCGGTGCGAACCCTGAAACTGCAAGAATGTGGGCACTGATCTTGACCTGCCCACTCGGGAACCTGCCCTGCCGCCCTGCGTGCGCGGGGGTGGTGGTGGTGGTGGTGGCGGCCGTGGACTTGAGCTGAGCCGCTGGACGTCCAGGGGCGCTGGTGGCGCACGCGCCCGGCTGGTGGAGGGGCCCTGCCAGGGACCAGTGGAAGGGAGGGGGCAGCCTCACCACTGTCTCCACGTTTCAAGAGAAGACACAGGAGAATGGCATTTCTTTCTTTTTCTTTTTCTTTTTCTTTTTCTTTTTCTTTTTCTTTCTTTCTTTCTTTTCTTTCTTTCTCTTCCTTCCTTCCTCCCTTCCCCTCTCTCTCCTTCTCTTTCTTTTTAAAAAGATATTTATTTATTCTCTTTTGTTGCCCTTGTTGTTTTATTGTTGTAGTTATTGTTGTTGTTGTTATTGATGTTGTTGTTGTTGGATAGGACAGAGAGAAATGGAGAGAGGGGAAGACAGAGAGGGGAAGAGAAAGACAGACACCTGCAGACCTGCTTCACCACCTGTGAAGTGTCTCCCCTGCAGGTGGGGAGCCGGAGGCTCAAACCTGGATCCTTAGGCAGGTCCTTGAGCTTAGTGCCACCTGCGCTTAACCTGCTGTGCTACCACCAGGCTCCCTCTTTCTCTTTCTTTTACTTTCTTTCATTTTTCCCCTCTCAATCCTTCTTTTCTCTCCTCCCCCCCATCTCCCTCCCTCTCTTCATTCTTTCTTCTCCCTCTCTTTCACCCTCTCCCTCTTCCTCACCCCCCCTCCAAGGGCTGAGTGCCATAAAGCCTGGGCATCCCTGGCTAAGCCCTTTGGGTCTGGATTTTTCTCAGCCACTAGACTATTTTCACTGCACATATGAGTGAATTCACTAAGTGATTGTCTTTGGGGCTGGGGAGACAACGTACTGGTTATGATCTTCATGCCTGAGGTTGTAATGTCCCAGGTTTAATCCCCCAGCACCACCACCAAACAGATCTGAGCAGTGCTCTGCTATCCATCTCTCTCTCTCTCTCTCTTTGTGTTTGTGTGTACTCTCTGTCACTAAAATATAATGAATATAAATGTTAAAAAGTGGCCCTCAATGGGGGGGGGGCCACTGGCTGTGACCATGCCCCACGTGCACCCTGCTGGCTGTGTCAGCTGCGCCCATTCCAGAGGGTGCTCCTGAGCAGCTGCTGTCACTAATGGGTGCCCAGGGGGCTGGCTCCCCTCCCACCTCACTACGTCACTGTCACTAGTTTGCTCCTCCTGTTCCTTATGGGGGGGGACTCTGGAGCATGTATTCAGGCTTATGTCAAAGATGAGTCACTCTCCACTGTTCAGCTTGACCTTTTTCTTTCTATTCTTTCTTCTTAAAAAGTTTTTATTTATTATTGATTTATTTATATTAGATAGAGACAGAGAGAAATTGAGAAGGGAGGGGGGAGAGAGAGGGAGAGAGACAGAGACACACCTGCAGCCCTGCTTCACCACTTGTGACGCTTTCCCCCTGCAGGTGGGGACCAGGGGCTTGAACCCGGGTCCTTGTGCACTGTAATGTGTGCGCTTAGCCAGGTGTGCCACTGCCTGGCCTCTCTTTCTTTCTTTCACCAGGCCTCAGCTCTGGCTTATGGTGGTGCAGGGGACTGAACCTGGGGACTTTCAAGCCTCAGGCATGAAAGTCTCTTTGTAAAACTATTATGTTATCTACTCCTGCTTCTCTCTCTCTTTTTCTTTCTTTCTTTCTCTTTTTAAAAATTTTTTTAGTGTGAGTGTAGCAGGAGCCACACATTAGCAATGCCACTTTCCCGCGACATTCTTTTGTCCGTTTCTGTAGAGTGGCAGAGAAAGACCCCAGCACTCTGGTGCCACAGTACTTCCTCCGGGTACAGCCAGGCACCCAGGGCCAGGCCGGTCCTCTGTGTGGCGAGCCATTTTTCCAGCCCCTGTATTTCCCAGTATTCCTAAGGCAGCTCTACTCCCAGCCTCTGCTGTTGCCTAGTTATAATGATTAAACCCAAAGTTAACTTCAGAAATTTGGGAGTGAATGGGTGCTTTTTAGTTTGCAGATTAACCCTTCAGTAGTTTGTTGTTGTTATTGTTATTGTTGCCAGTGATTGTTGCCAGTTATTGTTATTGTTGCCTCCTCATTCTAGTAGAGATGGAAAATGCGTATTTCAACACGTTTTATTTTTAAACAAAAAATAATAATCCCTTCCTAATTGTTCAACTTCTCTTTAGTTTACTAAGTACAAAAAGAGAGAGGGTGGGGGTACATAGCATAATGGTTATACAAAGAAACTCTCATTTCTGAGGCTCCAAAATCCCAGGTTCAATCCCCCACACCACCATGAGCCAGAGCTGAGCAGTGCTCTGGTAAAAAAAAAAAAAAAAAAGAGAGAGAGAGAGCTCACCAGGTAGTGGTTCACCTGGTTGAGGACACATGTTACAATGCTCAAGGACCTGGGTTCAAGCCCCCCGGTCCCCACCTGCAGGGTGAAAGCTTTGTAAGTGGTGAAACAGGGCTGCAGGTGTCTTTCTTTCTCTCCATTCCTCTCAATTTCTCGCCGTCTCTATCAGTCAATCAATAAATAAATATAATAAATTTCTTAAAAGGAAACTTATTTTTTAAAGAGAGAGAGAGAAAAAAAGATTTGGAAAGTAGAAAAGACGCACTATTTATTATATTATTAATAGAGACAGAAATTGAGAGGGGAGGGGAGATAGAGAGGGAGAAAGACAGAGAGACACCTGCAGCCCTGCATCACCACTCCTGAAGCTTTCCCACTGCAGGTGGGGACCAGGGGCTTTGAACCTGGGTCCTTGTGCACTGTAATGTGTGTGCTTAACCAGGTGCGTCACCCCACAGTCCCTATAGTTGCACTATTGTCACCTTATGAGGACAGATCTTTAGATTGTCCCTTGAGATTGAAAGACAAACACTCAAAAACCTGGTGGCTACAAGGAGAGTCGCAAGGAGACAGCTCTTCACTCTTAGGTTGGCAAACCTCTCTGAAAGAGGGTCAGATAGTAAATATCTCAACTTTGGAGACCGTACTTTTTTTTACCAGAGCACTGCTCACCTCTGGTTTATGGTGGTGCAGGGGATTGAACCTGAGACTTCAGAACCTCAGCCATGAGAGCCTCTTTGCATAATCATTATGCTGTCTCCCCCGCCCTGGACCATACCTTCTCTGTGCCAGCAATTCAAACCCAACCTCGTAGTTGGAAAGATGTGAACAAATAGGCAGAGCTGTGTCCCAAGAAAATGTGATCTGTGGGGAAACAGAAAGAGCCCTTTCCTCAGTTCTGTCTGGGGATGGAGGGCTCAGGACAGCCAGGACTCTCCTGGTACTGAGAGACAGAACTGGGGGAAGGGCTCCTTCTCTTGTGACCCAAGAGGACACAACAGCCAGTGCTGAAGCCTCCCCAAGGACCGGAGTAGAGCCACCTCTGAGGCCAGTTAGGGCTGGGGACGCTTTTACTGAAGGTTTGGGGACATTTCTGTATTTCCCCTCATCCTGAACTTAGCCAGAGTCCATGCAATTTTTTTGACAGATATATTTATTATTATTTTAAAAATATTTATTTATTCCCTTTTGTTTCCCTTGTTTTTATTGTTGTAGTTATTTTTGTTGTTGTCGTTGTTGGATAGGACAGAGAGAAATGGAGAGAGGAGGGGAAGACAAAGATAGACACCTGCAAACCTGCTTCACCAGCTGTGAAGCGACCCCCCTGCAGGTGGGGAGCCAGGGACTCGAACCGGGATCCTTATCTGGTCCTTGTGCTTTCCACCACGTGCGCTTAACCCACTGCGCTACTGCCTGGCCTCTAATCACTGCTGTTCTTAACACCACCTTTGGGAGATCATTCTCAAACTCCTGACACTAATTTACCCAAAACATGGCCACCATCGGCAAGCCAAAGACTAGACTGTGCCAGTTCTTCCCGCCACCGTCTCATTTGGGGACTCTGTAGCAAGACGGGTGAGAGGAGGGATAAAGAGAGTCAGCCTGGGCCAGGTGGGGGTGCACAGGGTTCAAGCCCTGGGTCCCCACTCACAAGGGAGAAGCTTAGAGTGTTGGAGCAGTGCTGCAGGTGCCTCCAGCTGCCCCTTTCACCTGCGCTCTCTCCCTTCTGCATTTCTGTCTCTGTCAGAAATGAAAGGAAGAAAGACAGAAAGAATGAAAGAGAGAGAGAGAGAGAGAGAGAGAGAAAGCCACCAGGAGTGGTGGAGTTGTGTAGGTGCCGGCGGCAGGGAAAAATAAAAAAGGGTCAAGTTCCTGGAAGGAGCAAGGGGGGGAAGTGCTGAACTTCAAAGCATGAGGTCCCGTGTTTAACCCCAGGCATCGCATATGCCAGAGTGGCACTCTAATACTCTGTCCTTTGTCACATTAATGATGACATGAGAAGAGTAAAAGGGCCCGAGAGATGGCACAGTGGAGAAAGTGGTGACGTCTCAAGCATGAGATCCTGAGTTCCGTCCCTGGTACTGCCTGAGTTATGCCCGAGTGATGTTCTGGTTCTCTCTCCTTCTCTCCTTCTTTTTGCTCATAAGTAAAATTATCTGTGGTCCAGGAGGTGGCACAGTGGGTAAAGTGTTGGACTCTCAAGCATGGGGTCCTGAGTTCAATCTCTGGCAGCACCAGAGTGATAATCTGGATAACCCTCCAGATAACCCTGGAGGCAATTAAAACAAAAAAAAAAGAACAGCAGTGATCTGTGACACACCTGGTTTAGTGCACAAGGACCCAGGTTCAAGCCCCTGGTCCCCACCCACCTGTAGGGGTAAGGCTTCATGAGTGATGAAACAGGACTACAGGTGTCTCTGTCTTTCTCCCTCTCTAGTTCCCCCTCACCTCTCAGTTTCTCACTGTGTCTATCCGACAATACATAAATAAATAATTTTTTTTTAAGTAGAAAAACGGGAGTGACGGACTGGTGTGACACAGTGAAGGCTGATGGGCGTGGGCCTAAATCATTATTGCATATTTTGGGGACGGGGTGGCAGGGATGGAACCCAGGGCCTCACATACTCAAAACCTGGTTACTGAGTGAAGGTAAAAGCTAGTGTCCTTGAAGAAGGCCTCATCTCTAGGGGCAGGAACAGAAGCTCAGAGACCTCATCTCCCACACCATGGGGCGGCTGGGATATGTAATCCTTGGGAGACCAGGGAGCAGATTGAACAGCCCCACCAACTAGTTGAGCCACAGGGATCTTTCACGAGAGAGACAGACAGACAGGCCTTGTGTTCCAGACCCAGGGTGGGCGTGGGGCCGGCATGTGCCACCTCTGGGGGCCTCCTGGCTCCCTCATGGACAGGACACCTGGGTCCTCTCTTCCACAGGTGGGAAAGTGGGTAGGTGTCCCAGGTGAGGTTATAAAAGACTGAAAACAAGGGCGGGCTCAGAGGAACATTCCAGGCCGTTCCTCCTTGCTGATGATGGAGTAAGAAGGAGCAGGGTGTTTTCAGGGGGTGGCTCTCTGACTCATGTCGCTGCCTGGGCGGCAGAAGGAGGCCTGGGCCTGAGGTGTTGCAACTTCACCCCAGGGTTGTGGCTGGGCCCAACCACAGGCAGGTTGCTCACAGGGAAAGTGGACAGTGGGCCAGCTCACAGGGTGCCTGGCAGCGCTGGGTCTGATGGCCACGACAGGTCACTGAGGTATTTGACCCGAGAGCAGGCAGTTCTTCTTCTTCTTCTTCTTCTTCTAGCGTTTGCCCTTCTTCCGTAGCCAGTCAACAGCGTCAGGTTGAGCCTGATGTCAAGTTTCGAGACCTCCTTTGAATCTGGAGAGGTGGCAGTCGTTGACTATGTGGGTCATAGTCTGTCTGTAACCGCAGGGAGCAGGCAGTCTCCGTGGTTGATGCCAAGGGGAAGAGGAACCTCGTCCTCAGACTCCCCCCCAGGAAGGAGGAGGACCTGGTTCTTCAGGTTCAGCCCAGGCTTGCTCCCAAGCTGCTGAAAGGAAGGGGCTGAGATTTTGCCCCTGCTCCAGGCCACTGCTTTTTCATTCAGATAAGAGAGCTCAGTGAGGTGCCTAGTTACTGCCCATGGGGATATGCAAAAGCGAGCCTGGGCCCAGGCCTCAGGCTGGAAACTTCCACCAGTGTGCTTCCCTGAGGACACCCATTCAAAGCTCTCAGAGGAAGGACTTAAAAACTCCTGCGAGCCACAGTAAGAAGCTAAATGCTGGGAGCCGGGCGGTAGCGCAGCGGGTTAAGCGCAGGTGGCGCAAAGCACAAGGACCAGAATAAGGATCCCGGTTCGAGCCCTGGCTCCCCACCTGCAGAGGAGTCACTTTACAAGCAGTGAAGCAGGTCTGCAGGTGTCTGTCTTTCTCTCCCCCTCTCTGTCTTCCCCTCCTCTCTCCATTTCTCTCTGTCCTATCCAACAACAATGACAGCAATAACAATAATAACTACAACAATAACAACGACATCAATACTACTACTACTAGCGTTTGCCCTTCTTCCGTAGCCAGTCAACAGCGTCAGGTTGAGCCTGATGTAAAGTTTCGAGACCTCCTTTGAATCTGGAGAGGTGGCAGTCGTTGACTATGACATCAATAATAACAATAACTACAACAATAAAACAACAAGGGCAACAAAAGGGAATAAATAAATATTTAAAAAGGAAGAAGAAGCTAGATGCTGTCAGCGTGGGAGCTTCAGCCTGTGTGAGCTTGAGCTTGCACACAGCTAGCTGTGGATTTCTAGGCATTAAAGTCCCAAGTTTAGGAGTCGGGCTTGTAGCACAGCGGGTTAAGCGCACGTGATGCAAAGCACAAGGACCGGCATAAGGATCCCAGTTCGAACTCCCGGCTCCCCACCTGCAGGGGAGTCACTTCACAGGCGGTGAAGCAGGTCTGCAGGTGTCTGTCTTTCTCTCCTCCTCTCTGTCTTCCCTTCCTCTCTGTCTTATCTAACAACGACGACATCAATAATAACTACAACAATAAAAAAGGGCAACAAAAGGAAAAATAAGTAAATATAAAAAATAAATAAAGTCCCAAGTTTAATTAAGCCCCAGCACCATGTATATCAGAGATACTCCGACCTCCATCTTGTGAAATAGATAAAATACAAAGATTTGAACAAGAACCCTGCTCAGCTCTGGCTTACAGTGCCAGGAATTGAACCTGGGACCTCAAAGTCTCTGGCATGAAAGTCTGTTGTGTAACTACAGTACTATCTCCCTGGCCCAGTAAAATTGAGCGTTTTTTCTTTCCTTCCTTCCTTCCTCCCTTCCTTCCTTACTTCCTTCTTTCCCTTTCTTTATTACTGAATAGACAGAAGTTGAGAGGGGAGAGGGAGATAGAGAGGGAAAGAGACAGACACCTGCAGCCCTGCTTCACCATTTGTCAAGATCAGGGGCTTGAACTTAGGTCCTTGAGCACTGTAATGTGCGTGCGTAACCAGGTGCACCACCGCTAGGCCCCAAATTGAGCATTTCTCTAGATTTCAGAAACCTGGAAATGCTGCACCCTCTACAATGAGCCTTGGCACCACGTGGGGACGTCACAGACAAGACGCAAGAAGAAACATCATGGGTAGTGGCGTGGCTTGTGGTATCTCTCCTTCCCTCTGTGTCTCCCCCTCCACCCCCGTTTCTAAACTTAAAAAGGAAAAAGGAAAAATTGACCTAGGTCAGTGATATTGTATACCCACTAGATCTTAGTGCTGCATTTAAAAGACATAAGAAAGCTCGATTTACTTTAGTTTGTAGGACAAATCTAGCGGGGGTGTTTTGTTTTTCTTTCTTTTTTGATAGGGACAGAAATAGGGATGGAAAGGGGGGCCCGGGGGTGGGGGAAGAGAGACATCTGCAGCACACATCCACTGCTCATGAAGTCTACTCTCCTGCAGGTGAGGACCGGGGACTTGAACCTGGGTTCTCACACGTGGTGATATGTACATTGTACCGGGTGCATCACTGCCCAGCCCTGCTAGATATTTCCTAGTTTATTTGTTTATTTACTTCACAGGTAAGGTGCTGAGAGGTAGAAAGAGAAAGAGAGCCAGAGCACCACTCTGACAAACTTGATGTCAAGGATCCAACTCGGGGCCTCATGCCTGAGCAGCTAACACGCTGTCTGCTGTGCCGCCTCCCAGGCCTCCCAGCTAGAATCTCTAGTGAGCGATGTTCGCGCGCACACACCTCCGGAGACACAGCTCCCCAACTAGTCCTCTGCCTTTGTTTCTTCCTCTTTCTGTCACCAGGGTTATTGCTGGGGCTCGGTGCCGGCACTACGAATCCACTGCTTCCAATGACCACTTTTTGCCTTTCCCCCCGTTCCTTTTTTTTTTCTTTTTTTAAATATTTATTTATTTATTCCCTTTTGTTGCCCTTGTTGTTTTATTGCTGGTGTTATTGATGTCATTGTTGTTGGATAGGACAGAGAGAAATGAGGAGAGGAGGGGAAGACAGAGAGGGGGGAGAGAAAGAGAGACGCCTGCAGACCTGCTTCACCGCCTGTGAAGCGACTCCCCTGCAGGTGGGGGGCTGGGGGCTCAAACTGGGATCGTTACACCGGTCCCTGCGCTACTACCTGACTCTTTTCTTTTCTTTTCTTTTCTTTTTTGGATAGGACAGAGAAATTGAGAAAAGGAGGGGGAGATTGAGAGGGGGTACTTCACCACTCATGAAGCTTCCCTATTGGGGAGTGGGAACGCGAACCTGGGTCCTCATTCATGATCATGTGTGAGCTTAACCAGGTGCGCCACCCTCCAGCCCCCATCCCAGAGATGTCTCAGCCAGCAGAGCAAATACTTTTCCACAGGGAGGCTCTGGGGTCCATTCCCAGCATCCAACGGAGCATCATGGACTGAGGGGACCCCATGGACTGGGTACCATGTCCTGGCTCCAGCCTGATTGCTCTGACCAGAGAGGGTCCCATGGCCTTTGCAGTCCTGACTGAGTCAGCAGAGGACTGTTACTCTTATTATTCTCTTGCCGTGGAGAGAGGGAGGTCTGTTGTCACAGACCACGAAAGAGTGTTCCTGGTTGTGCAACTCGGGGAATTTTCCTGGTTTTTTGCACCTGGGCTGTGACCTCAGCGACTCTGCTGTGGTAGCTTCCCTCTGCCTCTGCATGTTGCTTCGGCCAGTGTCCCCAGGCCCTCTGGCTGTGATGAGAGTGTCTCCCAGCTGGGACCCAGCCTCCCAGTCCCCTTGGATGCTAAGGCAATGTAGAGCAGAGTAGTCTAGGGAACCATGTCTGCCCCCTCCTCCCCAGGAGTGGGCAGGGGTGTTCCAGGAGAGGCCATTGCCTTCTGGAGATCTCAGCTCACTCTTGTGAGGCACCTGCTACGAAGCCTGATAGAACCTTGTGTACTTATTTCAGTCCTGGTGTACCTGACCCCACATGCCCTGGAGGCAGCCCCTGTGTTAGAGGTGGAAATGAATGTTAGCAACTGGAGGTGTGGAAACCGCTGGGACGGTGAAGCACTGGACTGGCTTGCCCAAGGTTCCCAGTTCCATCCCTAGGACTGCATATTCCAGGGTGCTGTCCTACTTGGCTTCCCCCCATGTGAACTCTCCCCCATACATGACAAATAATAAAATTAATCTTAAAAAGGGGCAGGGGGGAGTCGGGCAGTAGTGCAGTGGGTTAGGTACACGTGGCACGAAGCACAAGGACTGGCGTGGGGATCCTGGTTTGAGCCCCCGGTTCCCCACCTGCAGGGGAGTCGCTTCACAGGCGGTGAAGCAGGTCTGCAGGTGTCTATCTCTCTCTCCCCCTCTCTGTCTTCCCCTCCTCTCTCCATTTCTCTCTGTCCTATTTAACAGTGATGAAATCAATAACAACAACAATAAAAAAACAAGGGCAACAAAAGGGAAAATAAATAAATATAAAAGGGGGGCAGGGGTGCCGGGTGGTGGAACACCTGGCCGCACTTCCCTGTCAGCATGCACAAGGACCTGGTCCCCGCCAACAGTGGGGAAGTTTCTTGAGTGGTGAAGCAATGCTGCAGGTGCCTCTCTATCTCTCATCCATCCATCTCCAGTCCCTCTTTTTTTTTTTTTTTTTTTTTTGCTTCCAGGGTGAGCACTGGGGCTTGGTGCCTGCACTACGAATCCACTGCTCCTGCCAACCATTTTTGTTTGTTTATTTTGTTTTATTGGATAGGACAGAGAGAAACTGAGAAGGAAAGGGAGATAGAGAGGAGGAGGAGGAGGAGAGAAAGACAGACACCTGCAGACCTGCTTCACCACTTGTGAAGCGACTCCCCTACAGGTGGGGAGTGGGGGCTCGAACCTGGGTCCTTGAGCTTTGTGCTATATGTGCTTAACCTGGTGAGCTACCACCTGACCCACTGCCCTTCCCTCTGGATTTCTCTTTGTTGCTATCTAATAAATAAGTAAATGAGGTATACATATTAAAAAAGGTGAGAGGTGGCACAGTAGAACTTTGAATTTGCAATTATGAGGGCCTGAGTTTGAACCCAAGCACCACATATGCTGAAACTGGCCTCTCTTGCTCTCCTCTCTTTATCTCTCTCACTCTCATGAAAAAAAAAAAAGATGTCTCATTTTTGTTTTGTTATTTTAAAGAAGGCAATTTGCAGAAGCAAATAAAGCAAGTAACAGTCTCCACCCCCCACCTTAAAATCATGTGTCAAATGAGGACTTTTATTATCGTTGTTTTTATTGCGGTGTGCTGAGCCCTGCCAAGTTCTGGCTTAAGGTGCAGGAATTAAACTCGAGTGAAACTAATAAGTACCAGGTCACTCAAACATATGGGTTAAACTGACCCTCTGGACAGCCCCTCGCCTTCCAGCCAGCCAACATGATTATTCCAAAGTAAGCAGAATTGTGTGATAATCTAAGTATTGTGATCAGACTTCAGACTCAGCTTGAACACTGTGAGTACCCTGGAACTTTGTAAGATAGCAATGCAGGTGACAAGAGTACCGAGAAATGCTGACCACAGTAAGATACCCAGGGAGCAGCTCTGAACTCTGCAGGAAGAGCCAGCAACCTCTGCCCCTTAATCATAAAAGGAGCCCTTTGGAACACACACCTTCCAGAATATATGCTTCCCCGACCAGTGCCTGAAAATCACGTCACAGTTCTTTGTAAGCATTAGCTTGGAGATTTCATTTTCCAAATTTAGTTTTGGGTGTTAGAGTAAGATGTAAAGTCTCAGGGTGGTTTACTCTTATTTATTAATTTCCTTTATTCTTATCACTGTTTCTTTCCTTTTTAAAAAAAAAATTCTTTATTGAGGGATTAATGGTTTACAGTTGGCAGTAAATACAATAGTTTGCACAGGCATAACATCTCCCAGTTTTCCACATAACAGTTCAACCCCCACTAGGTCCCCTCTGCCATCATGATCCAGGACCTGAACCCTCCCCCCACCCCCAGAGTCTTTTACTTTGGTGCAGTACACCAGCTCTGTTTTCTCACTTTTCCTAAAGGAGAGATAGGTGAAAGAGAGAAAGGAAGAGGCACCCGTAGTGCTGCGCCACCACTCAGAAAGCTTTTCCAGGTCCTGGAACATGGTAACGTGTTCTCTACCAGGTGCACCACGACCTGTTCCCCTTATTTATTTTTAAAATTTATTATTTATTTATTCCCTTTTGTTGCCCTTGTTTTGTTGTTGTGGTTATTATTGTTATTATTATTGATGTATATACCTCATCACAGACCCCTGCAAGCGTCAACCCGGCTTTGACCTAGCGCATTATGATTGGGCCCTCCTCAATCGCTACCGAACAGGCCATGGCCGGTGCGCCGCTATGTTCCATTGCTGGGGAGCCAGAGACGACCCGAACTGCCCCTGCAGCTACAGACAGACTATGACCCACATAGTCAACGACTGCCACCTCTCCAGATTCAAAGGAGGTCTCGAAACTTTACATCAGGCTCAACCTGACGCTGTTGACTGGCTACGGAAGAAGGGCAAACGCTAGAAGAAGAAGATTATTGATGTCATTGTTGTTGGATAGGACAGAGAGAAATGGAGAGAGGAGGGGAAGACAGAGGGGGAGAGAAAGTCAGACACTTGCAGACCTGTTTCACTGACTGTGAAGCGACTCCCCTGCAGGTGGGGAGCCGGGGGCTTGAACCACGATCCTTACTTCAGTCCTTGCGCTTTGTGCAAGTGTGCTTAACCCGCTGCGCTACCACCCGACTCCCTCCCTTATTTATTTATTTATTTATTTATTTATTCCCTTTTGTTGCCCTTTTTTATTGTTGTAGTTATTGTTGTTATGGATGTCATTGTTGTTGGGTAGGACAGAGATAAATGGAGAGAGGAGGGGAAGACAGGGGGGGAGAAAAAGATAGACACCTGCAGACCTGCTTCACCGCTTGTGAAGTGACTCTCTTGCAGGTGGGGACCTGGGGGTTTGAATCAGGATCCTTATGCTGGTCCTTGTGCTTTGCGCCACGTGCGCTTAACCCACTGCACTACCGCCAGACTCCCCCCCCCCCCATTTATTTTTAAGATTCATTTATTTGTCTTTCTGAGAGAGAGATAGACACCAAAGCCCCACTCAGGTCTTAAGGTCAGTCAATGAGCTTTCTCCCCAGTCTCTTTTCTGTGATTCTACTCAGCTTCAAAGTAAATCAAACCTTTGGCATTGGTATTTAGCAAATAACAGGTTTTAAAAATAATATTCAGCCAGAAGTTATAGGTGCCATGGCCTGGGAGAAGTATGAAGTCTCTAAGTTCAATCCCCGGCATCACGTGTGCCAGAATGATGCTCTGGTTCTCTCCCCCCTTTACCTAACTAATTAATCAATGTTTTAAAAGTCATAGGCGTAATCTTAGCCAAAGGGAGTCTTTCCCTGTGAATGGGAATTCTTAGAAATATGAATAAGTAATGATCACAGTGGAGTTCCCGGTGACCTCAGCAGAGTCGGGCTTTCCTAAGTCTCTGTTGCTTCTCTGTAGAAGGCACACCCCAAGAACCGGTCTGGTCATCTGTGGGGACGAGTCCTGGACACAGTGAGAAAACTGGCTTTGAATTCAGCCCATCTTCTGACTGGTGTTTTGATGTCCCTAGCCCTCATCCATGGAAACTTGTTTATTTATTATTATTATTTTAACTGCTTCTAGGGATTCAGTGCTGGCATTATGAATGCACTGCTCCTGGTGACCATTTTTTCCTTTTTTTTTTTTTTTTCTATTTTATTCAATGGGACAGAGAGAAAAATCGAGAGGGGAGAGGCAGAAAGACACCTGTACACCTACTTCCCCACTCAGGTGGGGAGCAGAGGCTCCAACCCGGGTCCTTGTGTGGGTCCTTGCGCACAGTACTGTGTGTGCTTGACTGGGTACGCTGCCACCCTGCCCCCCCCTTTCTTTTTCTTTTTCATTTTATTGGGATTTATAGTTTCCAGTACAGCTGCTGACATATGGGTTCAATGTCTTATGTCCCTGTGAAAGGTGTCTGCAAAATATTTTCACCACCAACTTAGGTCCTTTTCATCATTATACAACAAGACCCCTTCATCCCTTCTGTGTCCCTCCTTCCCCAGAGTCCTTTGCTTTGGTGCAATACACCCTCCCACACAGAGTCCAAGTTTTGCTTTCTGTTGTCCTTTTCTGTCCTTGTTCCTTTCTTTCTCTCTCTCTCTCTTTCTTTCTTTCTTTCCTTCTCTCTCTCTTTCTTTCTTTCTTTTTTACCGGAGCACTGCTCTGGCTTATGGTGGTGTGGGGGATTGAACCTGAGACCTGGAAGCCCCAGGCATGAAAGTCTGTTTGCATGATCATTATGCTATCTCTCCCAGCCTGTCCTTGTTTCTTAAATTCTACCTATAAATTAAATTCTATCCAGTATTTGTCCTCTTTTTGGCTTATCTCACTGGACACAGTGCATTGTAATTTTTAAAATATTTTTATTTATTACTGGATAGACACAGAGAAATCGAGAGAGGAATGTAAAACATTAATTCCCCAATAAAGAAATTTAAAAAATTTAAAAAAAAGAAATTGAGAGAGAAGGAGGAGAAAGAGAAAGAGAGACACCTGCAGCCCTGTTTCACCACTCATGAAGCTTTCCCCCTGCAGGTGGTGACCAGGGGCTTGAACCCAGGTCTTTGCACTCTGTAATGTGTGCACTCAACCAGGTGTGACACCACCTGGCCACTGTAAACTTTTTTTAAGATTGATTTTGTTATTAATGAGAGATAGGCAGCAAGTAAGAGAGAACCAGAGCACCACACTGGCACTTGCAGTGCTGGGGATTGAACTTGGGCCTCCTGCTTGAGAGTCCAGTGCTCTATCCACTACATCATCTCCCAGGCCGCTTTGTGGACACTCACATGGTGCCATCTCAGGGTGGCTGGTGTGGTCTTCATCTAACAGGTCACATGCCTGACGCCCTGCCCATGACTTCCTCGGTCCACCCTCCACCCTCAGAGCAGCCCCTTCTCACAGGTAGGCAGAGAGCCCGGTCTCTTTCTGCTGAGGAACTCGCCTAAGTTAGGGGTCACGGAAGGCTGGGGCTGTGGGGGCGAAGGGTCCGCCTCACAGCTCAAGGTGTTCAGGGCCATTTGGTTTGTGCTGGCTTGCTGGGATGCTCTGTCCTTTCCTTCCTTCCTTCCTTCCTTCCTTCCTTCCTTCCTTCCTTTCTTTCCTTCCCTCTTTCTTCCTTCTTCCTTCCCTCCCTCTCTCCCTTTAAAAAAATATTTTATTTACTCATGAGAAAGATAGGCAGAAAGAGAGAAAGAACCAGACATCACTCTGGTACATGTGTTGCCAGGAGTTGAACTCTGAACCTTATGCTTGAGAGTCCAGTGCTTTATCCACTGCACCACCGTCCAGACCATAGCCTTTTATTATAATTCCAAAAATCATAATAAACCAGCATACTCCTTAGACTCTGAAAGCTGGAGTGGTTTTATCCCAGGGAAAAGGGAGAAGTGATGGCTAGGGAGAGGGGTCTCTTTTGCTCCCCTCTTTCCTCTAGGCATAAGCATTTTTAGACCTCGGGGACCAGAGAGTGGGTAGCCTGGTTGAGAGCACACACTACCTTGTGTAAGGCCCCGGGTTCAATCCTCCACTCCGTAGCTGTAGGAGGGAAATTTCACAAGCAGTAAAACAGTACTGCAGATATCTCTTTTCCCCCTCTCCCTCTCTATCTCCCCTCCTTTTTCAATATCTCTGTGTCCTATCAAATTAGAAAAGAAAGAAAGAAAGAAAGAAAGAATGAATGAATGAATGAATGAATGAATGAATGAATGAATTTGAGATTTCTTCAACTTGTGAGCTAGCTTACTGGGACAGAGCACTGGGTCTGAGCCTGGCCCCCCGCTGCACTGGAGGAAGCTTTAGAGCTATGCTAGCTTTCCCTCCCTGTCTCTGTGCAGAAGGTTCTGGAAGGAAGGTGGGTGACACCCTGATTTTATCCTCACCTCAGCCCATGTGCTGTTGTCTCCTGTGGGCAGCTCCGACGTGTCTGCAGGAGGAAATGGTCCTACTGGGACTCTAGCTCTCCATCCCCACGGCCTCACGGGACGTGTGGCCTTGGGGGAATGTCAGAGGGGCTGACTTGGGGTTTGAAGAACTCGGCCCTCATTCACATTGGCTCTTTTGCTTTTTCTTTCAGGGATGTCCAGATCTCAGGTGAGTGTCCTCTTACGTCTCCACCAGTGGCGGGTGTGTTTCCCTCGGGGTGGGTCCCCCAGATTTCCTCAGCTCCGCTCCCTTCACTGACAAAGGCGGGCTTCCGGCACGGGCTTCCTGCTCTCTGGGGTGCGGAGAGTAAGTGGCTCTTCTCAGACTCGCCGTCCGCCTGGCCTGCCTGTGGGCTCCATGCGGGTGCACACACACATGCTTAGCACAGCCTGGCCTCACAGGGGCAGCAGTACTGGGAGGCCTCCTCAGGCCAGGTCTCTACTTACTCCTTTTCTTTAATATGTATGGCGTCAGAAATATTGATTGTATTAGGGCAGAGACAGAAATAGGGAAAGAGAGACACTTGCAGCAATGCTTCACCACTTGTGAAGCTTCCTCCCAACAGGTAGGGACGGGGGGCCTGAACCCAGGTTCACTTATATACTCTATTGGTGCACTGCTGCCCAGCCCTTGAATATTTGTATTTGATAGACCAGAGAGGAATTGAAAGGGAAGGGGGAGGAAGAGAGAAAGACAGACCTGCAGCACCACTTAACTGCATATGGAGCGTCCCTACTGTGGTTCAGAGGCTTGAACCGGGTCCGTGTGCATGACAATGAGTGTGTTCAACTGGGCATGCCCCTGCCTGGCTCCCTTCACTTGCCACTTTTCTCCTTTCTTCCTTCCTTCCTTCCTTTCTTTCTTTCTTTCTTTCTTCCTTTCTTCCTCTCTTTCTCTCTTCCTTTCTTTCTTCCTTTCTTTCTCTCTTTCTTCTTTTTCTTTATTGGAGGGTTAATGCTTTACAGTTGGCAGTACATGCAGTACTCTGCACATGCATAACATTTCCCAGTTTTCACAGAACAATTCAACCCCCCATCCCAGGTCTTCTGCTACCATGTTCCAGGACCTGGACCCTTTCCCCCACCCACCCCAGCACCTTTTACTTTGGTGCAGTCACTTGCCATTTTTCAAAGAGAGAGGGAATGAGAGAGGGAGTGAGAGAGGAGAAACTTCACAGCATCACACCCCATCTTGGAGCCCTCCTGTGCCTTTTGTGCTGTCGAGGCTTGAACCCAGGGCCACATGCATGTATGTGTACACTGCACCCAGTGAGCCTCTTCCTGATCCTTGGGCATGCTTTTTAAAATTTGGATAGAGAGAGATTGAGATGGAAGGAGCAGATAGCGGAAGAGACACTTGCAGCATTGCTTCACTGCTTGTGAAGCTTCCCCTGCAGGTGGGGACTAGGGGCTTGAACCTTGTGCACTGTAATGTCTGCTCTCAACAAGGTGCACCACTGCTTGGCCGTGGCCATACATTTTTTTTTTTTTTAATTCTCTGACTGGCAAGATAGCTCACTGGTCTAGTGCACCTGCTTTGTCTTCACACACCTAGACTCCAGCCCGTCCCCCCCACCTCACTGGAGCACTGGGCTGTCTTTCTGTCTAACCCTCTCTCTCTCTGTTTGTCTCTGAAAAAGCTGACGCAGAGGGGTAAAGTCCTAACAATAGAATCAATTAAAAAAAATAAAAAAGTGAGGAAGTGCAGGTGGTAGTGCAGCGGGCTAAGCGCAGGTCGAACAAGGACCTATGTAAGGATTCCCCCAGGCTCCCCACCTGCAGGGGAGTCGCTTTACAAGCAGTGAAGCAGGTCTGCAGGTGTCTATCTTCCTCTCTCGCTTTCTGTCTTCCCCTCCTCTCTCCATTTCTCTCTGTCCTATCCAACAATGACATCATCAACAATAATAACTATAACAATAAAAAAACAAGGGCAACAAAAGGGAATAAATTTTTTTTAAAAAAAAGTTAGATTCCTCAGAAGCCCTGCTGGGTGGTCACAGGAAGCTGTGTCCTGGCCCCAGGGCCTCCAGGCCACCCTTCACACCCTGAACCCCTCCTCCTCCCACCAGAATTGCTTCGGCTACCCCCTGAGCATCTTCTTCATCGTCGTCAACGAGTTCTGCGAGAGGTTCTCCTACTATGGGATGCGCGGTGAGTCCTGCCGGCAGCCCCCTCCTCCCCTGGGGAAGGGGGTCACATGATGGTGGCCAGTGCTAACGTGCTTCCTGCCCCCCTACCTCTAAAAGCACTCCTCATCCTGTACTTCCGGCGTTTCATCGGCTGGGATGACAACCTGTCCACTGCCATCTACCACACCTTCGTGGCCCTGTGCTACCTGACACCCATCCTGGGTGCGCTCATCGCCGACTCCTGGCTGGGCAAGTTCAAGTGAGTCCTCCCCAACCCCCACCCTGCCCCACTTTTTGTGTTAGCTGATAGGCCAGAGAGGGGTTCTTGGCTTTGTGGTTTGAGAGAGCATGGGGACAATGACAAGGAAATGTAAAGCTCTTAGGAGGGCATGAGGGTCCTGGCTCTGCTCCACAGAATTCACTTTACAGTCATGAATGTAGTTATGCAATATCATTTGGTATGAATTGAGAGAAGCATGCAGGAAAGTGAGCCCCATCCTAGAGGTTTCCAGGACTGGGAGGGAAATATAGGCTCTATATAGGAAGTGGGAGGTTCCTGCTGTCTTAGGGTTTAAGAAGACAATAGATAGTTATTGCTATAATCACATTATTTGGCAAATGGGTTAACTTTGAAAAATCCCTTTGTTAGGACTTGCTGTATCCTACACAACATCACCATAATTTATGTCCTTTGACATTGTTTGTATATAGCTCTGCCACCGGTTGCTTCTGTTCTCCCTGGTCTAGGCTTTAAAATATTTTTATTGTTGTTGTAGTTATTATTGTTGTTATTGATGTCGTCATTGTTGGACAGGACAAAGAGAAATGGAGAGAGAAGGGAAAGACAGAGATGGGGAGAGAGAGATAGACACCTGCAGACCTGCTTCACCGCCTCTGAAGGGAAGTCTAGGTTTTTAAGAGAGTTAACATATCAAAGACTCAGCCTATGTATTAAAAAGCCTCAGTCCATGCTTTAAAAAGTTTGAGACGTTCCATTTTCCCCCTCTCATATTAATTAAATAGTGATGGAACATTCTCTACCATTGTTGATCCAAGTTGAGGGCAAGGTCCTATGGTAGACCCCAGATTCTCCTGCCGGCTGCCGGGGCTCCGTGCTTCCTCTCCTAATCCATTGCTCCCAGCAGCCATTTTGTTTTCCTTTTTTTTTTTTTTTGGTATTTTCTTTCTGTTTTATTTGATGAGACAAGTTGAGGAGGGAGGGGCAGACAGAGTAAGAAAGACGCTCGCAGATCTGTTACACCAATCCGGAAGCTTCCCCCCTTCCCCACAAGTGGGGCAGTGGAGGCTTGAACCCCAGTCCTTACACACGATAAAACATGTGCTTAACCTGCTTCACCACAGCCCAGCCTCCAGGGAGTCTTTCCACACGCTGCCAGCTTCACCCAAGTCTGAGAAACAAGTAGCATCATGGCTGGATGTTGACAGCTGGAGGCAGGGGCCCTTTGGGTGGCGGAGGAGGGAGCGAGTTGCTTCTGGCGTTAACCTGGATTCTCTTCACCCCTTTGCACACAGGACGATTGTGTACCTCTCCATTGTCTACACAATCGGGCAGGTGGTCACTGCAATCAGCTCGATTCATGACCTCACGGATGCCAACCATGATGGCACCCCCGACAATATGGCCGTGCACGTGTGAGTGGATGAAGGCAGCTGTTCCCCACCCCACCCCACCCCACCCCCACCCCCACCCCCACCCCCGCGGTGTCTGCTCAATGCAATTTTCATCTTTTCCTCTCAGGCTTTTTTTTTTTTTTTAATTTGGCACCAGGACATGAACACAGGGCTTTGTGCATGTGTGATACTCTCCAGCCTGATTTTTTAAAAAATTTTAAATATATATATATTTATTTATTTTCTCTTTTGTTGCCCTTGTTGTTTTTATTCTTGTTGTAGTTATTGTTGTTGTTATTGATGTCATTGTTGTTGGATAGGACAGAGAGAAATGGAGAGAGGAGGGGAAGACAGAGGGGGGAGAGAAAGATAGACACCTGCAGACCTGCCTCACGGCCTGTGAAGTGACTCCCCTGCAGGTGGGGAGCCGGGGCTCGAACTGGGATTCTTACTCCGGTCCTTGCACTTCGCAGCACCTTTGCTTAACCCGCTGCGCTACCGCCTGATCCTTCCTCTCTCCATTTCTCTCTGTCCTATCCAACAACAACAATAATAACCACAACAGTAAAACAACAAGGGAAACAAAAGGTCCGATACTCCAAACTGAGTTCTGGCTTACTACTTGTATGACCTTAAGTCTGTTTCTCAACAAACTTCTGTGTCCAAGTCCGTTTCTTTGCACCTCCTCTCCTGTGGGACTAGTGTGGAATTTCTGGGGTGAGCTTTCTGTTGTCGTTATTTATGAGAAGAGAGGGAGGAGGAAGAAAGAGTGTCACTCTGGCACATGTGATGCCGCGGATCCAAATTGAGACATGACGCTTGAGAGACCAACACGCCGTCCACCATTCTATCTCTCGGGCCACTATCTTGTGTTTTAAAAGATTTGTTTATGAGAGAGAGAGAGAAAGAGAGAGAGAGAGGTGGGGGGAAGAGGGTGAGCTAGAGAGGGAACTCAGGACTTCAGGCTTGAGAGTCCAGGGCCTTATCCACTGCACCACTTCCTGGGCTGCTAGGGGTGAGCTTCTAGAATATTCCCTGGCAAGTGTTAAGTACTTGAGAAAGTTTAGCTACTTTCTCAAGTACTTTATTTCATGGAGTTAGTTTTGGAACATGCCAACTATTTTCACCAGAGTGTAGGGTATGTAATCAACTGGTCATGCTATTGCAATTTTTATTTTTTTTACCAGAGCATTGCTCAGCTCTGGCTTATGGTGATGCGGGGGATTGGACCTGGGACTTTGGAGCCTCAGACACGAGAGTCTCTTTGCAGAACCATTATGCTCTCTACTCCCACCCCATATTGTTCAAAATGGTTAGAGATCAGGGCTGTAGCTAGAGGAGCTGGGGTTGGATTCCCAGCACCAATATAAATAGACAAACAAATAAATAAACAAGGCTCGTAGTGACAACACTCGGCACAAGTTGTGTTATGAGACAACGAGGAGGCTGGAGAGGTAGTTCACTGTGTAGGGACTGTCCTTTGCCACATGCGCAGCCTGGTTTGAGCCCTGGCCCTGCATGCGGGTTGCAAGGCACCAGGGGAAACTCTGTTATTGTGATTTCTCTCTGTGTCTCTCTGCCTCTCTCTGAATAGAAAAGTGACCCAGGAGCAGTGATGCCACACATGTATGAAGCCCAGGCTCTTCCAATTAAAAAGGCAGGCACTCTGGCCAGGGAGATAGCTCAGCCTGGTCACACACCCGCTGGCTTGCCCGAGGCTCCGGTGACCACAGGCTCATTCATTCCTTGGCAGCTTCTCAGGTCAGGGCTGAGCAGTTCTCTTCCTCTCTCTGCCATCATAGAGATTGGTTGATGGATTGGTTTACTAGTGAAGGAGACAGCAGAGGAGAGACAGCCGTGTGACGCAAGGGGTTAAACTCGGGACCTCCTGTTGGACAGTCCAAAGCTTTATCCACTGCACTGATTCCCAGGCCATCAAGCAAATCTTTTTAGAAAGAGAGAAACAAAATCAAAGTTTATCCAAAAAGACAAGCATGGATTTTCCCCACTGGGGTTCAGTTCCACCATAACTTCACTGTTTCAAGTGGCCAGTTCTTTTCTTTCCTCTAGATGGATACAGGGTGAGAGACAGAGGGATACAGAGACAGAGGGGAGAGACACCATAGCACCGCTGCACCACTTAGGAAGCTTCCCCACAGCAAGTGCCCCCTTGTGGTGGCCTAGGGCTCAAACCCAGGTCCTCACACATATGGCGACACATGTGCTCAAATGCATGAGCTACCTGTTGTGCAAGCTTCCTCCCTCCCTCCCTCCCTCCCTCCCTTCCTCCCTTCCTTCTACGCAAGGTGGAGAGAGTGAGAGAGCCGACAGCATCCTTCAGGACAATGAAAGCCGGCTCAGGCCTCTGCTGTGCACCTGATGGAGCAGCGTACCGTCTAAGCGAGCTGTTTCACTGGCTCAATAATGTTTTAAAAATCTTTTTCATTTTATTCTATTGTAATGAGAGAGAGAGAGAGAGATACAGAGGACACAGAAATACCAGAGCACTGGTGGTGCTGAGGATTGAACCTGGGGCATTGGAGCCTCAGGCATGAAACCCAAGCACTTTTTTTTTTTTTAAAAAGTAACCTTTTCACTTTGTCTTCTGTATGTCAAAGCAAGACTGTCAATCAAGAAGACAGCGGAATAAACATTTATAAAGCCTGAACTACAGCACCGACTATCAATCTAAGAAAACTACAAAATGAGGGATGATAAATTCTAAGTGATTTTTTTTTAATTTCAGTAAAAGTAAACAATCCTCAATCCCTTTTTTATTATAAATAATCCCATTTCTTCTTCTTCTTGTTATTATTAATCCTGTTACAAATAATCTCATTTGTTATTATAATAGTATAAATATTTTTTGCCTCCATTACGCACGGTTCCACTGTTCCCAGTGGACTTTTTCTTTTTCTTTTTTTAATTCAGTTTTCTCCTTTTTATTTATTTATTTATTTTCCCTTTTGCTGCCCTTTTTTTTCATTGTTGTAGTTATTATTGATATTGTCATTGTTAGATAGGACAGAGAGAAATGGAGAGAGGAGGGGAAGATAGAGAGGGGGAGAGAAAGACAGACACCTGCAGACCTGCTTCACCGCCTGTGAAGTGACTCCCCTGCAGGTGGAGAGCCGGGGGCTCGAACCGGAATCCTTGTGCCGGTCCTTGAACTTTGTGTAACGTGCGCTTAACCCGCTGTGCTACCGCCTGACTTCCTCTTTTTTTTTTTTTTATTTCAGATTGAGGGGAAGAAAAATAGACATCAGAGTGTAGTCTGGGAGGTGGTGCAGTGGATAAAGCACTGTATTCTCAAGGATGAGGTCCTGAGTTCAATCCCTGGCAGCACATGTACCAGAGTGATGTCTGGTTCTTTCTCTCTCCTCCTATCTTTCTCATTAATAAATAAATAAATCCTAAAAAAAACCTCAAAATAGAAGAAAAATAGACATCAGGGACAGTACCATAGCACCCTCCACCCTTCATGGAGCTTCCCCTGGTGCTTTGCATGGTGTTCTTCGGTAGTGCCAGAGTCTTGAACTTAGGTCCTTGTGCTTGAAACAGTGTGCGTTCTGCTGGCAGGGGGTAAGCTATCTCCTGGTCTGTGTAAACAGAGTAATATCATATGTTATAACTTGACATTCTGTTTCTCAGTTATATATTGTTTTCCAATATCTGCTAATGACTCTAGCAATCTTTTATGATTGTGTCAGAGATAAGCTTAAACATCTTACATACCCAGTAACCACTGAAGTTACAAAAGAGCCCCATAGGGAGTGGGCAGTGGAGTGCAGAAGGACCTGGGTTCAAGGGCTTAACAATTATTGAACTAGTGCTGCAAGTCTCCATCTCTCTCTCTCCCTCCCTCCCTCCCTCCCCCTTCTGTCTTCCCCTTCCCTCTTAATTTCTCTGTCTCTATCCAAAATCAATCAGCATTTTAAAAAGAGCCACGTAATATACACCTTTGTCCTCAAGCTCTTGATAAAACCATCAACTCGAAGCCTTTGTGTCCAGGTATCATTCACCTTTTGTGGAGACGGCGTTCCCGTGAATTATCTTCCCTTAGTCCCATGAGTTTCTTCTCTGTTGCAACCCCATCCCCACCCCCTGGAAAGATAAACAGAAAGACAAGGTTCTGCTTTCAAAGATCTGGCAGTTTCTGCTTTAACTGCCCTCCCTCTCCCTCCCCAGGGCCCTGTCCATGATCGGCCTGGCTCTCATAGCTCTGGGGACAGGAGGCATAAAACCCTGCGTGTCTGCGTTTGGTGGAGACCAGTTTGAAGAGGGCCAGGTAAGATCACGTGCCTCCACAGAAACAATTCCCTACACACGGGAATCACATCCCACCCACGCAGTGTGTCCATCATCACATCGCCGGCGACACGGGACCGGCTGTTACACACCCAGAGTCACCACCCTCCCCCTTCTTTGTTCTTCATTATAGGAGAAACAAAGAAACCGGTTCTTTTCCATCTTTTATTTGGCCATTAATGCCGGAAGCTTGCTTTCTACCATCATCACTCCCATACTCAGAGGTAAACCAGCATCTGCGGGGCTTCTGTGCGTCTTTGCTCAGTTGTGGGGAGAAAGGCAGGTGAGCAGGGCCAGTCCTTGCTTTGTGTGTTTCGTTTCTCTCTTCTGCCGTTCTGCTTCAGCTGCCAGAGAAAGACTATCGCACGGGGCAGAGCAGAACACCCCTCTGGGCCCTGTGGTGTGGGGATGGAACCAGGGACGTGAGGCTCAGTGTTCCAGGCTCTGCCTGTTCAGCCTCCTCCCTGTTGTCCTGGGCTGCTACCTTCAGACCTGTTGTCCTAATCTTCTGCCAATGACATCTCTAAAGAGGATCAATCAGCTTTTTAAAATTATAGTTACTGGGGCCGGGTGGTGGCGCACCTGGTTGACCGCACATGTTACAGTGCCCAAGGACCCTGGTTCGAGCCCCCGGTCCCCACCTGCAAGGGGAAAGCTTCACAAGCGGTGAAGCAGGACTGCAGGTGTCTCTCTGTCTCTCTCTCCCCTCTCCATTTCTGATGATCTCTATCCAATAAATAAATAAAGATAATTTTTAAAAATTATAGTTACTGCAAACTCCTTCTTCTGGGCAGGAATACAAAATAAGTTGTGGAGAAGTCAGGCCTGGGGGGTAATGGGAGGGGCATCTTTGATATTTTTGTCTTCAAGGTGGCATCTTTTTTATTCTGTGCTTTCCACTAATCTCAGCTATTTCTTCTTCCTCTCCTCCTTCTTCTAACATTCTTCTTCTTCTTCTTCTTTTAATATGAGAGCATGGGAGAGAGAGAGAGGGAAGGAGAGAGAGGAAGCAAAAATTAGAGCATCACTCTGGTACATGGGATGTGGGGAATCAAACTCCAAACCTTATCCTTTTAGGTTCAAAGCTGTAACCATTGTGCCACCCCCTGGGCCACTTTAATGTCAGATATTTCTAAAAGAGCTGCCCCAGTGCCCACCAGTGGGTACCGGCTTCATGTGTCCCTAGTTTGTCCAGGCCACAGGGTCCTCTCTTTCTCCCTAGTGTGGTCCTGTGCTCCTTCCTCTCTCCCCAGGCCTGCTTCCCACACCAGGCCAAGGGGCACCCGTTGGGTTGGTCCTCTTAAGGACTATCTGGGGACAAATAAGAGGAAATAGGATCCTGGTATCCACAGTGCAAATCCAACTAAGTTATAAAATAGTGATATTTTATAGAGATTTACATATTTCTCGTATTGAGTAGTAGTTTGAGACTGACACTGAAACTTCATTCCTGCTTGATTTTTTTTTTTTAAAGAAAGATTTATTTACTTATTTGTTTGTTACAGGGAAAAGAGAGAGAACTAGGACATCACCACTGGTACATACAATCCTAGGGATTGAATTTGGGGACTTCATGCTTGAGATTCCAATGCTTTATCCACTGTGCCACTTCCCAGCATGTCCCACTTACTTTATGGGGAAAATGGAAGTACTATCTTTTATTCTTGCAACTGAGGAGTGGTGCAGTGACCACAGCACTGGGCCTGTAAACATAAGGCCCCCAGTTCAGTCCCTGGCATTGCATGTGCCAGCATAACGCTCTGGTTCTCTCTCTCTCTCTTCTCTTTCTATCATGAATAAATACACTTATTAAAGTAGCTTTTCTTCTTATGTAATATTCCCTCCCTTCCTCACCCTGATCCTCTGCCAGGTTCTACCAGGACGTGCACTGTGTGTGTTTGAGTTAGGGGTTGTGGTAAAGGGGAAACTGTTTTTTTACAAGATAAAACCATGACTCCTGTAAATATAAAAGAACACATGACAAAGATTTTATATATCTTACTAGCCAGTGGGGGAACTGAAAATTTCCTACACCCTATTCCAGTAAGACCTTGACTGACAGAGACTTGTGTCCTTTACAACGACGGGAGTTATTTTACGCTGCTCACTACCCTGTTTTCTACGACTTAACACCTTTTCTTTCTCTACAGAATTGTACAACAGGTGCTCAGATCAGACTATATCTGGAGGAATCCCCAGCCTCTCTGTTTCCCGTTCTATGGTCTTCATTTTATCCCTTCTCAGTCCTGGGATCTCAAAGCTAAAATAGATCAGAGACTGGCAAACTGTGACCCAGGATCAAATCCAGAAATCTGGACAAGACCGGTCCTTGTGTGTTTTCTGTGACATCTTTCACCCTTCAGTGGTGTGGCAGGGTCACCGGGACAGAGACTGGACAGACCAAAAATCCCTAAAGTCCTCAGTATCTGAATATCACAGAAAGTCTGTTACCCTCTGCCCTGGACCTTGTAATTGTTTTCTTTCTTTTTTAAAATGCTTATTTTATTCTTATTTTAATGAGCAAGAGACCAGATCATTACTCAGCTCTGGCTAACAGGGTTCTGGGCCCTGAATCTGCGTTCTCAGATCCTCAGGTGTGAGAGTCTTTTGCAACCTGTATGCTATCTCCCAGCCTAGTAATCATCATCTTATTTGGTTTTTCCTGTCCTCCTCCTTCACCTCTTCCTCCTCCTCTTCCTCTCCCTTCTTCTATAAGAGCACTGCTCAGCTCTGACTGAGGGATTGAACCTGGGACCTTGGAGACGTTCGCAGGAAAATCGGTCTCCGTAACCATTATGCTGTCTCCCCAGTGATCGTTTTCTCTGACATTAGTTCGGGACCATAAGTCATGGATTTTCATGCTACTTTTTATTCTCTTTACTGTGTGCCACTGTCTTCAAGTTACTGTATCCAGGTCATTTTTCTCTGCTACAAAAACCCTCAGAACCAAGAAAAATCCGCGGACCACAAGGCACCTATTGTCTGGTTGTGGACATCTAATTGGGGGCTAAGATGAGACTCTGTCTCTGTCTCCTCTCACTACCACAGAGCTAACTCAGCAGTCAAGGACATTAATATCTAGAAGACTAAGTGAAAACAATACCTTGAGAACCCAAGTGGGATTTTTAGGTGGTTATTACATGAGCATCACCACTGCCATAATAAATGTCAGTCTTGCCATTTCTCCCCAGTCCAGGAGTGTGGAATTCACAGCAAACAGGCTTGTTACCCACTGGCATTTGGGGTTCCTGCAGCTCTCATGGCTGTCTCTCTGAGTAAGTAGAAGCCTGTTGCACTGTTAATGGTCCCGTGATCCAGCCAGGCCCTCGCACAAGCTATTGTGACCAATTGTTTTGTTTGTTTGTTTCCAGCATACTTTTGTTATTCTAAATGTGTTATTGAATACCTTATTATCAGGCAACAACACAATTAGGTTCCTACCTACAAGAGGCACACAATTTTGAAGAGGGATTTGCAAAACAGCCAATTCAGTGAAGGACTGTGTGTCACGACAGAGCTCTGTACAGAATTTTCTGTCACCGTGGCTTAGTGAGTTTCTGAAGAAATCTTGATGGTGTTTCGCTGAGTTTTCAGGTGGCTTTCGTCGCTTTTTTCTAGTTCCACAGGAGAGCTATCTGAAATGGCTCCTACTCCATAGCCACGCATCCCGACTCCTTGTGATCAATTTTTAAAAATAGGTATGATATGTTGTAACACTAGGCAGTGTGATGAACCGACACCCCATGTTAACCATGCTCTGCAGGTTCAAAGAAAAAAGAGTTGACGTGCTATTTCAGAGGGGAGAGGTTTAAAGAGCTCATAGGAAATGGCGCCACTTGAGTTGGACAGTAAGAGGCTTGGTGCTGTTCAGGCAGACATAGATGAAGGTCATAGAATTTGCTAGACCATATCAGTCCCTGGTGGAAAACTTTTATTCTTTTTTTTTTTTTTTTTTTTTTTTACCAGAGCACTGCTTAGCTCTGGCTTATGGCAATGTGGGGGATTAAACCTGGGACCACCTGGGACTTGAGAGCCTCAGGCATGAAAGTCTCTTTGCATTAACCATTATACTAACTCCCCACCCAAGACTTTTATTCTTAATAGTGTGCACCCACCAACAGTTAATTATTTTTTAATTATTTATTGTATAGAGTCAACCACAAAGCAAGAGGAAAGGGGGTGACAGAGACAGAGAGACACTTGCAACACTGCTTCACCACTCACAAAGCTTTCCTCCCTGCAGGTGGGGACCAGGGACTCGAACCTGGGTCCTTGCACATTGTAACATGTGTCTTTAACCAAATGTGTCTCCACCCAGCCTCCCCCCCACACACACACACATACACACACACACATACACACCTACAGTTCTCTGGAAGACATGGCGGCGGGCCCCACTGCCTTGAGCCCAACCAATGAACAACAGCAATCCTGTCCTTCCAGAGCCTCCTCCCCAGGAGGAACACGTGTCTATGACCTGCATTCACTGACGACTTTGTTCCTGGCACTGACTTTTAGGAAGCATGAGGGGTTATCTTTCATGAGGAAATAAAGGTATCTTCACTTCTTAGGACTTCTGTAACAAAATATCCCAGGTGGTGTGGCTTAAATAACTGAGATGCACCTACTGCCTTACAGTTTTGGAGGCCGGAAGTCCAACCACCTGCGTCTCACAGGAATATATCCCTGTTGGGTCTTTTGCAGTCTTCCTTCTCCTTCATGTAGCTCCCTGGCCTGTGGCAACGTCACTCCAGTCTCCTGTGGCCTTCCACAATATGCACGTCAGTGCCCCAGATTCTTTTTTTTTTTTAATTTTTTTAAATATTTGTTTATTTATTTATTTTCCCTTTTGTTGCCCTTGTTGTTGTTTTTTGTTGTTGTTGTAGTTATTGATGTCGTTGTTGTTGGATAGGACAGAGAGAAATGGAGAGAGGAGGGGAAGACAGAGAGGGGGAGAGAAAGATAGACACCTGCAGACTTGCTTCACCGCCTGTGAAGCGACTCCCCTGCAGGTGGGGAGCTGGGGGCTCGAACTGGGATACTAACTCCGGTTTTTGGGCTTGACCGGGACCCTTACTCCGGTTTTTGCACTTTGCACCACCTGCGCTTAACCCACTGCGCTACTGCCTGACTCCCAAGCGTTATTTTTAAATGTGTACAATACTACACTAATCTGTTATGTGAAAATTCTTATTTGTTTTTTTCTGCCTTGGAACAGGAACAGAATTTGTGCTTACATAGCTGTGCTGAATGTCTTAGGAGCTGCCCCAAGTGTTGATGAGTGCATCATATTGGGTTTCAGTGTCAGTACCACAAGTCTGACAGCACTCAGACTCTCCTGTGGGTATTAGCATCAAAAGCACTTTCTAAACTGGGAGACAGGTAGATAAGTCTACCTGTGACTAGTCCTACTATTCCTGGAACAGGATGATAATTCAAATCAAAGTTGCAAGGAGTACTCTGGTATGCCTGGCTGACATATCTTCTCTCACCTTTTCCAGTTGTATTTGTCATTGGCAGTGGAATGTATAAGAAGGTCAAACCCCAGGGCAACATCATGGCTAAAGTCGCCAGATGCATCGGTGTAAGTATTTCAGTGACTCTTACAATGGTGCGTCATCACTCAGGCATCTGCTGGCTTCTTTAAATTCATGAATGGTGTCTTGACTTTCCTTGAAACATTATGTTAGTCTTCTGAGTGTCTCTTGTGTCTATTTTCTGTTTTTATTTAATGTGGCACCAGGGAAGGAACCCAGGACCAGTCACATTAAGTGGCAAATAAATAAATACATTTTATTTAATTAAACTCACCAAATGGCAAAGGGAGCAGAAAGGGGAGAGTAGCAGTGGCTTCTGAATCTATGAAATAAGATCAGTGGTGAAATGAAAGCAAGGTGACTCTTGATCAGTTAAAATGCCGATCAAGCCGGGGTCTAGTCAGGCAGCCGGAGAGCAGAAGCAGAAGGGTGTGGCCACATGCTGTGTGTCGTCTAGTCTGAAGAACTGAAAGTGTCAGTGACCCAACTTTCAGGAAGTAAGGTAAAAAGCAAAATTCTCAAAAAGAGCACAGCCTTACATATGAAGACGATCAGTGCACTATATTGAATACAACAAAAACTTCAATTCATCATGAAAATAAGAGAGCAGTGAATAACTTACGGTCCCAGCGTGTATGTGGTACAGCCTCCAGGCTTGTTTTCAAAGGCTGTTGGTGGTGGGGATGCACAGAACATGGTTTCTTTGGTGTTCATGTCCATGGTGCATGTCAGTGCAAGCATATTTAAAGACAGGAAGTAGATGTTAAGGAAGGATCTTCAAGTAACACAGTCAAATAATGATTCTTACGTGTACTCTCCTTTTTCTAGTGAGTTCTGTAAAACAGTGGTTCTGCAAAAGACTTTCATGCCTGAGGCTCTGAGGTCCCAGGTTCGGTCCCCAAGATCACCATAAGCCAGAGCTGAATAGTGCATGCTCTCTCTCTGTAGCTCACTTGCTCTCTCTCTCTCTCTCTCTCTTTCTCATTAGTGTTAAATAAAATATAAAAATAAATACTGATAGCAAAAGGGTAGGCTTTTTTATTTTTATATTATTTTTGCCTCCAGGGTTATTTCTGGGGCTCAGTACCTGCACTATGAATCCACTGCTTCTGTGGCCTTTTTTTTTTTTTTTTCTTCAATTTTTGGATAGGACAGAGAGAAATTGAGAGAGGAGGAGAAGATAGAGAAGGAGAGAGGAAGATAGATACCTACCGACCTTCACTGCTTGTGAGGCTACCCCCCTGCAGGTGGGGAGCTGGGGGCTCGAACCAGGATCCTTGCACTGGTCCTTACACTTCATACTGTGTTTGCTTAACCCTATGTGCCACCACCCAGCCCCAAGGCGGCAGACTTTTTAATACTCTTTAAAAAATGTTTTTGTCTTATTTATTTTTTGGATAGAAACAGAAAATGAGAGGGAATAGGGAGAGAGAGAGAGACACCTGCAGCACTGCTTCAGTGCTTATGAAGCTTTCCTCCTGCAGGTGGGGACTGGGGGCTTGAACCCCGGGCCCTTGCACATTGTAACATGTGCACTCTGCGGGGTGCACCACCACCCCTGTGCAATTCCAGACATTGAATTCATGACTCTGTCTTCTGTGCCATCTCCCAGACTGCATAGACTACGTATTAAGATATCAGCGGACTGGTGGAGATAGCATAATGATTCTGCAAAAAGACTGTCATGCCTGAGGAAGCAAAGGTCCAGGTTGAATCCCCAGTACCACCATAAGCCAGGGTTGAACAGTACTCTTGTGTTAGAAAGAAAACAAAACAGCTTTCTTGAGTTAAGTGAAATATTTGAAAATGAGTTTCACCTGTTTTGCTTTTTAATAAGGTCACCAGAAAACTTGGCTTGAGTTGTGTCTCTGAATATGTCTCTCACTCAGCGCCCCTCTGTACAGGAGCAGGCCGTAAAAGCAAAGCGTGCCTTTCTGGTTTGACTGCAGCTCAGCTGCCCGCCGTTAGGAAGAGAGGAGCAGAAATGAGTGCAGGTCACGCCTTTCCCGCCAGCATGCTGTCTGCGCACATCAGACAATTCCATCCTCGGCTCTCCTCCTGCAAACACCCTTTCCGCTGAGACGTGTTTCCATGATAAAGCAGTCGGTTCTCTTTTGAAACTGAGTGAATTTTCTTCTTTCTTTCAGTTTGCCATCAAAAACAAGTTTCGGCACCAGGGTTTTAAGTGTGGCGGCAGAGAGCACTGGCTGGACTGGGCCAGAGAGAAATACGATGTAAGTGAGCGTGATTGCTATGCTGGCCACTCTACCCCTCTAAGTGAAAGTCGGTCGCAACTTCTACTGTTAGGCTCATGGGGCAAGGCCATCAGCTACATCCCCCAGCTTCATCATCATCATCATCATTTTCTTCTTCTTCTCCTTCTCCTTCTCCTTCTCCTTCTCCTTCTCCTTCTCCTTCTCCTTCTTCCCCTTCCTCCTCCTCCTCCTCCTCCTCCTCTTCTTCTTCTCCTTTCTCCATCTCCTTCATTTTTTTTTTTTTTTTGCCTCCAGGGTTATTGCTGGAGCTCTGCACCTGCACTACGAATCCACTGCTCCTGGAGGCTATTTTTTCCCTTTTGCTGCCCTTGTTATTATTATTGTTGTCATTACTATTCTTGGATAGGACAGAGAGAAATGGAGAGAGAAGGGGAAGACAGAGAGGGAGAGAAAGATAGACACCTGCAGACCTGCTTCACCCCTTGTGAAGCTAATGCCCTGCAGGTGGGGAGCCAGGGCTGGAACCAGGAATCTTAAGCCAGTCCTTGAGCTTAACCCTCTAGGCTACCACCCAGCCCCCATTCTCCAGCTTTTATTAGCATTCTAAATAAGACTCAGGGAGAGTGTTGTTTTTTTTAATGTTTTCCTTTATTTATTATTTCTTGGGTAGAGAGAGAAATCAAGAGGGAAGAGGGAGAGAGAAGGAGAGAGATAAGACACTTGCAGCTCTACTTTACTCCTTGAGAAGCTTTCCTCCTGCAGATAGGACAGGGAGCTTGAACCCAGATCCTTGCACATTCTAACATGTGAGCTCAACTGGGTGTGCCACTGCTCCCCTGCCTCCTTTTTCTGTTGAGAACATAATTTATCTGGACACATCGTCTTCTCACTTGCTATAACCTTGCATTGGTTGTGTGTAATTGTGAGGACATAATTAGTTTGGATGTAGGAAAGTTAACAGGTGATGGCAAGACTTACATTGAGTGGATTAAAAAATTATATGCTTGGGAGTCAGGCGGTAGTGCAGTGGTTTAAGCGCAAGGACTGGCATAAGGATCCCGGTTCGAGCCCCCGGCTCCCCACCTGCAGGAGAGTCGCTTTCACAGGCGACTCTCCATTTCTCTCTGTCCTACCCAACAAAGACAACAATGAATAACTACAACAATAAAAACAAGGGCAACAAAAAAAGGAATAAATAAATAAAATAAAATATATATTTTTTTTAATCTGCTTATTTGAAAGAGAGAACTAGAGCATCACTTGAGCACAAGCAATGCTGGGGAACGACTCAGGATCTCATGCTTGAGTCCCACACTTTTAGCGTTTGTTTGTTTGTTTCTTTGTGTAGGTAGAGGCTGAGAGACAGAGAGGGTGAAAGAGACCACAGCACTGAAGCTTCCTTTAATGCAGTGGTGGCTGGGCTTGAACCCCGGTCACACACGTGGCAAAGAAGACACAGTCCATAGACGGTCCAGGTCCAGGATTTTCTCCTCTGGGCCATCTCCTGAGCCATCACTTAGTGGATTTATATTTACCTTTGACACAGATGTCTACTCATTTTATTGTTTATTTTTGGCAACCTACGCTTCACACCACTGTGATCACATCACTCCTGGTACATTTTTTTTATATTACTTTTTAAAAAAGATTTTATTTATTTATTTATTCATGAGAAAGAGGAGGAGAGAGAGGAAGAACCAGACATTACTCTGGTACATGTGCTGCTGGGGATTGAACTCAGGACCTCACTCCTAAGAGTACAGTGCTTTATCCACTGTGCCACCTCCTGGACCACGGTGCATTTTTTTAACTTAAAAAAAAAATTGAGATCAAGAAACAGAGAGAAGAGACACTACAGCATCCGCCATGCACAGTGTTCCCGGGTGGTGCTGGGAGCTTGAACCGGGTCCTCACACTTGGTGAATTGTGAGCACTGTAGGGCATGCATTCTACTGTGAGCCACGTCTCAGCCTTTGACTCATTTTAAATACATTAGGAGCTTGGAGTTTTCTAAAGAGGTCCATGGTTGATGTCCAGAAGAGAAGCAATTACAGAAGCCAAAACTCCTTCCTTCTGCACTCCAAAAAAATAGCTTTGATTGATACTCCCAGAAGGGGAAATGTTACGGAGAAGATGGCCAGAGGGCTCTGAACTCCAGTTCTACTTGGAGCATGAATTGTTGTGACCAGGAATCTTTGTTTTTGCACTATCACTGAGAGAAGAGATTCTGGGGAACGCCTGAGGAAGAGGAAGTCAGGCACTGTTTCGCTTATATGTAAGAGGGAACAGGAAAAAGGAAGGACAGCTATGGAATGATTTCACTCGTAAGTGGAATATATAGAGAGAACTGAAACAGGGCCGGGCAGCGGGGCACCAGGTTAAGCACAGATAGTACAAAGTGTAAGGATCTGCACAAGGATCTCAGTTCAAGCCCCGGCTCCCCACCTGCAGGGGGGGGTCACTTCACAAGCGGTGAAGCAGATCTGCAGTTGTCTGTCTTTCTCTCTCCCTCTCTGTCTTACCCCTTCTCAATTTCTCTCTGTCCTATCCAAAAATAAATAAATTTGAGGGAAAAAATGGCCATAGGAGCAGTGGATTTGTAGTGCGGGCACCAAGCCCAGGCGATAACCCTGGAGATTGAACACATATACATATGCATATACACATATACATACATTCAACCCATAACTGTGATTTTGGGAGAACTATGGGGTTACACATGGGCTGGGGGGTGTGCACAAAACTTTTGGGTGGAAGTGGGGTGGAATCACACCCCTATTTTCTTACTGTGTTGTACATCACTATTAAATGACTAATAAAAAATCAAACAAAACAGAAAGAGAAACCGGTAGGTGGGCTCCCGGAAATGGTTCATCATCTCCCAGCCGGCCTCTAGTCCTAACTGGCTCCCAGCACTGGGCGTTGCTGGTGGCTGTGGGCGGTTCATCTCCTCCCTCTCTCCCTCCCTCCCTTCCCCTGCAGGAGCGGCTCATCTCTCAAATCAAGATGGTCATGAGGGTGATGTTCCTGTATATCCCACTCCCAATGTTCTGGGCCTTGTTTGATCAGCAGGTAATGGGAAGCTGTTTTTCTCTGTAGCTTTGTCAAGCAAACATTCTTCCGGTATTAATCCCCCTTGCCAAATCATACTTAGTATTTAGCTCCTTAAAATATTCACCTCCACTTGTTTTTAAATATTTTATTGATTTATGTGTTTTGGATAGGGAGAGAGAGAGAGAGAGAGAGAGAGACAGACACCTGCAGCCCTGCTTCACCACTGGAGAAGCTCCCCTCATCCCCTCTAAGGTGGAGACTGAGGAGTTGAACCCAGGTCCTTACACACTGGAGCATGTGCACTCAGCCAGCGCGCCACGACCCAGCCGCCTTTCACTTTCTGTTTTTTTCTTCTTTCCTCTCTTTCTCTTTTTAGTTTTATGTTCTTGATCACTCTTAGGTCCCATTGAACTTGCTTAAACAACAGGCTCCAACTCATTCTGTCCACATGTCTGATGCAAAATGAAGTGGGCGAGTGAAGGAGTCTTGAGACAGATCTCATCAAAGAACCAAGGACAATTGTCAACCAAACCTGGGCACATTCATGAGCTAGGACTTCTTTAACAGTGATAGAGCCTGGTGAAAAGGCTCTCTTTTTAGTGTGATCCACAAAAAAATCTCAACTTTGAGCAGGGATGGGAGGTATGTTTTACTCTCAGAATGGAATGCTTGGGGTGTGAATGACTGCTGAATGTGTCCTCATCAGAGTGGGGCCAGGCGGTGACATACCTGGTACAGTGCACACATCACAGTGTGCCAGGGCCTGGGTTCAAGCCCCATCTGCAGGGGGGGAGCTTCACAAACGGTGAAGGGTTCTGGTGGTGGGCATTATGTGGAACTGTACCCCTCTTATCCTATAGTCTTGTCACTATTTCTATTTTATAAATAAAAAATTTTAAATATAATAATTGTGTAGTATGCTAGCACTTGGCTTGATTTGTTTTATTATTATTATTTATTATCTTTATTCATTTGATAGAGACAGAAATTGAGAGGAGGGGGGAGATAGAGACACCTGCAGCCCTGCTTTACTACTTGTGAAATTTTCCCCCTGCAGGTGGGGACTGGGGCTCAAACCCTGGTCCTTGTGCTTTGTAACGTGCGCTCAACCAGGTGCGTTACCACCTGGCTCCCCACTTGGCTTGATTTGTACAGCAGAAATGAAAGTCTGTTCAACTTTATGCAGTGGAGCTGGGAGACTCAGTTGGTACTGAAACCATGTCTAAGTCCCCTGACTTCTCAGACCTCATTTCTAATCTGGAAAATACTTTCAGGGCTCCAGGTGGACACTGCAGGCGACAGCTATGAGCGGGAAAATTGTAAGTGCAGAACATCAGGGTATTTTTACCTCCTCCAGTCACCTTCCCTTCTCTAGTGCTGTCACCCCCTCCCCCTTCTCTGCCACGATGTCCCCCGCACCCTGACTGCTCTCTTACCCACGGGGCTTCCGTTCTTTCTTTGCAGGGAGGAATTGAACTCCAGCCGGATCAGATGCAGGTAAGAGCAAACCCCGGGGTGGCCCCTGGAGCTGGAGGAGCGCAGCGCAGGGCACTGAGGTCACACGGCCCTTCCCCTGCAGACTGTGAACGCCATCCTGATCGTCATCATGGTCCCCATCGTGGATGCGGTCGTCTACCCTCTGATCGCAAAGTGCGGCATCAACTTCACGTAGGTGACCACGGCCTGGGCTGGGGCGGGCCTCCCGGCCTTAGTGTCAGGGCTTTGCAGACAGACCGCATCCCCTCCACCCTGCCTCCAAAAGGAAGCTCTCACCTCCACTCTCACCTGCTCCGTGGGAGGGCTTTTAAAGCATGTATGGGGCCAGGCCATGGTGCACCTGTTTGTGCACCTGTTTGAGCGCAAACGTCGACATGTGCAAGGCCCCAGGTTCACATCCCTGCTCTCCGCCTACAGGAGGGAATCTTCACTAGTGGTGAAGCAGGTCGGCAGGTGTCTCTTTTTCTCTCCCTCCATCTCCCCTTCCCTTCTCGGGTTTTCTGTGTCCTATGCAATAAGATAGAACGAAAAAAGAAGGGCGGGGAAAAGGTCACCAGGAGTGGTGAATTGCTAGTGCCAAGCCCCAGCAGTAACCCTAGTGGCAATAAAAATAAAAACCTTGCCCAGGTGGGGGTAGGTGGCATAAAATGACTATGCAAAGAGACTCATGCCTAAGGTTCCAAAGTCCCAGGTTCAGTCCCCCACACCACCACAAACCGGAGCTAAGCAACACAAAAGTGTGTTGCCTGCATTTCTGAAAATCTACCTTTAAAAGGAAGGGGCCGAGTGTCAGCCCACACAGCCTCTAATTGAGGTTCTCCTGTCTCTGTAGATGATAGAAATGTTAGCTGCCATAGGGGGGCCAGGCAGTGGTGTGGTGCACTGGCTTAAGTGCACATGGCATGAAGCACAAGGACCGGTATAAGGATCCCAGTTCAAGCCCCTGGCTCCCCACCTGCAGGGAGGTCACTTCACATGTGGTGAAGCAGGTCTGCGGGTGTCTGTCTTTCTTTCTCCATCTCTGTCTCCCTTCCTCTATCAATTTCTTTCTGTCCTATCCAATAACAACAACAGGAATGACAACAACAAGAGTAACGACATGGGCAACAAAATAGAAAAAATAGCCTCCAGGAGCAGTGGATTTGTAGTGCAGGTGCTGAGCCCCCAGCAATAACCCTGGAGGCAAAAAAAAAAAAAAAGAAAAGAAATGTTAGATGCCATCCAAAGCACCACTCAAACAGTAGATACTGGAAATCGCATGCAAAAATCACAGAAATCACTGGGGGGCAGGCGGTGGCACACCGGGTTAAGCGCAGATAATACTAAGCGCAGGAAGCCGCGCAAGGATCCCGCTTCCAGCCCCCATTCCCCACCTGCAGGGAGGAGGCTTCAGAAGCGATGAAGTGGAGCTGCAGGTGTCTGTCCCTCTCCCTCTCTATCTTCCCCTCTTCTCTCATCTTCTCTCTGTCCTATCCAATAAAATGGCAGGAGGCAGAGAAAAAAAACGGCCACCAGGAGCAGCAAATTTGTAGTGCTGGTACCAAGCCCCAGCAATAACCCTGGAGGGAAATAAATAAATAAATGAAGTTACAAACGAGAGGCTTCATTACATTTATCCTTGTCGGTTTTGTCTATGAAAAAAACTGCAGAGTGGCTGTGTCACCACGCACTGGGGAGGAGGGGGCTTATTAGGGGACTCTGGTGGGCGAGGAGGTGTCCCTTGGGGGCTCGTCGTCAGCCTGCCTGGGGGACACTGGTGGAGGGTCACTCTCTGGCTTGTGCACAGCTCCCTGAGGAAGATGACAGTGGGGATGTTCCTGGCGTCCATGGCCTTTGTGGTGGCTGCCATCGTGCAGCTGGAAATTGACGTGAGTCGCCCAGGGGTGCAGTGGGGGGTGCCTGGAGGTGTCCTCTCCCCAGGATCAAATGGGTCAGGGCAGAGCTAGGTCTTGGCCAGTCCCTGACATGCTCCTGGGGTGGAGTTGGTCTCTCAGGGACATGGTGGGAATAAAGTCAGATAGAAGCCAAGCTCAGGGCCAGCCGGGGGCGCACTTGGTTGAGCAGACATAGCAACGTGCAGCGACCCAGGTTCACACCCTTGTTCCACACACGCAGGAGAGAAGCTTCACAAACCGCAGGTGTCTCTCTTCATCTCCAGCTCCTCCTTTTTCAGTTTCTCTCTGTCTCTATTCAATCAATAAGATACATTTTAAAAACTTTTAAAATAAAAGAAACTAAGCTCAGTGGTCCGGGAGGTGGTGCAATGGATAAAGCACTGGATATTCAAGCATGAGATCCCGAGTTCAGTCCCCAGCAGCACATGTACAAGAGTGATATCTGGTTCTTTATTTCTCTCCTCCTATGTTCCTCATTCATAAATAAATACAGTCTTTAAAAAGAAAAGAAACTAAGCGCACAGCAGCTCTGAAGGAGGTGCCATGTGTCTGTTGACCAAAAAGTCATGGCTGTGAAGCAGAGCAGAGAGAGAGATTGATTCTTCAGAGCAGTTGAGACCCAGAGAGCATCAGATTCTCTGAGGACTGGCATCAGCCTTTCTGAAATCTTGATCTCAGTCCTAGAGTTTGTGGGGTGTGGGGGTTATCGACACAGAGACATATCATTCAGCAGAGATAAAAGGGCAGCAGGATGGGGAGACAGCATAATGGTTCTGCAAAAGACTGTCAGGCCTGAGGCTCCAACATCCCAGGTTCAATCCCCAGCACCATCCTAAGCCAGAGCTGAGCAGTGTTCTGGCCTTTCTCTCTCTCTTGTTTAAATAAAATATGTAAAAAATAAAAAATAAAATAAAAGATAAAAGGACAGGGTTAACTACACAAAAGATGAGAAGGTAACATAAGGTATCAGAAAGTGGGGGCCAGGTGGTAGTGCAGCGGATTAAGCACACATGGCACTAAGTGCAAGGACCAGTGTAAGGATCCCGGTGGAGGGGGTCACTTCACAGGCAGTGAAGCAGGTCTGCAGGTGTCTATCTCTCTCTCCCCCTCTCTGTCTTCCCCTCCTCTCTCCATTTCTCTCTGTCGTAGCCAACAGCAACAAGAACAACAACAGCAACAAAAAATGGGGAAAAAATGGCTTCCAGGAGTAGTGGATGCAGGCACCGTGCCCCAGTGATAACCCTGGAGGCAAAAAAAAAAAAAATTTCGTCATGGTGAAATGTCCATAGCATAAAATTAGCTGTGCGTGCGTGCGTGCGTGCATGCGTGCGTGCGTGCGTGCGTGCGTGCGGAGAAGCTGATGGCCAGGAACAAGAACAGCCCTTTTCGGTTCACTTCTATGTTCTGTATAAGCCTCACTTGCCTTTTTTTTTCCTTCTCCTTTTTAATTTTTGTTTAAAGATGTATTTGTTTATTAGTGGTAGAAGCAGAGCATCACTCTGACACATGAATGCTGAGGACTGAACTCTGGATCTTGTCCTTGAGAGTCCAGTGTTTTATCTACTGCCCCACCTCTCAAGCCAAACCTCACTTTCTGTGGTACCATGAGGAGCATGGGGGGAGCTTCAGGGTGGGTGTGGGTCTCCCCTCTGTGCAGACATGAAGTCTCCCTCCACGTGAGTGACCCAGCTTGACTATTTCCTATCTGCACTGAAGGCTTCACTGCTTATTTGTTCTCTTTCCTTTTGCTCAGAAAACCCTTCCAGTCTTCCCCCAAGCCAACCAAGTTCAAGTGAAAGTGCTGAACATAGGAAACCAGAACATGATGGTCTATTTCCCGGGACACGCAGTGAATGTGAGCCAGATGGGCCATGTGAGTAGCGGGGTCACCGCTTCACTTCCCTTCTCACTGCTGGGCCAAAGCTGCCAGGTGGGGACTGGAGAAGCCCCTCTGTCATTCCTGAGACAGGCCCGAAACGAGATGTCACAGTAACTCAGCCTCATCCTGACTTTGCTCTAGACCCAGTGGCCCCGTGCTTTTTTTGTTTTGTTAGTGATTTAATAATGACTAACAAGATTATAAGATCACAGGGGTACAATTCCACACAGTTCCCACCACCAGAGTTCCCTGTCCCATCCCCCTCCATTAGAAACTTCCCTATTCTTTATCCTTCTGGGAGTATGGACCAAAATTCTTTATGGCGTGCATTAAGTGAGAGGTCTGGCTTCTGTAATTGCTTCTCTGCTGGACATGGGCACTGGCAGGTGGATCCACACTCCTATCCTGTTTCTGTCTTTCCCTGGTGGGGCAGGGCTCTGGAGAGGTGAGACTTTGAGACACAGTGTGAGGTCGTCTGCCCAGGGAAGGTCAGGATGAAATTGTGATACCATCTGCAACTTGGCGGCTGAAAATATAAATATATATATCAGATATAAAGCAGTACAAAATGTGATTGAACATGAACCACAAAGTAGGAATAGAGCAGATGGAAATAGGGATTTTAGGGTGGGAAGAAGCTAGGAAGTCTATTTTAGGTGTACTCCAAGAGATACATAACTTTAATAATTTTTACTGAAAGCCTGATAGCTAACATGAGGGTAAACTAAAAATATTGTCTGGGAAGATGGCGTCAGCATTGAGAATAGGACTAGAAAGCTGGATTGGGGCAGAGAGTAGCTCCCAAACATGAGGAAAGTATATAAATACCACTAACTGTTTACCCCTCCATCTGACCCAGGGCCCCTGTCTATTCACATTTACCACAAGGGCCTATATAACCTCTGAGGCCCTGTCAGTCTGAGTTCGCAGTCCATAGCCACAGGTGGGAACATTCTAGACTGCACTTATTTCAGGACCAGCCTTCCTCAAGTGGCAGAGTTGACGGACCCAGACTCCCTTCAGAAAGTGGGGCCATCCCTACCAAGGTGGCTCCGTCTCCTGCATGCATCTCCTGGGGTGTCTATAAAATGCAGATTCCTAGTTAGGAGCTCTGAAACTGCGTGTTCACCCCACCCTTGAGGGCTGTTGTGGCTGCCAGTTCCTGGAGCTAGGCCTTACTTATTCTGTCAAGCCATTTTTCATTGGTTTTATTAGTGGTTGACAAGATTGTACGATTACATCCCTCCCACCACCATGGTTTTGTGTCCCCACGCTTCTTCCAGTGATAACCACCATAGTTCTCACCAAAAAAAGACTTTGGTTATTCTTCTCCTTCATTGCTGGAGCTTTGCTCTCCAGGCTGGCTTTTTTCAGGTACAAAGCGAGAGACCAAGATCAAGGGAGAGGGGAAGAAACCACAGCACCAAAGGTTTCTTCCACTATGGTGGGTTCTGGGTTCCAGCCTGGGTTGGCTGCTGCTTGGTAAAGCAGGCACACTTTCCAGGTGAGCTCCCCTGCCAGCCCTTTACCAGGATCAAAATACCACTCCACCACTGAGGCAGTGAGCTTGCTACAGTCCATGAGGGCCCCATACGGTGCTAGAGTTTAAACCCAGAGCCTTGGTCGTTGGAGAGGTGTCCACTGAGCCACCGCCAGCCTCCCAGGCTCGGAATGCATTGCTTAAAGTCTACATATGAACTCGGAATGTCAACCAGTAGTCCATGACACTTACACACTGCAGAATGGTTCTCTGTGGTATTGACATGACCTCTCTCCTCCCGTTGTAGACTAAGTCCTACATGACTTTTGATGCAGACAAACTGAATATAAACATTTCTGGCATTGGCCAATCAGTAACTACTCCCGTGGTCTCCAACTTTGAGAAAGGCCAACGCCATACTCTTCTTGTCTGGGATAGCAATAAGTACCAAGTGGTAAGTACTGGATGTCTACAGCTAAGTCTGCGTGTAACACTGGAGGTGGGCCTTTGAGTGGCGTGCCTTTGTCTTAACTTCTGCATTGTACTATCATAGATCATTTTTAATGTTTTCCTTTTTCAGAGACCCAAGTCATTTGACTTCCAATGAACGTTTGACTAGTCAGTGAGAAGTGCTGACACAAATTTTATAAACTTAGAAAAGATTTTTTTCTTTCTTTTTTCCTTTTTCAGGAATTTTAAACTTTATTCAGGAAAATTGAGAACAACCACATTTTAGGTCAAGAGAGAGAGAGAGAGAGAGAGAGAGAGAGCCTTTACTCACATGCTGACAGGCTCACCTAGGCAGAGAAAGAAGGCTCAGAAAAGATTTTTTTTTTCTAGGCATGATGTAGTGTGTGTGTGTGTGTGTGTGTGTGTGTGTGTGTGTCTATGCATCTGTGTACAATCACAGGGAAGGCATAGGTACATTTTCAGGTACATACATTTTTTCTCATACATTTGAGGCAATATTTAAAATACATCATAAATCATAGTCGTTCATAGCTTTGCACCAGGTAGTTAGAAAACTAAGGCAGTATCTGAAAAGTCATAGGAAATATATCAGGTAAAAGTGGAAGGGGGAGGGGCATGCACTCAGTAGATAATATATGCTACCATGCACAAGGACCCAGGTTCAGACCCTAGGTCCCCACCTGCATGGGGGAAGTTTCACAAGCAGATGTCTGGTACATGTGCTGCTGGGGATCAAACTCAGGACCTTCTGCTTGAGAGTCTAAGGTATTATCCACTGCGCCACCTCCCAGGCCACTCCTTCTCTCTGTCTTCATCTCTCTCTTCATCTCTCTGATATCACCCTCTATCAAAAAGTGGGGGGAGTGGGAAAAAAAACATTTAACAGCATAATAGAGGTATCTGTGTGTATATGCCACTTAGGTTATAAAAAAAAAAAAAAAAAAAGCTGCAAACGGGCCAGGCAGCAGTGCAGCGGGCTAAGTGCACAGTGTGACGCGCAAGGATGCGCCCCCGGCTCCCCACCTGCAGGGGGAGTCGCTTCGCAGGCGCTGAAGCAGGTCTGCAGGTGTCTGTCTTTCTCTCCCCTCTTTGTCTTCCCCTCCCCTCAATTTCTCTCTGTCCTGTCCAACAACAGCAAGAGCAACAACAATGGGAAAAAATGGCTGCCAGGAGCAGTGGATTCCTAGTACAGGCACTGAGCCCCACTGATAACCCTGGAGGCAAAAAAAAAAAAAAAGCTATGACTAAGGGTGATGCACCCAGTTAAGCATACATACATATTAATAATCATACATACATATTAGTAAGCATACATACATATTAATAAGCACAGGGACCTCTGTTTAAGCGCCCGCTCCCCATCTACAGGGGAGAAGCTTCATGAGTGGTAAAGCAGGATTCCTGGTGTCTAGCCTTCTCTCTCTCCATCTCCCCCTCCTTTTTCAATATCTCTCGGTCCTATCTAATAAAAATTAGGGGAGTAAGGCGGTAGTGCAGCCGGTTAAGCACACATGGCGAAAAGCGCAAGGGCCGGCGGAAGGACCCCGGTTTGAGCCCCCGGCTCCCCACCTGCAGGGGAGTCGCTTCACAAGTGGTGAAGCAGGTCTGCAGGTGTCTGTCTTCCTCTCCCCCTTTTCTATCTTCCCCTCCTTTCTCCATTTCTATCTGTCCTAACAACAACATCAATGACTATAACAATAAGAGAACAAGGGCAACAAAAGGGAATAAATAAATATTTTTTTAAAAAATATGAAAAAAAGAAAAAATTGCCACCAGGAGTGGTGGCTCTGTAGAGCCAGCATGGATCTGCAGTGAGAACCTAGGTGGCAATAAAAAAATAAAACACTATGAAGGTGTACTTGAACAAGATGGAGTTGTGGGTATTCTGCTAAATAAAATTAAAGGAGCTTCTATAGGATTGCTATGTGTGATTAAGACTTCTGAGTCCCTTCTTAAATTACGAAGTTATTGAGTGGCTTGTTCAAAATTGTTTGAGAGCTGTGTTCTATGGAACCTTGGGAGAGCCAACATGAAGCTGTAGATATTGACGCTAATTCCAAGGACAGCCACTATCAATGGATAACCCCCCTTTCCATGTTATCAGGATGACCCTTAGCTCCCAAGATAATGTCACCAACACTTTCTTTCTCTAACTCTGGAATATTCATTTGAACTTACTCTAACATGTTAGATCTGAAAATGTGTTCTTTCTCAGGTAAATGATGGCCTTAACAAGAAGCCAGATAAAGGAGAAAATGGAATCAGGCATGTATATTTCTTTAAAATATAAGCTTTACCAGCTTCTTGTAGATAATGCATACCCAGAGTCAAGTTCAGACACAGCAAGAATATAGACTGGCTTCTCCCGAGACCGTAAGGCTGGTTCAGTATTCAGAAAGAAATAATCAGTATATTCCTTCACTTTAATCCACTAGGGAGAGGAGTCCATGTCATATTAATTGATGAGCAAAGATCACTTGATGAAATTTAGCGTTTGTTCCTAAGAAAAACTCTCAGCGAGCCAGGAATGGGAAGGAACATCTTGAGTGGGAAAAGAACTCAAGCAACATGATACTAAGTGGCGAATGTCTAAATGTTCTCTGTCCATATAGTGTTGACTCCATACAGTGTTGACTCCATACAGTGTTGACTCCATACAATGTTGACTGACTCCATACAGTGTTGACTGACTCCATACAGTGTTGACTGACTCCATACAGTGTTGACTGACTCCATACAGTGTTGACTCCATACAGTGTTGACTCCATACAGTGTTGACTCCATACAGTGTTGACTCCTTACAATGTTGACTCCATACAATGTTGACTCCATACAATGTTGACTATCTACACTTCCTTGGCATTTCTGTGGGTGACAGTGGGAAGAGAAAGGGAAAGAAGCAAACACATCTAGATGTGGAGGGGAGACATGCAGCTGTCTCCACTCACGGACGACACTATCATCTGCACAAAAAATCACAAAGATTCTTACAGCAAAAGCTTCTGGAGTCAATAAGTGAGCGTTATAAGGTCACACGAGAGAAAGTCAACAACCGTAAGACACGTCATAATTCTAAAGCAATGAATGATTAGAAACATTTCAAAACTCAGCCATAGGCAATTGCTCAAAAAAAGATGAAAGACTAGTTATACATTAAACAAAACACACATAGGATGTGAGACCAGCAGTCTACAGACAGCTTGTCAGATCAGTAAAGAGCTCATTATGGATAGAGTTGCGCTTACAGTCCTTTGTCAAACTTAGGATTATAATTCTCCCCAAACTGATCTATCTGCTTACTGAAGTTCTGACCAGAGCCTTAACACTTAGTAGGGGGTTTGTTTATAGTATACAACCTGGTGATTTAATTGATAGTTACTACAATAAATTTATTGAATGTATCTGCCAGCCCACGCAAAAGTTACTTTTTCTAAGTGATGAGAATGCTTGTAAAAAGCTTCAGTAGATGTTAAGCATGCTATTGTCAACAACACGGTCTGTGAACTCTTTAGAAAATATGCCTCTTCTGTCTGGAAGTTTGGACCTGTGACCAATAATATCTCTCCACTTGTCCCAACCCCTCATCCCTGGCAATTCCATTTCTTCTCACTGTTTCTGTGAGTTCACTTTTTTTTTTTTTTTTTTTAGATTTCCACATATAATTCTCCCTCTGGCTTATTTCACTTCGTGCTAAAGTTACATCGATGTTGTTGCAGATGGCAGGGCCTGAGCTTGATTCGCGGAAAGTTCTCCCAGCCCCTAGAATTTGGTGGATGTTATTGCCTATTGCCACCGAGCTGATGAAACTCACTCGCGGAGCTTAGAGATGCAGGAGTGACATTGCTCTCTGCAGCATTTAGTTGGACACTGTTCTTGCTTCCTGTTCTCTAAATCCGATAATCCTCCATAGGAAGGATTATCTGACAGGAGAAATGCTCTCCCCCCCAGGGCCGTTCAAGAGTGCCAGGGTCTTCACTTGACCATCTACCCAGTCACCCCTACTCAGTCCATGACTACTCAGTCAACAAAACTGTGTGAAACTCTGACACAAGGGACTTGGCACTGACTTGAGAACTTGAGACCCCAGGCCAAGTCCTATAGGCTGTTCTGTTCCTAGCTAGGTTCTAGTGAGGTGCTGGTCACTGCTCCCCCGTCCCCCTCAGGCCTGTAGACTCAGGTCTCAGGCTCCTGGTTAGAGACCTAAAAGCATGTGTTTTATAGGATTAAAAAAATAATTAAAAAGTAGAGGGATCAGGTGGTGATGCACCTGGTTGAATGCACATGTTACAATGCTCAAGGACCCAGGTTCAAGCTCCCATCCCCAAATATAGGGGGAAAGTTTTACAAGCGGTGAAGCAGGTCTGCAGGTGTCTCTCTGTCTCTCTCCCTCTCTATCTCCACCTTCCCTCTCCATTTCAGGATGTCTCTATACAATAAATAAACAAAGATAATTTTTTGAGAAAAATCAAAATTAGAAAAAATAAAAAGTAGAAACATAAACCAAGTCTCACAAACACCAACCCTTCAGTCAGCTGGTTCTCGTGATCCACAAGCGCGTTGTGTGTAGTTGCAAGACAGTTCCTGGCACTGAGCTGTGCTGAACAAATCCCATTGTGAAACGGACTTCACGTAGCTTTATCACATTGTGAAATGCTAGGGGTGCAGTTCACACTTGCGTGTATGCAGCGACTCACCATACCCACCCTGTTTTCCAGAGCGCCCCCACCTTCCCGATACACGCTTGTGGGTGTGTTCCGAGGAGTGGGTGAAAAGCAAACCTATGTCTGGTCACTTTTTGTCTTCCTGCCCTTGAGCCTTTTCCTAAGTATCTTCAGTTCCTCTGGAAGGGCGCTCAGCCCTTCTTCAGATGCACGTTCCGTGAACTGGGCTCATTATTCCATTGTCCAGTCACAAGACAGATGGTTTTCTGTTGCAGATTTGTAAATAAGTTCGAGCAGACCATCAGCCTCACAATGGCTGGGAAAGACTATAACATCACCAGTCACAATGCCAGTGAATACCAGTTCTTTCCTTACGGCAGGTAAGTGCCTCCTCTGGAAACTTCCCTCTGAAGTTCAAAGGTTTCAGACCTTTTTCTTTCAACAGTAGATGGGGGTGCAGAGAGGGAAGAGGCTGGGAGGTGGCTCCGCGGGCAGAATGAGAGCTTTGCATGTGGGAAGCTCCAGCCTTGGTACTGCAGATGATGGAGCAGTGCTCTGCTCTTTCTGCCTCTCACTCCTAAAACTCTTTTTTTTTTTAAAAAAAATAATAATAAATTGGAGCCAGAGAGATAGCTCACTAGGCAGAGCATGTGCCTTGCCTGAAGTCTAGATCTGAACTCCCAGGCATAGAATGCGAGAGTGCCAGGGAAGCTCTAGAGCCGTTCTCTCTCTCTCTCTCTCTCTCTCTCTGAAAAAGCATCTGGGAGTGGTAAAGTTACACATGTGTAAGGACTTGGTTCTACATAAATTGAAGGACTGAGAGACAGCTCAGAGTTTGTGCACCAGACTTTCATGTCTGAGACCCTAAACGTCTGAAGTTCAGTCCCTAGCTACTACCATATGCCAGGATTGAGCATTGTCCCTCTCTCTCTCTCTCTCTCTTACTCACTTTCTCTCTGTGTCCTTCTTGCTCAGGTAATTCATTGGGACCTTCAAATTTTTTAAATAATAGGGGGCTGGGCAGTAGCGCAGCGGGTTAAGCACACGTAGCGTGAAGCGCAAGGACGGGCATAAGGATCCTGGTTTGAGCCCCCGGCTCCCCACCTGCAGAGAGGTCGCTTCACAGGCGGTGAAGCAGGTCTGCAGGTGTCTATCTTTCTCTCCCCCTCTCCGTCTTCCCCTCCTCTCTCCATTTCTCTCTGTCCTGTCCAACAACAACAACAACGATAAATAACAAGGGCAACAAAAAAAAAAAAAAAGGGAAAAATAGCCTCCAGGAGCAGTGGATTTGTAGTGCAGGCACCGAGCCCCAATGATAACCCTGGACGCAAAAAAAAAAAAAAAAGTTTTAATTTAAATAATAAAGTTGAAGCTTTTAATATTTCCTAACCTCTCTCACCATCTCTCTCCTAGTAAAAGCATCACAGTCACCTCAGCAGGATTTCCAGAAAGTTGTCGAACTTTCAAGTCCCCCTACCTCCAGTTTGGCAGTGCGTACACCTATGTGCTCAAAGCGGAGGTCAGTGATGAGTCAGAAACTCTACTGAAACTTGGTTGATTTGAGTCCCGCATATGCCTAAGCAAGAGCAGTCACCCACTAAGTGGTATTTTAGAGTGCTCAGAGTGTTCAGTAGGGCTAAAACTAATTCTTTAGCTCATCATTGACTTCATTTCACCGCTAGCATAAGATAAAACTGGCTGACTTGCTGAGTACAAGCTCAAGTTGCTCAGTGTTAGAAGCTGTCTGGTAGCCTCTCAGCATAGCCTTTTAGTTCTGAGAGAAGGCTGTGCTTTCAGAGAACCTTTCTTTGGGTCTACCCCCCTTAGCAGAGATGAGGAAAATGCCAGCAGACATATTTTCAAATGCTGCCAAGGCCTTCCTACCACAAGTCTCTTCACATTCAAAAATGCATGCACTTCCTCAGTAAAGTATATGAGACCACGAGAGAAGTGCAGACTTAGGGGCTGGGTGGTGGCACACAGCACAGTGTGCAAAGGCCCAGGTTCAAGCTCCTACCCAGGTCTCGTCCCCAACTGCATGGGGGAAGCTTCAAGCAGTGAAGCAGTGCTGCAGATGTCTCTCTCTCTCCCTCTCTCTCTCTCTCTCTCTCTCTCTCTCCTCGATCTTCCCTTCCTTCTCAACTTCTGTCTGTCCCCATTCAAAATAAAAAAGAAAATTATCTTTTTTGGGTAAAGACAGCCAGACACCAAGAGAGTAGGGGGGAGATAGGGAGAAAGGAAGAGACATCTGCAGACCTGCTTCACCACTCGCAAAGTTTCCCCTCTGCAGGTGGGGACTAGGGGCTTAAACCTGGGTCCTTGGGGATTATAATGTGCACTCCACCAGGTGCGCCACCACCTGGACCAATAAAAAAAATCTTTAAAGTGTAAACTTGGGATGGGGGCAGGCAGTGGCGCACCTGGTTGAGTGTTCATATTACAGTGCACAAGGACCTGGGTTCAAGCCCCTGGTCCCCACCTGCAGGGGGGAAGCTTCACAAGTGGTGAAGCAGGGCTGCAGGTGTCTCTCTGTCTCTCTCCCTCTCTCCCCCCCTCTCAATTTCTCTCTCTCTATCCAATAATAAATATATATTTTTTTAAAAGTGTAAACTTGGGGGCCAGGTGGCGCACTGGATTAAGTGCACATAGTACTAAGTGCAAGGACCCACACAAGGATCCCGGTTCGAACCTTTGGCTCCCCACCTGCAGGGAGTTACTTCACAGATGGTGAAGTGGGTCTGCAGGTGTCTATCTCTCTCTCCTCCTCTCTCAATTTCTCTCTGTCCTATCCAATAAAAAATGGAAAAATTGGCCACCAGGAGCAGTGGATGTGTAGTGCAAGCACCGAGCCCCAGTGATAACCCTGGAGGCAAAAATAGTGTAAACTTAATTTCGAGCAAGTTTTACTCTAGAAGCAATCTGGCCGCTGTTGATCTGACGTCCCCTCAGAAGAACAGAGAGATCTCAGTTGGACCTCCTTGCACATCAGCACACATGTCCCTGTTGTCTTACAGTCTTGGTTGAATGCTTTCTGTTCACGCTTGTTTGCCTCTTTGGCCTAGACTAACGGCTGCCCTGGTGTGGAACCGTTTGAAGACATCGCCCCCAACTCGATTAACATGGCCCTGCAGATCCCCCAGTATTTCCTCCTCACCTGCGGCGAGGTGGTTTTCTCCGTCACAGGATTGGAGTTCTCCTATTCTCAGGTTTCTGGCTTCTTTTCTTGGTAACCATCATCCCACCCCTCCCCTGCCTTCCAGAAATGCTACTGGTGCTCCAGGTGAATCTGAGGTAGTTGGACACTGATACTTAAAAAAAAAGCCTAGGCAGTATTTTTAGTGACTCCCACAGGACACACTCATTTGAGATCACTCAGCCTTGTCTTGGTGGGACAAGACAGCACTGTCCTATTCTCACAGTTGGGCTCTGGCAATGCTGACTCCTGAGTTGGAAAAACTTATCAGAAGTGGTCTCAGCATCATGCCAGTGGACTCTACCTTCTAAGCAAACAAGTGGTATCAGCTGTTTGTCACAGTGGCATTTACAGGCCTGTGTCCTTCTGCCTCTAAGGGAAAGTCGCGCTCTCTCTTCAAAGTTAGCAAAGAATATTGATTTGGTGAATACCACACCCGTGAGGTAAATCCTGCTGATACCAGAATCAGAACTTCATTTCTGAAATGTTTCATCAAAGCAGCCGATAGTCATATCCCCACAGTGTCCACTTCCTTCAGGTTCTGCACTCAAGGTTACAACTGTGAGGTAGACCCTTCTTTTCTGTGATGGCCTCATGATCAGGGGAGGGAGGTGACCGATATAACACAAGTGACAAGAGCTTGAAGAGAGGTTTTGGTGATGGAAGAGCCAGCTCAGAGCCCCCTGAAAGCAGTCTCCACTTGAGGGGGAAGAAACAGTCTGCTGAGTGATTTCACTTGGAAACTACTGTAGAAACAGAATGGGCGAGGGGGACAGGCGGTAGCGCAGTGGGTTAAGTGCACATGACGCAAAGCGCAAGGACCGCGTAAGGATCCGGGTTTGAGCCCTGGCTCCCCACCTGCAGGGGGAGTCGCTTCACAAGCCGTGAAGCAGGTCTGCAGGTGTCTGTCTTTCTCTCCCCCTTCTGTCTTCCCCTCCTCTCTCTATTTCTCTCTGTCCTGTCCAACAACAATGATATCAACAATAATAACTACAACAACAATAAAACAACAAGGAGAACAAAATGGAAAGTAAATAATAATAATTTTAAAAGAAACAGAATCAGGGGAGCCTGGCAGTGGCGCACCCGGTTAAGCATACATAGTACTAAGCAAAAGGAACAGTATAGGGTTTGAAACACCCCTCCCTCCCCACCTGCAGGGGGAAGCTTCACGAACAGTGAAGCAGGTCTGCAGGTGTCTCTCTTTCTCCCTCTCCATCTCCCTGTCCCCTCTCAATTTCCCTCTGTCCTATCCAATAAAATGGGGGAAATGGCCACCAGGAGCAGTGGATTCATAGTGCTGGCATCCAGCCGCAGTGATGACCCTGAAGGCGAAAAAGAAAGAAAGAAAAGAAAAAGAATTGGTTCCATCTGTTGATCTGTCCATATAACCAAGATGGCAACTTTGCAAGGATGTGGAAAGTAGAGAGACAAGACCTGAGGGAGTCACATGTGCTCTTGCAACAAAGAGGGTTTGATGTCTCTGGCTGTCCGAGCGATGACTTATCCTGGTGACATTTAAGCCTAGTGACCCTTTGGTGTAGACAGATCAAGTGGACGAATCTATGCGTTGTGTCCTCCAGCTCTGAGTGGAGCTTAAGGTTGGGATCCTCTTTGCTCCCTCAGGCCCCTTCCAACATGAAGTCCGTGCTCCAAGCAGGATGGCTGTTGACCGTGGCTGTTGGCAACATCATTGTGCTGATTGTGGCAGGAGCAGGCCAGTTCAGCGAGCAGGTACGCACAGAGGGTTGAACTGTGTGTGTGTGTGTGTGTGTGTGTGTGTGTGTGTGTGTGTGTGTGTGTGTGTGTGTTGCACCAGGGTGAGGGGCAGCCTGCCTCGCTCTCTGTATACATGTGGGCGTCACAGCTGCCGGTCAGACCCACCGGCCGTGTGGTGGTTTCCGGGCCATCTGATGACCAAGTACATCCTGATTATCATTATTATTTCCACTTGTTAGTCCGAAATTGACAGCTACCATGAGAACAGGTTAATACACATACACTTACTGGGGTAAAATAAAATACTTGAGCTGGGGAGATAGCTCTGCAAATAAATACATACATAAATAAAGCCTTTCATGTTGGAGGCTCTGAGGTCTTGGGTTCAATCCCCAGCACTACCATAAACCAGAGCTGAGCAGTGCTCTGGGGAGCAGGGGAAAGGAGGGAAGAAAAAGAAAAACCAGTGTTTCTAACTTTAGGGCACATATCCTACTTGCCCCAAATAAGACATCATCCCCAAAACTTCCTGTCCCAAAGTCAAGGCCACCCGAAAGCAGCACAGTCTTTCCAGTTAAGTTAGGAGTCAGTTAAGTTAGGGAGTCAGGGAAATAGCATAGTAATTATACAAAATTGTTCATACCTGAGGCTCCAAGGTCCCAGATTCAATCCCTAGCGCCACCGTAAGCCAGAGCTGAGCAGGGCTCTAGTGACAATAAAGTGATTTTTAAAAAATTATCATTTTAAAGTATTTTTAATTACTTTTTATTTGACAGGACAGAGAGAAATTGAAAGGGAATGGAAGACAGAGAAGGAGAAAGAAGGGGCCTAGCCATAGCACACCGAGTTAAACCCTTATGTAAGGGCTGGGACAAGGGTCCCAGCTGGAGCCCCTGACTCCCCGCCTGTGGGGGGAGGGGGGCTTCACAAGTGCTGAAGCAGATCTGTAGGTGTCTATCTTTTCTCTCTCCCTGTCTGTCTTCCCATTCCCTCTCAATTTCTCTCTGTCCTATCCAGAAAAAAAAAAAAAAAAGCTGTAGGAGCGATGGATATCTAGTGCAGGCACCGCTCCAGCAGTAACCCCGGAGGCAGAAGAGAGAGGGGAAAGGAGAAAGACACCTGTAGCACTGCTTCACAGCTCAGGAAGCTTCCCCCCTGCAGGCGGAGACTGGGGCCTTGAACCCAGGACCTTGCACATGTAACTTAGACACTTCACCTGGCACCACCACCCAGCCCCTAAAGTGAGGACTTTGATGAGAGGAGGCTCCGTTCCTCGCTTCTCATCGCAGAGCTTGCCCTCACCCCACCTGTTTCCTCACTGCCCCTGCTGGGTCCCCTGTGAGCTCTGCTGAAGCTTGTGGCCCCGGGGTTCCCTCAAAGGAATAGCAAGGGCTCTTCCCCTCCAGCAGCCCCCTCCCCCCCCCCCCCCCCCCCGTGTTCTTTCTTTCCCGAGTGACCTTGTGGGAGTGGCTAGAGCATCCCCACTCTTTCAGCCTTGCCACCGGTATCCCTACGTCTTGTGCGACGTGCGGTCCTTATCCGTGAGCTTTCAGTGTCCCTGCCTGTAGCCACAGCCCGAGCCCCTGTCCAGCCCGGCCCCTCCCTCCCACTCTAACCTGTGCTCCCACTCCGCCCCTCCAAGTGGGCCGAGTACATCCTGTTCGCTGCCTTGCTTCTGGTCGTCTGCATCATCTTCGCCATCATGGCTCGGTTCTACACCTACGTCAACCCGGAGGAGACTGAAGCGCAGTTCGATGAGGAGGAGAAGAAGAAGAAGAACCTGGACGGTGGGAACCTGGACTCTAGCAGCCCGGGCGATGTGAACCTGGACAACGTAAAGCAGACGAAGATGTGAATGGCGGGAGGATGCATGAGTGGACGGACCCCAACAGGCCCTCAAGCCTGCCTCCTGGGGGCAGGGCTCTTTCATGGCTACAAGACTTGACAATTGCCAGCCAAACGCAGATGGTTACTTTCCATGGGCCTGAGATGCAAGAAATCTTTTTAGTTTTTAAATAATTGTCTTATTTAAAACACACACACACGGTCTGGGAGAAGATGGCTCAGTGGATAAAGCACTGAACTCTCAAGCATGAGGTCCTGAGTTCAAGCCCCAGCAGCACATGTACCAGGGTGATATCTGGTGTTTTCCCTCTCCTGTCTTTCTCATTAGTAAACAAAATCTTTCACACACACACACACACACACACACACACACACACACACACACACACTTTTACAACCAACAAAGAGACCTTGTATTTAATTCCTTCTCTACTGCAAATGAACTTGTGCTGGATGAACTTAATTTTTCCAAAGGATGACGGAATTCTCTCAGACTGTGCGAACAATTCAGAGGCAGGAGCCAAGACGAAACGTGAGTTTGCGGGCTTGACAAGGGCGTATCACAACCACCAGCGAGTACTGACTGGTAATGACTCTGCCTTTCGGATTTCATTCTGTTTCTCCAGTCTCTACCTTAGTTCAAATTATGTATAACTCAAAAGAGCACACAAGAAAGCAGCAGTAATTATTATTTTTTTTCTTTCGAAGTTTCAACAGTATAAATTCACAGGCCAGTAAAATAGCTCGCTGAGATAGTGTGCTGCTCTGCCACGCACTCAACCCAGATTTGAGCCTCCCCCCCATCTCATTGGAGGACATTTTGGTGCTCTGGCTTCTTTCTCTCTTTCTCTTGTGGTCCCCTGACTCTGAAAAAGAAAATAAAATAATTGCATCCTTAAAAATCTGTCTATGTGTCTTTGGATTGTGTGGGTGAGAAGCCTTTCCCAGTGTGACCTGATTGTAAAGGCTCTAACATGCTTTTGAAAATTCAGTCAGAAGGGGGCCTGGTTGGTGGCACACCTGGTAGAATGCACACATCACAGGTGCCAGGCCCAGAACAGTTCTACTTGGATCCTCCTTAGAAGCAGAGCCACGGTTCTTAGATAAACTGGCGCCCAGCTTTGAATACTGAAACTGGCTCTAGGTTAGGAGCAGCAGAGGCCCATGCTGGACACCCACATGCTTCGTGCGCTGACTCATCATTGCACTGTGGAGAAGGGGGGAAACGAGGGAGGGAGGGAGAAATTCAAAATTCAGAGTGAGAAATACCTATGTGATCATCCAACCTGAATACCTTTTCTTTTTTTTTCATTTTCCCTTTTGTTGCCCTTGTTGTTTTTCATTGTTGTAGTAGTTATTGTTGGTACTGATGTCATTGTCAGATAGGACAGAGAGAAATGGAGAGAGGAGGGGAAGTCAGAGACGGGGAGAGAAAGACACCTGCAGACCCACTTCACCGCCTGTGAAGCGACTCCCCTGCAGGTGGGGAGCTGGGGCTCGAACCCAGATCCTCAAGCTGGTCCTTGTGCTTTGCGCCACATGCGCTCAACCTGCTGCACTACCGCCCGACTCCCCCTGAATACCTTTCTAAGGATTAAAGTCTCATTCTCCAACTGGGGCCTTTCTTCTCTGGACACACCCCACTCACTGATCCAAGCAACATCGAGTTCCTTCTAGTGCCTTCTGCACCTCAAACAAAAGGAAAAGCAGGGGGTCGGGCGGTAGCGCAGCCGGTTAAGTGCATGTGGAGCAAAGCGCAAGGACCTGAGGAAGGATCTGGGTTCCAGCCCCCGGCTCCACACCTGCAGGGGAGTCGCTTCACAGGCGGTGAAGCAGGTCTGCAGGTGTCTGTCATTCTATCTCCCTCTCTGTCTTCCCCTCCTCTCTCTAGTTTTCTCTGTCCTATCTAACAACGTCAACATCAAAAACAACAACAATAATAACTACAACAATAAAACACCAAGGGCAACAAAAAGGAATAAATAAGTATTAAAAAAAAAGAAAGAAAAAGCAGGCCTGAGACTCTGCCTCACCCCCTCCCGCCTGCCCGGAAACTCCATCTGGCTCACTTTTCTGTGTCAGAACTGGGGTCCCTCCTCCGAGCTTGGCTGCATCTCTCTACTCCCTCGTCCGTCAGTGGGTCCTAACTACTGAGCGTTCCCTCCATCAGTGTTCTCTGGGACACCTTGCCTTCCATCCGGTCTCCAGAGCAGAGCACCGAAAGCCTCTGGGCTGTGAGGGCTGTGATTTAATGAGCCTGATGAATGAATGAATTCAGCTGTGATTTAATGAGCCTGATGAATGAATGAATTCAGCTTTGAAAGACCCACTTGAAGGGCTGACTGCTTCTTCCTCTGGTATCTGTCTTGCACCTGTGATGGAGGACTCAGTACTCATAACGCTGAGCCGTCAGTTCTCATGACCCCACTCCTTCCAACACCCAGAGAACTCACCCCAACGCCGGCGCACTCTCTGCCCCTAACTCCTCACAGTCGCTGGGGAACCCCAGGCAGCTCTTGAACTCTGAGACCTGCTCTCTTCTCCTAGGTGGTGAAGAGACCCTGGACCACCCGAGGTCTCGCAGCCTTTTGTCTGAAGGGTCTGTGTGTCCAGGCAATGTCCAGGGTTCACCTAGGGCTGGAGAGACGGCTCAGGTGAAAGGTACCTGCACCGCCGTGCATGCCACCTGGGTTGAAGCCCAGCTCCACATGGGAGGGGCTTAGGCCACGGGGGAAGTTTCAGTGCCGTGGTCTCTCTCTCTGAATGAAAACGTGGCCGGGATGGAGAGAGGGATGTGCGGCGGCACACCTGGTTAAGGGCATGTGTTACCATGTGGGAGGACCCAGGTCCGAGCCCCTACTCCCCACCTGCAGGGGGGAAGCTTCACCAGGGTGAAGCAGTGCTGTAGGTGTCTTTCCCTCTCTCCCCCTCCTCTCTCAGTTTCTCTCTGTCTTATCAGATACAAAAGATGAATGAAAAAGAGAAAAGAAAAAGTGGCCTGGCGTGGTGAAATTGAGCATATGTGAGGCCCTGATCCCACTATAAAGTTTAAAGCAAAGAGATCAAAAGAAGCCATTCAGTTTCCATGTTGGACAACAATTTCATCTATGTGTTCGATTTGAGGCTGCATTTTTAATTAATTAATGTACTTTGATGCATTATTTATTTATTTATCTAGCCACTAGGGTTTTCGCTGGAGTTCTACTCCTGTGTGATTCCACCCCTCCCTTTGAGCCCTTTTTCTCTCTTAGGAGTGAGAAACAGAAAGAGTGAGAGACTGAGAGAGAAGGAGAGGCCACCGCTCCATCACCCCGCTTCCTCCAGTGCAGGTGACCCCATGTGCGAGTCTGGGGCTCGAACACGGGTCCTTACACATAGTAAAGTGTGCATGCCACCAGGTGAGCTGGATTTTAAAACAAAACAAAACAAAACAAAACCCTGATCCCAAAGCTCACTAACTTGCGAATACTGAATGAAAACGGCCCAGCCCCCAGCACCAGCCCTTGGGTGATGTGGAAGGTTCTCTGCCCTTCAGGGCTGAGCTTTATCAATCTGAACCTGAGCTATTTTAAAAAAATATTGTACTTAGGGCTGGGGAGATAGTGTACTGGTTCTATAAAAGAACTTTCATGCCTGAGGCACCAAAGGCCCCAGGTTCAATCTCCAGCACCACCATTAGCCAGAGCCGAGCAGCTCTGGTAAGATAAATAACTAAGTAAATAAAATATATTTGTGATTCAGGAGGTGGCATAGTGGATAAAGCATTGGACTCTGAAGCATGAGGTCCTGAGTTCAATCCCTGAGAGCACAAGTACCAGAGTGATGTCTGCTTCTTTCTCTTTCTCTGTCCTTTTCTCTCTCTCTCCTCTTTCTCATTAATAAATAAATACAATATTTAAAAATATGTTTTTAATTTATTTGAATGGGAGAGATACAGAGAGGCCAGAGCACTGCTCAGCTCAATAAAAATGGAAAATGGCCTCCAGGAGCAGTGGATTTGTAGCCCAGGCCCCAGTGATCACACTGGAGGCAAAAAAAAAAAAAAAAAGGTAAATCTCCCTTGGGTCCTTAGTTTGATTTGCAGACCTAGAAACATTTTTTTTTTCCTCTAAGGAATTCTTTTTTTTATTATTATTTTTGTCTCTTGCTGGGGCTTTACCTCTCTGGGCTAACTTTTTCACAGAGGGAGAGGAAGAGGGAGAAAGAGATGGGGAGAAGGGGGGAGAGGGAGGGGGAGAAGCAGGGAGTGGGAGGAGAAGAGGGGGAAGGAGAGGGAGAGGCAGAGACACCACGTGCCAAAGCTTCCCCCGGGGCACTGGGGGGTTTGACGTCACACATGGCAGCGCAGGCACCTTCCACAAGTGAGCTGTTGTGTGCAGGGCAGAGAGGAGACCAGGAGCTCGTGGCTGAGCGGGACACAGTGCAATGTCTTTATTGATCGGAGGCAACGCCTTTATATCTTTTGAAACGGAAGTGGCAAGTGGGAAAAGGAAATGGCTAGGATAGGGGGTGGAGAAAAAGAGTGTGAAGGTAGCAAGCTTCCATAGCAGCTGTTTCGAAGGTTCTAACCTGTGGGGATTAAACCAATACCCTGCAGGCAGGGCGGGTCTCAGGCAAAACAGTGATTATGTAAATAAACCACAGCGTCAAGCAAGCAATGCAGGGGACCTGGCGTAATGACCAACAAGCTGTCTCACCGGGCCTTTACTTTCTTTTCGTTCTCTCTCTTTTTAAAGATTTATTTATCAGTAGGGGGAGACAGCATAATGGTTCTGCAAAAAGACTCTTATGCCTGAGGCTCCTGAGTCCTAGGTTCAATCCCCTGCACCACCATAAACCAGAGCTGAGTAGTGCTCTGGTAAAAACAGAGTATTGACTTATATGAGAGAGAGCCGGAGCACCACATGCTGCCGGGGATCAAACTCAGGACCTCATGCTTCAAAGACCAGTTTTATTTTATTCTATTTGATCTTTTACCCAAATATTGCAGCCTAGCGCCACCCAGTCTCAGGTGTGCCTCATTGGAAATCAACACCTGGCCCCTTCTCTCCTGAACTGCACTCCACCCTCCTCCCCTTCCCTCCATGAACCACTGATTAGTCTTCGTCCTCAAGTTCCTGATTGGTTTCATTGTTGCTGTTTTTATAGAGACAGAAACTGAGAGGAGAAGGAGGAGACAGAGACAGAGAGACACCTGCAGACCTGTGTCACTACTTGTGAAGCATCCCCACCCCTGCAGATAGGGAGTGGGGGAAGCTTGAGCCTGGGTCCTTGTGTGGGGTGATGTGTGCTGGCAACCTCATGATTGTCTGTTAGTTCACCTGCGTGTCCTCCGTGCAGCCCTAGATCACCTCACTCAGGCCCCCAGCGGGAAGGCAGCATCCTCGCTCGCACATGAGGGCCGGGCCTGGGCGGGCAGCGTGCAGGAGTGTGTGCACCTGTCCTGGGGTGAAGCCCAAAAGAGACTGGGGCAAAGGTCACACACAGGGTCAGGCTGGGGACACCTCCTCAGCCACTTGGCTCAGCTCGATCCTGGCAGGAGCCACCAGCCCCAGCAGCCATCGCAGCTGTTTCCTGTGTCTCCGATGCCACAACTCCAGGAGCTGGGCGGCACCAGGATGCAGTGGCTCGGGCTGTTTTGCCAAAGCCCCCCGCCCCCAAACTCCGTGAGGTAGGTGTGCAGGTGTTTCCCGGATTGGCCACCAGAGGGCAGAGGAGCACATTTGGTGGGAAGGGCAGCTTTTGTCCAGAGCAGAAACGCTAGGAAGTTTCCATGAGTGGAGCTTCACCAGAAAAAAACACACACTGGGAGCAACTGCCTGCAGCTCTGGGGTAGGGGGACAGGTGCATGGATGGGGGAGGGGAGGGCCATCCCAGGAGGCCAGGTCTTTGCAAGAAAGATGGTCCTGGGAGTGTGCCCTAGGGGTGCCACCTGCTTCCTGAGCCCCTAGCCTGGGTGCTCCCCCCCTCCAAACACGGCTGTACTCATAGCAAGGAGAAGTCAGACCCCAACTTCTGCAGCAGCTGGGAGCACCCTTGTGGACAGAGGGCCAAGTAGGGGCCGGCTGTGTGTGTGTGTGTGTGTGTGTGTGTGTATGTGTGTGTGTGTGTGTGTGTGTGTGTAGGGGTGGGTGCCTTCACCTCTGTGGGGGTGCAGTGGGGGGAGTGATGGGTCTTGTGGCTGCTGTGTGGACTTGGGCTTGTTCTCTGAGTGACATGGGGTCTCCAGTGCTGTTCAGGGGAGAAGTCACGCAACAAGCTGATGTTTGGGGATCCCCTAGCCACTGGGTTAAGAATGAAACCGAGGCAGACTGGGAGGTAGCGTGGTAGATGAAGCACTGGACTGTCAAGCACCAGGCCCCCGTTCTATCCCCGGCACTGTGTGTGCCAAAGTGGTGCCCTGAGACTCTCCTCTCTCTCTCCCCCTCTCTGACTTGCCCACTCGCTCTCTCACTCACTCACTCACTAATATTTTGAAGAAATGAATCAGCTGAGACTAAGCTTGGAATCAGGTTTTCCCAGTGACCCAGCCCCCTCTCTATTTTTTAATATTTATTTATTTATTCCCTTTTGTTGCCCTTGTTGTTTTATTGTTGTAGTTATTCTTGAGGTCATCTATGTTGGATAGGACAGAGAGAAATGGAGAGAGGAGGGGAAGACAGAAAGATACCTGCAGACCTGCTTCACCGCCTGTGAAGCGACTCCCCTGCAGGTGGGGAGCCGGGGGCTAGAACCAGGATCCTTACAAGGGTCCTTGTGCTTCACACCACGTGCGCTTAACACTCTGCGCTACCACCAAACTCCCTCTCTGTTTTTAAAATACAGATAGAGAAGCAGGGAGAGGAGAGAGAGAGGCGCAGACTGGAAGAGACCCCACAGCATGGAAGCTCCCTTCAATGCAGTGGGGGCTGGGCTCCAACCTGGGTCAAGCACATGGCACAGCAGTGCCCTGTCCAAGTGAGCTATTTCACCAGTTCCCACTTTTTAACATTTATTTTATTTGCTTTATTTTAATGAGATGGATACAGAGGAGAGAGAGACTAGAGCACTGCTCAGCTCTGGCTTATGGTGGTGCTGGGGATTGAACCTGGGACTTGAGAGCCTCAGGCAAGGGAGTCTTTTTGCAGAAGCATTGTGCTGTCCCCCTCCCTGCCCCCTACCCCCTGCCCCTACTTTTTTTCTTTTAAATAATGAAAAAGTTGGTCAAGGAGTAATGGAAGCAGTCATACATTAGACTTCAGTGCCCAAATAGTCAAAGACTTGTGGAACTGTTGACTGGGGGGTGGGGGGAGGAACGCCTGTAATCTTGTAGACCATTATTAAATCACTAGTAAAAATCCTGTCGAAAATGGATACAAGAGGGGCCAGAGAGCCCACCAGGTAGGGTGCTGCCTGGCTAGGTGGGGCCCTGGCACCCCTGGAGGACACTGGTGCTGTAGTCTCTCCCTTTCCGTGTGTGTGTGTGTGTGTGTGTGTGTGTGTGTGTGTGTGTGTGTGTGTGTGTATGTGTGGTGTGTGTGTGTGTGTGTGTGTGTGTGTGGTGTGTGTGTGTGTGTGTGTGTGGTGTGTGTGTGTGTATGTGTGGTGTGTGTGTGTGTGTGTGTGGTGTGTGTGTGTGTGTGTGTGAGAGAGAGAGAGAGAGAGAGAGAGAGAGAGAGAGAGAGAGGGAGAGAAAGTGGCCTGGAGCCGTGAATTCACTCTTGCCTGAGGGCCTGGTGCACCAAACAGCGGTAGCAGCAATGCTGAAATGCCGTGCAGGCGATAACTAGCTGTACAGATGCTGGCAGTTAGCACTCCGCTCCTTCAGCCCCTTCAGCCGCAAGAATTTACATCTGCTCTGTCTAAATGCGCGGCCCAAAGAACCCGTTCCTGCGCTCGCAGAGCTCACACGCCCTGCCGGGAAAGCTGGAGCGGCCCGTCCGGGACCAGCGAGCTGCCACCTGGGGGGATGGGGGGCCGAGTCGGGTGGGAGGCGAAGGTCACATGGGGTCAAGCTTCGCAGCCACCAGCCCTGCGGCCACCTCAGCTGCTTCCTGTTTCTCAGCCGCCGCAGCCCCAGGAGCTGGGTGGCAGCAGGGTGCAATGGCCTCAGAGGTTTTGCAGACCCGGCTTCAGACCCTCCAGTCCTCGGCGCCTGTGCAGGCGTTTCCAGACTTGGCCACAAGGGGGCAGAAGAGCGCGTTTTGGGGGGGGAAGGGGCAGCTTTTTAAAAAATATTTTAAATATTTATTTATTTATTTTCTCTTTTTTGTTGCCCTTGTTGTTTTATTGTTGTAGTAATTATTTTTGTTGTTATTGATGTTGTCATTGTTGGATAGGACAGAGAGAAATGGAGAAAGGAGGGGAAGACAGGGGGAGAGAAAGATAGACACCTGCAGACCTGCTTCACCGCCTGTGAAGAGACTCCCCTGCTGGGGGCTCGAACCAGGATCTCGAACCAGGATCCTTACGCCGGTCCTTGTGCTTTGCGCCACGTGTGCTTAACCCGCTGCCCCGACTCCCAGGGGCAGCTTTTGTTTAGAGCCGAAGCGCTAGGAATTTTTCCTGCGTGCACTTCCATGGCCTCCTGAGTTGCTGACTTTGCTCCGAGATGGTTCCTTCTTGGGACTGGCGTCCGTGGGCTTTGATAATGGCCAGCAGGGGCTGCTTCTGGTCTAACTGCACCAGACCACAAGTGCAAGGATTTGGCGTGATGCTGGGAGCAGGGAGAGAGAGAGAGAGATTCCTTCCCACAGGCCAGAGTTTACGTTGTTTCACATAATACCAGCCACTCATTTGTTCCTTCACCAGATATTGAATTAGGTTCATTTCTGGCTCCAATGTAAGTGGGGTCATAAATATATAATTGCTGGGGGTCGGGCAGTAGCGCAGCGAGTTAAGCGCATGTGGTGCAAAGTACAAGGACCCCAAGTAAGGACCCCGTTCGAGCCCCTGGCTTCCCACCTGCAGGGAGGTCGCTTCACAGGCGGTGAAGCAGGTCTGCAGGTGTCTGTTTTTCTCTCCCCCTCCCTGTCTCCCCTTCCCCTCTCCATTTCTTTCTGTCCTATCCGACAATTACTTCAATAACAACAACAATAATTAATATTCACAACAACGATAAAACAAGGGCAACAAAAGGGGGAAAATAGCCTCCAGGAGCAGTGGATTTGACCAAGCCCCAGCAATAACCCTGGAGGAAATGTATGTATCATTGCTTGCTATCCAAAAAGAGAGTACGCTTTGTTTTGCTCATTAGCAAGCAAGGTTTGATGACAGACCCTCAGCAGGTGGGGGAGTGGATTCTTGGGCAACTGGCCAAGGTCAAGGTGATCACATGTCAGAGGGGAGGCGAGAGGTTGTGGTCAGCTGCGCTTTCTCCATCAGTTTAGCTGTCCTCTGGGGAGGTGGCCAGCCACTCGGGACATTCTGTCCGCTGCAAGGCCCTTTCTGGGGTCAGCCATCATCTTTTTCCTGCTCACTATGCCTCCTGACCCCACCCCGGCCATTTCTCCATGGATGGCCATTGCTCCAAGGATGTGACACAGATGTGTTTCTCAGACTGCACTGTGTCCCTGTGAGTGACAGTCACACCTGAGTTGGAGGTAGCACCAAGCAGAGTCTAAAGTACATGGTGTGTCTCAGACAACTGCTGGATTTGGGGTTGGGGCTGTAGGGGATTGGGGGATCATGCCCCAGACCACAATAGCTGCTCCCTGCTTGGGCTGTTAAAAAAAAAAAAAAAAACATCCCAACTTGGCATAAGGATTCTGGTTAGAGCCCCCGGCTCCCCACCTGCAGGGGAGTTGCTTCACAAGCAGTGAAGCAGATCTGCAGGTGTCCATCTCTCTCCCCCTCTCTGTCTTCCCTTCCTTCCTCTCTCCATTTCTCTCTGTCCTATCCAACAACGACAATAATAACTACAACAATAAAACAACAAGGGCAACAAAAGGGATAAATAAATAAGTAAATATTTTTTTAAATTCCAACTGACTGGAGCTGGGTGGTGATGCACCTGGTTGGCCTGCACACATTCCAGTGTGTGAGAACCTGGGTTCAAGCCCCTCCCACCCACAGGGAGGAAGCTTCACAAGCAGTGGAACAGCACTGCAGGTGTCTCTCTAGCTCTGTCTCTCCTAGTTTCTTTCTGTCCCAGCAGATAAACTAGCAAGTAGACTAGCAAATAAACTAGCAGATAAACTAGCAAATAAACTAGCAGATAGACTAGCAAATAAACTAGCAAATAAACTAGCAGATAGACTAGCAGATAGACTAGCAAATAAACTAGCAGATAAACTAGCAAATAGACCAGCAGATAGACTAGCAGATAAACTAGCAGATAAACTAGCAGATAAACTAGCAGATAGACTAGCAGATAGACTAGCAGATAGACTAGCAAATAAACTAGCAAATAGACTAGCAGATAGACTAGCAAATAAACTAGCAAATAAACTAACAAATAGACTAGCAAATAAACTCACAAATAAACTAACAAATAAACTAACAAATAGACTAGCAAATAAACTAGCAAATAGAATCAGATAAGAGGAAAAAGATATTTTAAAAATCCCAACAAGCTTATAATCTTGGCATGGAAGGCAGGCCTTTTAATGTCGCAGTGAGATAGTGAAAGTTGAAAATAAGCCCTAGAATAAAGCAAAGAACTGAATTCCAGATAAAGTCACTAAGATTGCTGTCTTCCTCTTATTAACTTTATTATTTTTTATATTTACTTATTCCCTTTTGTTGCCCTTGTTTTTTTATTATTGTAGTTATTATTGTTGCTGTTATTGCTGTTGTCGGTGTTGGATAGAAGAGAGAGAAATGGAGAGAGGAGGGGGAGACAGACAGGGGAAGAGAAAGACAGACACCTGCTTCACCGCCTGTGAAGCGACTCCCTTGCAGGTGGGGAGCCGGGGGCTCCAACTGGGATCCTTCCACAGGTCCTTGTGCTTTGCACCTCCTGCGCTTAACCTGCAGCGCTACTGCCCGACTCCCCTCTTATTAACTTTAATCCAGGAGGCAAACCTTCCCAAGGACAAAGGATTCAGGATTCTCAGAACAGTCCTGCTACAGAGTCAAGCCACCCAATACTCTCCTTCCCTGAATAAGCAGGGCCTTTAATCTCATCCAAATCGTTCAAAAATGATGAATGAAGGAGTCGCCTCTCGAGCAGTGGAAAATGTTTTCAATTAAACGATGCACTTGCAGAAGGAGTTTTATTTCTAGGTGATCAAAGGCGCATTAGCCAACTTCATGAGTCCAAGTTGCATGATGCCCAGCCAGTCACGTTTCCGGGGTGGGGGTGGCTGATACCAGCCTCCTCTCCTCACGGCTGTGCTCACAGCAAAGGGGCAGGCATGGGACCCTTCCAGCCCGTTGAGACGAAAGGCCACTGTTGGAATAAATAAGTAAGGGACCACCTGGTAGTGCACCAGGTTGAGCACACACCTGACAGTGCACAAGGACCTGGGTTCAAGCCCCCGGTCTCCACCTGCAAGGGGGAGCTTTCATAATCGGTGAATCCGTACTGCAGGTGTTTCTCCCTCTTTGCTCTCAACTTCTCTGTCTCTATCCACAATAAATAAATAAAAACCAACGAAAAAGAGAATTAATAAGTAGCAACAGTCACCACCATGGACTGAACTCCTCCCCCTTCCTGGCAGCCCCTGGGGAAGGAAGGCCTGGTTACCACTCCACCTTACACACGAGCCAGGCGCTGGGGAACCTCAGCTTGGCCTGTGGCCACAGTGCTTTCCACCTGAGATTTCACAGGGTTGTCTTCCAATACTTTTTTTTTTAAGTTTTCATTTTATTTATGTTGGACAGAAACTGAATGAGATTGGGAGTCAGGTGGTGGCATACCGGTTGAGTGCACATAGTATTAAGTGCAAGGATCTGGGTTCGAGCCCCCCCTCCCCCACCTGCAGTGGGGGTCGGTCACTTCACAAGCGGTGAAGCAGGTCTGCAGGTGTCTACCTTTCTCTCCCTCTCTACCTCCCTGTCCCCTCTTAGTTTCTCTCTGTCCTATCCAATATAACGGGAGAAAAAAAAGTGGCCTCCAGGAGCAGTGGGTTCATAGTGCAGGCACCGAGCCCTAGTGATAACCCTGGAGACAAAAGAAAAAAAGAAGCCTGCTGAGATTGAGAGGGAAGAGAGGGAGGGAGAGGAGGGAGAGGGGAAGGAGGGGGAAAGAAACTGGGGTCCTGGTTGAGTGCGCAGGCTACAATGTGCAAGGACCCGAGTTTGAGACCCCAGTCCCACCTGCAGGGGGAAAGCTGTGCGAGTGGTGAGGCAGGGCTGCAAGTGTCTCTCTGTCTCTCTCCCTCTCTATCTCCCCCTCCCCTCTCAATTTCTGGCTGTCTCTATCCAATAAATAAAGATTTCTTAAAAAGAAGAAGAACCTGGGACCTAGAGAAAAAGTATTAAAAGAGAGAAATGCCTTCAGACCTGCTCCACTGCTCTTGTAGCACCCCTACCCCTGCAGGGGGGCACCCGGGCCTTGAACTTAGCACACAGTGATGTGTGTGCTGCTTCCCAGCCCCCCATTTTAATATATTGATTTAGTATAAAGTAGAGGGGGAAGAGAGAAGGCGAGAGACGCCTGCAGTACTGCTTCACCACTTGTGAAGCCCCCCCCCCCCGAATGTGGACACCAGGGGCTTGAGCCTGGGTCCTTGTGCATGATCACGTGCCCTCTACTGGTATGCCATCACCCAGCCCCTCCCCAGTTCTTTAAAGCAAAGCCCAAGGCCTGGTCTTAATAAGATGTGTAATTGTTCCTCCCTACCTGCCTCCCGTCACCAGGATTATTGCTGGGGCCCTGCACAGCCCTACCGCTCCTAACAGCCTTTGTTTTCTGACAAGAGACAGAGGAAAGAGATATCAAAGCGCCATCTGTGAAGCTCCCCCCCTGCAGACACTCTCTTGGTGCTCTGTGCAGGTGCAGCACAGAAGGCAGAGGTGCAGGGAGAGTCAGTCAGGCACAAACAGTGCCTGTAAGCTGCACGTGACGCCCACAGTTCCCCCTTTCCTACGGGATGCAGCCATGCAGACATTGTGCCAGCTACCCTACACGCTTGCCATCCCATCAGGCTCAGTGAGGCCTGGTCATCATTAGAAGGTAGAGGTTACGGGGCCGGGCGGTAGCACAGCAGGTTAAGCACAAGGCGCCAAGCATAAGGACTGGCGTAAGGATCCCAGTTTGAGGCCCCAGCTCCCCACCTGCAGGGGAGTCACTTCACAGGCGGTGAAGCAGGTCTGCAGGTGTCTGTCTTTCTCTCCCCTTCTCTGTCTTCCCCTCCTCTCTCCATTTCTCTCTGTCCTATCCAACAACGACAGCTATAATAACAATAAAAATAACCACAACAAGGGCAACAAAATGGGGAAAAATGGCCTCCAGGAGCAGTGGATTCGTAGTGCAGACACCGAGCCCCAGAAATAACCTTGAAGAAGGTAGAGGTCAGACTCTTGGCTATGGGAGCACTTGCTCCAGACCCTCTGCTGTCCGTGACAGACAGTGTGTGCCCCGGCCATGCAGACATCCAGAGTTGGATGAGAGCACAGCAGTTCGGGCCACGTGGAGCTAGCAAAATGGTCGCCTCCCGCTATGCCCAACAGCCCCTCTCCAGGTCTGGTCACGGAAGAGAGAAGAGCAAAGAGAGTGAAAGTGGAAATATGAGCGGCTTTTATGGGAGGATTCTGGAAGTGGCAAGTTGGGACGGGATTGGCTAGGAAAGGGGGTGGAGAAAGGCAAAGGGCATGTTGGGAAGGTGGAAGCTTCCTTAGCAACTGTTGCAATGGTTTTAACTGAATTAGCAGTACCCTGAGGTTGGACGTGCTAAGATCGACCCAGTCTGGAAAAGAGAAATTTCCCATGAGTGGTCATCCCACTTCCGGTTATCTTGCCCATCTCCAAAACTCTCTCCCTTTACACTGTCTGAACTGGAAGATGCTTTGAAGAGGGTTAAACCAGGAACAGCTGCTGGCTATGATAACATCACCCAAGAACTCATTCTTAACCTGGGCCCCGCGGCAAAGAAGTGGCTCGCTTCATTCCTGTCCCACATCTTGGAATCTGAGTCTATGCCCAAAGTTTGACGTCGTGTGAAGATTATAGCGGTTTTGAAACCAAAGAAAGACCCAACCCTGGCCGCCAGCTATAGACCAATTTCTCTCCTCTCCGTGTGTTACAAACTCCTTGAGAGGCTGCTTCTGTCACGTATTTCTCATTTTACAGAGAAATTCCTATCACCCGCCCAAGCTGGTTTCTGCCCAGGAAGATCTACCTGCGAACAAGCCCTGGCCCTCTCAACTTACATTGAAAATGGATTCCAGAAGAATTTAAAGATGGGTGCTGTCTTTGTTGATCTCACAGCAGCCTATGACACGGTCTGGCACCGTGGTCTCCTAGTCAAGATCTCAAGATGCCTGCCTCCATGGGTGGCCAACACTATATCGTTTCTTCTCCAAAACAGAAGATTCCGGGTGCATCTGGGTGACAAGTCTAGCAGATGGAGACTTGTCTCAAGTGGCCTCCCCCAGGGCTCTGTTCTGGCTCCTACGCTATTTAATATTTACATCAATGACCTCCCAGAAACTTCTTCAAGGAAGTTCATCTACGCCGATGACATCTGCTGTGCAACTCAGGCATCCAAGTTTGACATCCTCGAGGAAACATTCATGAAAGACATGTCTCTGATATCTGATTACTGTAAAAAATGGCGACTAATCCCTAGCACTGCAAAAACGGTATCATCTGTTTTCCATCTACACCATGCCTCGGCCTCGCGTGAGCTTAATGTGCAGCTTGGCGATACGAGAATCCGGCATGAAGCCCAGCCAGTCTATCTTGGCGTTACTCTCGATCGCACCCTGTCATTTCACGAACATCTCATAAAAACTGCAGCAAAGGTGGGCGCGAGGAATAACATCATTGCAAGACTGGCCAGCTCCTCATGGGGCGCGAGCGCTGCCACACTACGATCATCATCTCTGGCATTATGCTATTCCACTGCAGAATACTGTGCCCCAGGATGGTTCCGTAGCCCCCATGTCCACTTGGTCGATTCCAAATTATATTCCTCCATGAGGATAATTTCTGGAACCATCCGTTCCACCCCGGTTCCATGGCTGCCAGTTCTTAGCAACATCACCCCGCCAGATATTCGTCGGGATGCGGCATCATCTAAGTTCATTTCCCACGTCTACGCTCGACCGGACCTGCCAATATACGCGGATATCTTCGCCCACCCTGTCCAACGCTTGACGTCTCGTCACCCAATCTGGTCCCCTACGCCTACACTGAACTTCTCTGTTCCAGACTCTTGGAAACAGAGTTGGCAGTCAGCTGAGGTAAAGAACAAACACCTCATCACAGACCCCTGCAAGCGTCAACCCGGCTTTGACCTAGCACGTTATGATTGGGCCCTCCTCAATCACTATCGAACAGGCCATGGCCGGTGCGCCGCTAAGTTCTATCGCTGGGGAGCCAGAGACGACCCGAACTGCCCCTGCAGCTCCAGACAGACTATGACCCACATAGTCAACGACTGCCACCTCTCCAGACTCAAAGGAGGTCTCGAAACTTTACATCAGGCTCAACCTGACGCTGTTGACTGGCTACGGAAGAAGGGCAAACGCTAGAAGAAGAAGTGAGGATGGCTCTACCTGACGCTGTTAACTGGCTACAGCAGAAGGGCAAATGCTAGAAGAACCCTGAGGGGATAAGGTGGTAGAGCTCTGCAAATAATACTTGCATGGAAATATAGTGGTTTGTGGGCCCTGCCAGTGTTTGACCACATCTGCACAATTCCACAACATATTTTTAATTGTTTCTTTATTTTTATTGTCTTTATTTATTGGATAGAGATAGCCAGAAATTGAGAGGGAAGGGGGGAGATAGGGATGAGACAGAGAGACAGACACCTGCAGCCCTGTTTCACAGCTCATGAAGCTTCCCTCCTACAGGTGGGGACTGGGGGCTTGAACCCTGGTCCTTGCACAATGTAACATGTGCGCTCAACCAGGTGCACCACCACCCGGCTCCTGAGTTATTTTGTTTTATTTATTTTTTCTTACTGCTGGCACTCAATGCCAGCACTACAAATCCAATACTCCTGACAGTCAATCTATCCTTTTTTTTTTTCCTTCTTCTAATTTTTATTAGCTAGGACAGAGTGAAACTGAGAGAGGACAGAGAGATAGAGAGAGGGAGAGAAATACAGTCACCTGTAGATCTGCTTCACCTTGTGAAGTGGAGCCCCTGCAGGTGGGGAGCGGGGACTCATATCTGGGGCCTTGGTAATGTGTGTGTTTAACTGGTGAGCCACCACCTGCTCCCCCCACACACAGTGATTTCTAGAGTCCTACATTGTTCCCAATATAGGGTGACAGTTTTTCTTTTTATTTTTTTATTGTTAGAGATGTAATACTTACTTACAAAATTGTAAGGTACTGGGGGTATAATTCTATACAAGTCCCACCACTAGAGTTCTTTCTTCTTCTCTTTTTAGGATTATTTATTTATTGAGTAGAGACAGAGAGAAACTGAGATTGAAGGGGGAGGTAAAAAGAGAGAGGGGAGGAGAGAGAGGGAGAGAGAGCTGCAGACTTGCTTCACTGCTTGTGAAGCTTTTCCCCTGCAGGTGGAGACTGGGGGCTTGAACCGGGGTCCTTCTTCTTCTAGCGTTTGCCAACTGGGGTCCTTGTGCATGGTAACAAGTTGCTCAAGAAAGTGCTCCCCCACCTGCCACAGGGGTGGTGGTTTCAAAGCATCCTCAGGTGTTGGTTGCCCTTTAACCTTTGCCTTTCTGTCCTTTGCTGGCCCCACGCCCACTGCCCAGAAAATCCACTGAAGATGGGGGGGGGGGGCTTCTGCTTGAGAAAAACAGTAATGACTGGCACACTAAGTGTTCATTTGGCCAGTGGGGGATTGTCACGTCTTTTAAAACCAAGGCCTGGTAGACGTTGAAAGCTAAACACTAAACTAGAGGGGGCTGGGCTGTAGCATGGCGAGTTAAGCACACATGACACAAAGCTCAAGGCCCGGCGTCTGGATCCCAGTTCGAGCTCCCCAGCTCACCTGCAGGGGGGTCACTTCGTGAGTAGTGAAACAGGTCTGCAGGTGTCCATCTTTCTCTCCCCCTCTCTATCATCTCCTCCCCTCTCAATTTTCTCTGTCCTAGCCTATAAGAAAAAAAAAAGAAAAAAAGGCCCCCAGGAGCAGTGGATTTGTACAGCAAGCACCGAGCCCAGCAATAACAGTAAATAAACAAGCAAACAAACACTAAGCTAGACTAAACTCCCCCCAAAGACTAGGCTCCTGGGATACAGAGACAAAGCTGAACTTTCACCCCCAAATGATTCAACTGTCATTGCGAACATTGCTGCCAAGTGCCCCGGAAGCCAGTCCCTTACTTGCGACCCCGTGAGTGGCAATGGTCGTGAGCCTCTTGTGACCGCGAAACCACCTTTGTGCTTACTCCTTTCCACTGAGCTTGTCAGCAGGGCCAAGATACACCGACTTTGCTTCACCAGGGGAAAGCTACCGCGCCTGAGTGACAACGCTATCTCCTCTCTGCAGCGGTAGGTGACAAAGGGGAAGATGGATGGATCCTTGCAGCTGGGGAGGTGGCTCAGGAGGGAGAGCACAGGACCCTCATGAGTGGGACCCCAAACTGGATTTGCTAGCACCACCCTGGTGAGAGCAGAGCAGTGCCCTGGTCTCAGTCTGTCATAAAGGAAAGAAATCACCCTCGTCATTTTTATTTTTATTTTTATTTTGCCTCCAGGGTTATCGCTGGGGCTCGGTGCCTACACTACGAATCCACCGCTCCTGGAGGCCATTTTCCCCATTTTGTTGCCCTTGTTGTTGCCCTTGTTGTTGTCCTTATTGTTATTGTTGCCGTTGCTGCTGTTGTTGGATAGGACAGAGAAATCGAGAGAGGAGGGAAACAGAGAGGGAGAGAGAGAGACACCCGCAAACCTGCTTCACCACCAGTGAAGTGAGCCCCCTGCAGGTGGGGAGCCGGGGGCTCGAACCAGGATCCTTATACCGGTCCTTGCGCTTTGCGTCACCTGCACTTAACCCGCTGTGCTACAGCCCGACCCCCATCATCATTTTTATTATCACTGCCTCCAGGGTAATCCATGTGACCTATAATGTTCCTTTGTTCCTGGAGGGCTCTTATTTATTTCTTTATTGGAAAGAGACAGAAAGGAATTGACAGGGGATGGGGAGATAGAGAGGGAGAGAGACAGAGAGACATCTGCAGCCCTGCTTCACCACTCGTGAAGCTTTCCCCCTGTGGATGGGGACCGGGGGCTTGAACCCAGGTCCTTGCACATTGTAGTGTGTGCACTCAGCCAGATGCATCACCAGCTGGCCCCTGGCTCTTTTTTTTTTTTTTGATAGAGTGTGGGAGACAGAGATAGGGGAGAGGGAGAGACACTCCTGTCCACCACTCATGAAGTTTCCTCCGTGGAGGCGATGACGAGGACACAAACCCAGGTCCTGTAGCACGAGAGGCCTGCACTCCACCTGCCGGGGGAGCCAGCTCTGTCTCCACAGCAGTATCAGTATCATTACTTTTTCTGGTGCCACCAGGTTCATCGCTGGGGCTCAGTGCCCGCATGACGAATTCACTGCTCCCCGTGGCCACCCTTCCTCCCTTCCTCCCTTCCTTCCTTCCTTTCTTCCTTTCTTTCTTTCTTTCTTCCTTTCTTTCTTCCTTTCTTTCTTTCTTTCTTTCTTTCTTTCTTTCTCCTTCTCCTCCTCCTCCTCCTCCTCCTCCTTCTCCTCCTCCTTCTTCTTTCCTTCATGTGACAGGACTGAGAAGAGTTGAGAGGAGATAGATGTAAAGGGAGAGAGGGAGAGAGACAGAGACACCTGCAGATCTGCTGTGCTGCTCACCAAGCTTTTCCCGGCAGGTGGGGAGCATGGTCTCGAACCCACATCCTTGCACATGGTGATGTGTGCGCTGAACCAGGTATGCCACTGCCCCACCCCCCAGAATTATTATTATTATTATTATTATTATTATTAGGTTTATCTATTCTCAGGCCAGAAAAATAGCTAACCTGGGTAGCACATCTATTTTACTATTTACACAACCCAGGTTCAAGCCTGGGGCCCACTACAGTGAGAGAATCTTCAGTGCTGAGGCTTCTCTCTCTCTCTCTTGCTGTGTGTGTGTGTGTGTGTGTGTGTGTGTGTGTGTGTGTGTGTGTGAGAGAGAGAGAGAGAGAGAGACATCAGAGCACTGCTCAATTCTGCTGTGATGGTAAGGGATTGAACCTGAGACTGCAGAGCTTCACGCATGAAAGTCTTTTTGCAGAACCATTATGCTGTCTCCCCAGCCCTGTATCTGTCTTTTTATATGAAAAGAAGAAAAAAAAATCAATTCAGAGTAGTGAAACCCTAGTGATGACAACAAAAATCACATGTCCTTTACCTCCTGAGCATAAAGATGGATCCATAGTTAAGGACACAAGTGCTTTGAAGCCATCCTGTAGACTAAGGTCTCTGCTGTGGAGGCTTTTCCAAACACCAAACATGTCTGCTCCTATTTGAAAGCCAGTGCTCAGAACCAACAATAAACAGGACCAGCAGCCTTTCTTTCACGGCCTGCTGGGCTTGAGTCACTGCTCCCTGGGGAGGCCTGGGGACAGGAAGGTGGTTCTCACTACCGTGGCATTTTGGCTCCCTCTCTCTCCTTGTTCTTCCTGCAGAGACAGAATCTGTGTGTCCATCTGCAGAGCAGCAGCTACGCAGAGGTGGCCGTGGGTCTGTTTTCATGCAAGGAGGGACTGAGAGAGCCAGATCGTTGTGTCTTTCTGTTGTTCAGCAGATCGTTGTGTCTTTATGAAGGTAGGAGCAGCAGCGCAGTCTTGGGGTGAGGCCAGATGTCCTCAGGGTGTCCAACGCTAGATTTGCGATCCCACTCGGAGGTCCCCACCCAGAAGACACAAAACACTGCGCCCCAAAGATAGCTAGCTGCACGCCGTGTGCTCACTCTGTGCGTCACAGCTGCGTTTACGGCAGCTGAGACGTGAGAGAACAAGCGTTCTGGGTACTCCGTGACAGCAGCCAGCATGAGGGAGTCTCGCTCTACATACACAGGGACATGCTCCCCACCTGAGACCCTGCCTTCTCCACATCAGGGGTGGCGCTGGTGGGAGGCAAGGGGTCCACACTAAGCCGAGGAAGCCAGGAGGAAAAAGGCAACTAAGTAGCAAGTCCCGGTGGGTGACGCCAGTCGTGTGAGGTGCAAAGGGCCAGAGCCAGGGCACAACATCGTGTGAAGACCAGTCCTTGGAGCCCACCCTAGAGCTGGAGCTACGGAGGGGCAGGGTCTGGACGGATGAGGCCTGGTAACCTAACACGTGAAGAGGTGTGAACCTGTACCCCCCAAAAAATGTACCATGTTGTTGACTAACGTCATCAGTGAGTAAAAGATGTATAAAAAGAAAAAAAAAAAAAACAGCTAGGACCTGTAGTTCTCAACCAGCAGACCAGGACCAACTAGGAGGCAGAGGGTCTCAGCCTCTGATCACCTGCGAGAAGCTGCCCTGTGCGTCCAGGGCTTCTAGAAGAATGTTCTAGATACAGCAGGTGCCCATTCCGCCGGAAAGCTGGGAGCCACTGAGAAAAAGACAGACTGTTCTTTGGGGAGAAGATCCTTTCACAGGGCCGTGTGTGTGTGTGTGTGTGTGTGTGTGTGTGTGTGAGAGAGAGAGAGAGAGAGAGAGAGAGAGAGAGGGAGGGAGAGAGAGGAAGAAGGGGGGAGATATAACACCCTGCAGGTCCCGTTTTTCTTCCTCTCTGTCTCCATCCTCTCCGCCCCCCCCCCCCCCACAACCCCACCATGAGCCGTTAGAGCAGAGCTTCTTAAATTGCTTTCTGAGTCACTCTGTGATGCTCTTGGCGTCTCTTACTTTCCTTTATAGAAACCTTGTCTGGTGAGTCAGGATCAGACTGTGGGGTGGGGGGAGATAGGACACGCCCCCACCCCCACCCTCAGCACCTCTCTGGCTTCTCCAGAGGAGGATGCAGGCCTCTCACTTCCACAGGCAGAGGAGAGAAGGATATCTGCTCTGTCTGCCCCCCCAACCCCACCTGGCTGGTCTCCCCAAAGTGTCTAGTTGAGTCCCCCCCACACACAAAGAAAAACCTCCAAGTCCTGTCACCCCTGACTTCCCCGCCATGTGTGAGAAATAGAGAGACTTATTCCTCCCAGGTTGAAAAGAAGGGGGAAGGGGGGGACCCCCCCACCCCTTATCTTTTAGGGTTGTTTTTTGCGTGTGTTTTTTTTTCTTTGCAAATAAACATCAGGCTTGGGTTTTGGTTGTTTTGTATTGTTTGCTACCAGAGTATTGTTGGAGCTCCAGGTAGCCATTTTTTAAAAATTTATTGTTACCTATTTAGGATAGAGACAGAAAGAAATTGAGAGAAAGTAGGGATATAGGAAGAAAGAGGGGGCGGGGGAGGGGCAGGACCTGTGCTCAACTAGGTGCCGCACCACACAACCTCAGACATTTTCTTTTAAATTCTCTATTTAAAAAAAAAATTATTATCTTTATTTATTTGTTGGATAGAGACAGCCAGAAATTGAGAGACAGCCAGAAATTGAAAGGGGGAGATAGAGAGGGAGAGAGACAGAGAGACACCTACAGCCCTGCTTCACCACTTGTGAAGCTTTCCCCCTGCACATGGTGACCGGGGGCTCGAACCTGCGTCCTTGCGCACTGTAACCTGTGTGCTCAACCAGGTGCGCCAACACCCGGCCCCTTAAATTTCTCTATTAAAAAAAATTTTATTTATTGGGAGTCAGGCGGCAGAGCAGCAGGTTAAGCGCATGTGGCGCAAAGCGCAAGGACCAGTGGAATGATCCTGGTTTGAGCCCCTGGCTCCCCACCTGCAGGGGAGTCATTTCACAGGCGGTGAAGTAGGTCTGCAGATGTCTGTCTTTCTCTCCCCTTCTCTATCTTCCCCTCCTCTCTCCATTTCTCTCTGTCCTATCCAACAACAACGACATCAGTAACAACAACAATAACTACAACAATAAAACAAGGGCAAAAAAAGGAATAAATAAATAAATACAAAAATATTATTTATTTATGATTGGTTAGAGGCAGAAAGGGAAATAGAGGGGAGGGGGAGATAGAGAGGGAAAGAGAAAGAGAGACGCCTGCAGCCCTGCTTCAGCACTGGTGAAGCTTCTCTCCTGCAGGTGGGGACCAGGGACTTGAACCTGGGTTCTTGTGCACTGTAGTGTGTGCACATTACCAGGTGCACCACTGTCTGGCCCTGCCACTTTATGGGGGGGGGAGAGGGAGAGAGAGAGAGAGAGAGAGAGAGAGAGAGAGAGAGAGATCTGCAGCACTGTTCTACCACTCACGAAGCTTCCCCCACAGGTGTGGCCTGGACGCTTGAACCGTTTCTCCCTTGAAACTGGTCTGTGCTTATCCCCCACAAGCTTCTCTTGTCTTGGGAGAGAGATGATTCCTCCCAGCGTGAGGGATGGTGGAGGGAGGGATGGGGCCACAGGACATGGTGACATTGCCCAGGGCGGCTGGATAGGCTTTCCAGTTCTGGGCACAAAATCCACAGTCCCCACAGTCACAGGCTTGTGAAGGGTATTGTATGGCCTGCCAGCTTGTGGCACTAGAGCCTGCTTCCTTCCGGAAGCCTCCAGTTGCCATGCCAACCATCCTGCCCCCTCCCCACAGGGTGCAGTCCCCCGGGATATGAGACAGCAGCAGTTGAGGTGCCTGGCTTTAGAGTGACCCAGAAACACCTCCCTGGGTGCTTCAGCACCTGGGAACAGCCCCCTGCTGATCTGCTGGGGAAGCGAGGCCCATCAGATGGCCCCGGTGTCCTTGTAGGCTGTGTGACAAGTGGCAGGAGGAGGGCAGGACCGGGACCGGGCTGGGCAGCCCCCAGGGGGAGCCTAATGGCTGGTGACAGCTAGGGCCCCATGTTAGTGGCAGAGTCTTCTCCCACCCTTCTAGCTCCCGAGCCAGCGCCTTCAGGCAAAGGCTAACTCCACACACACACACACACCCCGCAGGAGAAGTGCAGTCCTCTCAGCACAGGGTCCCAGGCCCCTCCAGTGCTTTGCTCATGGAGCAGAGTGACTCTGCGTGGGAACAGTCAGAGGAGGGCCAGGGACATGGCTCAGCATCAGGGCACATGCCTTGCAGGTAGGAGGCCCTGGGTTCGATCCCCAGTATCTCAGAGCAAGGAAGAGGTAAGTAGGGATAGATAGAAACAGACACTGAGGGCTGGGTAGTGGCGCGCCTGGTTGAACGCACATGTTACAGTGAGCAAGGACCCAGGTTTGAGCCTCCGGTCCCCACCTGCAGAGGGCAAACTTTGCTCTGTTGAAGCAGGGCTGTAGGTGTCTCTCTGTTTCTCTCCCTCTCTATCTCCCCCTTTCCTCTTGATCTCTGACTGTATCTATCCAATAAATAAAGAAAGAAAAAAAAAAGAAAGAAAGAAAGAGACAGACACTGGTGTCTCTGGTGTGATGGTCTTGGAACTTTTGGGGCTGGGTGTGGTGAGCTGTCCACACATTTAGACAGGTGTGAAACTACACGTTGAAAAGAAAAATTTTTTTTAAAGATTTCTTTCATGTATACAGATGAAAAGAGTTCCACGTGAGCCAGGGAGGGCGAGAGAAGCCAGAGCGCTGGGAAATTGTGCAGACGCAGTTACATTTGCCATGTTGTCCCCTCAGGCTACTGCTAGTTCCCACGAGAGTTGGACATTCTCGGAGCGCCTGTTCTGCCATGTTGTGCCCTCAGGGTATTGTCTATATCTCTGCGATAACTGGAGTGCTTTGGTTACTCCTCCCCCTTCCCATTCTCGGGAGAGTGCTCCTATAAAAGCCCTTCTTCTTCCGCACCTCGCTCTCTTGCCGGCGCTTCCCTTCGGTGCTTAGACGCAGGAAAGGTTACTGTGTGAGGCGGCCATTTTCGCTACCTCCACGTGGCCCAACCTGCTTCTCTCGCACCCAACTCTGAGGTGCCAGCGCAAATAAAGATTTGTGTTGCCGCTTCACTCCAGACCCCCTCTCTCTCTTCCCCATGGCGCAGAACGACACCAGAGCACTACTCCAGCGCAGGCAGTGCCAGGGATGGAGCCCAGAGCCTCGGGCACTCATACCCAGTGCTCTACCTGCTGAGCCACCTTGCCAGAAACAGCCTGAAATCTTTTTTTATTTTTAAATTTTTATTTATAAAAAGGAAACACTGACAAAAACCATAGGATAAGAGGGGTACATTCCACACAACTCCCACCACCAGAACTCTGTATCCCATCCCCTCCCCTGATAGCTTTCCTATTCTTTAACCCTCTGGGAGTATGGACCCAAGGTCATTGTGGGATGCAGAAGGTGGAAGGTCTGGCTTCTGTAATTGCTTCCCTGCTGAACATGGGTGTTGACAGGTCGATCCATACTCCCAGGCTGTCTTTCTCTTTCCCTAGTGGGGAAGGGTTCTGGGGAAGCGGAGCTCCAGGACTCATTGGTGGGGTCATCTGTTCAGGGAAGTCAGGTTGGCATCATGGTAGCATCTGGAACCTGGTGGCTGAAAAAAATTGTTAACATATAAAGCCAAACAAGTTGTTAACTAATCATGAACCTAAAGGCTGGAACATTGCAGATGAAGATTTGGGGTCTTTGTTTTGTAGATAGTTAGTAGGCTTATTTTACTTACATTCCAAAGGGCCCATGATTACACTACTTTTTTTTTTCTGAAATTTTTTTTTAAAGATGTATTTGGAGGTCAGGAGGTAGCACAGTAGGTTTAGTGCACGTGGCACAAAGCACAAGGACCAGCATAAGGATCCCTGTTCAAGCCCCCGGCTCCCCACCTGCAGGGGAGTCACTTCACAGCCGGTGAAGCAGCTCTGCAGGTGTCTATCTTTCTGTCCCCCTCTCTGTCCTCCCCTCCTCTCTCCATTTCTCTCTGTCCTATCCAACAATAACGACAGCAATAGCAACAATAATAACCACAACAAGGACAACAAAAGAGAAAAAAATGTATTTATCCGTGGGAAAGTGAGCAGAGGAGCAGCACACTTGCACATGCAGCCAGGGGTGAACTTAGGGCCTCCTGCTTGAGGCTCCCTCCCAGGAGGCTCTAATCTTACAACACTAGTGTATGTTATTGTTTTTTTTTAATATATTTTTCCCTCTTTTGTTGCCTATTTTTTATTGTTGTAACTGTTACTGTTGTCTTTGTTGTTGGATAGGACAGAGAGAAATGGAGAGAGGAGGGGAAGACAGAGAGGGGGAGAGACACCTGCAGACCTGCTTCACCGCCTGTGAAGTGACTCCCCTGCAGGTGGGGAGCCAGGGGCTTGAACCGGGATCCTTATGCCGGTCCTTGTGCTTTGCGCCACCTGCACTTAACCCACTACGTTAACCACCTGACTCCCAGAACACTAGTGTATGACAACATTATACTACTGCAACCTGAACCAGCATTAGACCAGGGGCCAGCAGGAGGCAGGAGCACACACATGACCATGTTGGAAGACCAAGGTTGAAGTCCCAGGTCATCACACGAGAGCTCCTGGGGCGAGGGGGCTTCATGAGTGGTGGAGCTGTGCTGTGGTGTCTCTCTGTGTCTCTTTTTCTCACTCTCTCTTTGAACGGCTTTGTTTTTTGCCTCCAGGGTTATTGCTGGGGCTCAGAGCCTGCACCATGAATCCACTGCTCCTGGAGGCCATTTTTCCAATTTTTGTTGCCCTTGTTGTCCTTGTTGTTGTTATTATTGTTATTGTTGCTATTATTGTCATTGTTGGACAGGACAGAGAGAAATGGAGAGAGGAGGGGAAGACAGAGAAGGGGAGAGAAAGATAGACACCTGCAGACCTGCTTCACCGCCTGTGAAGAGGCTCCCCTGCAGGTTGGGAGCCGGGGGGCTTGAACCAGGATCCTGTGCCTAGCACCATGTGAGCTTAACCCACTGTGCTACCGCCTGGCCCCCCTCACCATCTATTTTTATTTTATTTTAATTATTTATTTTGGGTAGGTCCAGAGAGAAGCTGAGTGGGAAGGGGAGACACAGGGAGAGGGAGAGGGAGAGAGAGGGAGAGAGAAAGGGAGAGAAGGAGAGAGACCTGCAACACTGCTTCACCACTTTTGAAGCTTCCCCCTGCAGATGAGAATGGGGTGCTTGAACCCAGGTCCTTTCACACTGTAATGTGTGCGTTCAACCAGGTGTGCCACCACCGGACCCCTATATTTATTTTATTTTATTTGCTACTGGGGTTATTGCTGGGTTAACCTTTCTACCTGATGCCACCAGTCCTGGTGGCCTTATTTTTTCTTTTTCCTATACAGACAGAAATAGAGAGAAGGCAAGAGAGGGAGAGAAAGGGAGAACCTGCAGCCCTGCTTCTCCACTCATAAAGTTTCTCCTCTGCAGGTGCAGACTGGGGGCTTGAACCCAGGTCCTTGTGCATGGTAGCCTGTGGCTCTACTGACTGTGCCATCTCCTGGTCTCCCTCTCAATCCTATATCTAGAGAAAAGAAAAGCAGGGCTGAAGATGCCCCCTCCTCTCCCTCTTCCCCCCCTTCTTCTTTTGTATTATTAGGTAGGGAGAAATTGAAAGGGAAGGAGTAGGAAGAAAGGGAGAGACACACAGCCTTTGCTTCACCACTTGTGAAGCTTTCCTCCTGCAGGTGAGGACCTGGGGCTTGAACCTGGTCCTTGGACACTGTAATGTGTACACTTAACCAGATTTGCCACTACTTGGCCCCCCATAAATGACCAATTCCAGGACTAGTGGATTCCTGTAGGCACTGAAGCCCAGTGAGTGGTGATGGAAAAAAATAATGATAAAGACCACCAACAACAAGAGATCATAAACTGTGGAGTGGTGCAGTTGTCTCTTTTCCTCCCTCTCCCTCCTCTCATGATTAGAAATACACATACCCCAAGGGGGTGTTCCTGACCTTCATCCTTTCAGATGTTGATTTATTTACTGGATAGAGACAAAGAGAAATCAAGAGTGGGGATAGAAAGACAGCTGTAACGCTGCCCCATCGCTCGTGAAGCCTCCCCCCTGCATCATCACCTCCGGTTTCACCCATTTTGTCCCCACGGCCACAGTTTCATCTTTCTTAGTGGCAGCGTAGCATTCCATGCAGTGCACGTCCCATAAGCCCTTGGCCCAGCCACCCACCAACAGACATTTAGGCCACTTCCTTATCTTGATGTTGTAAATAACACCTGTGATGCTGTTTTGCTCATTCGTTTAATAGTTCTGTTAACTGAACCTTATTCTAATTGGCACCCTGTTCGGTGCAATGAGAACTCTGTTAAGAAGAAGGGATGTGGGCTGGGGAGACGGCATCAGGTTCTGCAAGACCTTCCTGCCGGAGGCTCTGTGGTCCCGGCTTCAGTCCCCAGCAACACATGTGCATGAGTGGTGCTCTGATTCTCTCTTTTTTCTCTCACTAATAAATAAATTCTGGGTGGGAGAGATAGTACAAAGGTTCTGCAAAAGACTTTCATGCTTGAGGCTCTGAGGTCTCAGGTTCAATCTCCTGCACCACTGTTAGAACTGAAAGGTCTCTGATACCTCTCTGACCTTTTCCCTTCTTCCTTTTTTCCTTTCTTCCTTCCTTTCTTTTTCATATAGAGACAGAAATAGGAGAAGAAAAGGGGTGAGAAAGGGAGACATCTTCAGCCCTGCTTCACCACTTGTGAAGCTTCTCCCCCGGCAGGTGGGGAGCAGGGGCTCAAACCTAGGTCCTTGTGCATGGTGATGTGTGTTTCACTAAGCGCACTGCCGCAAGACTGCTTTTGTTTGTCTTCTGTTTTTTGTTTTCACAAGCGCTCATGGTTCCCACTTTGAGAACTCAGGACCCTCGGGCCCAGCTGCACACAGGCCACACAGGTGCTTGTACAGGTGGGCCTGACCTACACAGGTGCTTGCACGGCCTGAGGTGACGCCCACAGGCTTCGGGCTGGACAGCCGCTCCAGGAGGTCTCGCCCACCCGCTGAGTGCTTGCTGCACCTGTGAGCCCTCAGCCCAAAGCTGCCCTCTGGAGGGGGGTGCGTGGCTGTGACACTGGGGCTCCTGGTGGTGACAGGAAGTTACCCAGACCCTCAAGGGGGGCTTTCTGAGACCCTCACTGCAGATAAAGTCGCGTCATTTTCCAGCCAGTGATACACAGAGACTGCAGGAGAGACTAAGGTAGTGCAAGGCAAGTAATAGAAGGTTTATTTCCTTTTTTAAAATAAAAAAAAATTAAAAAAAGGTTTATTGGAATAAACAAGAAATAGTCACCAAGGGGGGCTGGGAGGTAGTGCACCCACATCGCCATGCGCAAAGACCAGAGTTTAAGCCCCTGCTCCACAGGTAATGAAGCAGGTCTGTAGGTGTCTCTCTGTCTCCTTCTCTATCTCCTCCTCCCCTCTCAATTTCTCTGTCTTTAACAAATAAAATTGAAAAACAGAGGGAAAGGGAAGCAGATGTCCACCAGGAGTGGTGGATTAAGCGCATAGGCACCAAGCCCCAGAGACAACCCTGGTGGCAATTAAATAATAATAATAATAATAATAAATAAAACAGTCACCAAGAGAAGAGAAGGGTAGGCAGTACAAAGGAGCCTGCTGCCTCCCAGGTGAGACAGAGGGAGGCCTGTCAGCAAAGAGAGAGCCTACTACCAGCTGCTAGGCGGGAGGGCACTGGTTATAGACCTACAAATTGAAATTCAGTTCTGCGGGGAAACTGGGAAGGAGCATGTCACTGGCGTGGGGGGGGGGGCAGATTTCTGTCCTGTTCAATTGCCAGGTATGGATCCTGTCTTTTTGATATTCTCATTCAGAATGACTAGAAGCTGACTGCTAGTTTTTGCACTTGTTAAATGTCTTTGGCCTGGGGATTCTCGCTAGAGCTCTGAAATGCTGCTATTCTGTCAGCCTGGCAAAAGCCTCCTTTTATGATTTGATGCACTCAAGATGACCAGAAAGCAGAACACAGGCTGCCCTGCGGCATCACCAGAACCACCCCACCCCTAACAGGGCTTGTGGCTGGGACCCCAGAGAGTCTCTCCCTGGAGACAGAGGCTGAGGTGAGTTGAGCCAAGACATTGGGAATGGAGGGTGAGGGCCTGACTGTAATGTTTCTACATTTAGTCAATGCTGAAAGGGACTCTGCTCAGCCTTAAAACTAACAAACGCAGGTGGGGGGTTCAGTGGTTAGAGCACAGGACTCAGATGTGGGGGGCCCTGGGTTCTATCACTGCCCCAGGCTTGAACCCCAGCACCACATGGAAATACCACACAGCAGGAAAACTCAAATGCTGTGGCCTTCCTTCCTTCTTTCCTCCTCCATCTTTCTCTCTCCTTTCTGCTTTATTCGATAGAACAAGGAGAAATTGACATGGGAGAGAGAGCGACAGAAAGATGCCTGCAGACCAGTGTCAACTCTTGTGAAGCCTTCCCCCTGCAGGTGGGAAGTCAGGGCTCAAACCCAGATCCTTATGGATAGTAATGTTTGCATTCACCTGGGTGGGCCTGCCAAACCTACCTCCCAGCTCCCTTATTTCTTTCTTTCTTGCCACCACAGTTATCCTGGTGCCTACACAGCTCCACTGTTTCTTGTGCCCAATTTTTTAAAATTAATTAATTTACTTATTTTCCCTTTTGTTGCCCTTGTTGTTGTTGTTGTTAGTTATTATTGTTGTTGTTATTGATGTCATCATTGTTGGATAGGACAGAGAGAAATGGCGAGAGGAGGGGAAGACAGAAAGGGAGAGAGAAGATAGACACCTGCTTCATAGCTTGTAAAGTGACCCCCCTGCAGATGGGGTGCTGGGGGCTTGAACCAGCATCCTTACACCAGCCCTTGCACTTCGTGCCGCATGTGCTTAACCTGCTGCACTACCACCTAACTCCTGCCCAATTTTTTTTTTTTTTGAGAACATGAGAGACAGAGATAGACAAAGAAGGAAAGACTCCTACAGCATTGTTCCACCACTTGTGAAGCCCCCAGTGGGGCTTGAACCCTGGTCCTGGTGCATGGCAATGTGTGTGCCCTGCGGGGTCAGCCACCACCCGGCCCTCCTTATGCTCTGTCTCTCTATTGTGATGATAAGACCAGCCCCAAGAGCAATGAGATTGTGAAGGGATGGAACCCTGTCTCTGAAAAAAAAGGAGGAGGAGCAGGGAAAAGAGGAGGAAGGGGGGAAGCGGTGGATAAAATAAAATAAAATTCCCATGTGCAAGGATCCAGGTCGCAGCCTTCCCTCCCCACCTGCAGGGGGATGCTTTGTTGTTGAGCGCTGGCCGTGGAGATGAGAGAGAGGGGTCTGGAGTGAAGCGGGAACACACAGTAACCTTTCCTGCGTCTGAACACCGGAGTGAAGCGCTGGCAAGAGAGCGAGGTGCGGAAGGAGAAGGGCTTTTATAGGAGCAGCTTTCCCGAGAATGGGAAGGGGGAGGAGTAACCATAGCACTCCAGGATAGGATAATGACTCTCGTGAGAATGGGAGGGGGGAGGAGTAACCATAGCACTCCAGGATAGGATAATGACTCTCGTGAGAATGGGAGGGGGAGGAGTGACCAAAGCACTCCAAATATTGTGGGGATATAGACAATGCCCTGAGGGCACAACATGGCTGAACAGGCACTCCGAGAATGTCCCAACTCTCGCAGGAACTAGCAGTAGCCTGAGGGGAAAAGATGGCAGATGTGACTGCATCTGCACAATTTCCCAGCAATGCTTCATGAGCAGTGAAGGTCTGCAGGTATCTCTCTCCCCCCACCTCTCTCTCCGCTTGATTTCTCTCTAATAATAGAAGAGGAGGGAAAAGAAACAGGAAAAAATGGCCACCAGGAGTGGTGGGTTTGTTATGCAAGCACTAAGCCCCAGAGTACCCCTGGTGGCAATGTAAAGAACTAAAAGTGCAGGAAGTAGAGTGAGCCCTACAACACCTGGGAAGGTGTAGCTTACAGTAGATCCCAATCTCTAGGTCTCCGTGGGGGGACGGGCGTGAGGGTGGGGAGAGGTCACTGCGGAAAGAACTCAGCACGGAGCCTCAACACCAGGTTCAAGGCTCAGCTCGGCCACCAAGCACAAACTGATTGTGAAATGGGGGTTCAGGAGCACCAGGTGCCCGGATGTTTGCAGGTGACAGATGGGAAAGCATCCACCTGCTGCCTGTGGAATGTGTTCTGGCTACAGAGGAGGAGGGAATTTTGCAAGGGGAGAGGGGAGGTGGGGGCAAGGGAGGGGAGGGGAGCTCTCCATGAGGGCTGCACATTGGAATCGCCTGCAAGACACACACACACACACACACACACACACACACACACACACACACACACACACCACCACCACCACCACCACCACCACCACCAGCACCACCACCACCAGTGGTGAAGCAGGGCTGCAGGTGTCTCTCTGTCTCTCTCCCTCTGTGTCACTCCCCTCTCGATCTCTGGCTGTCTGTATCCAATAAATAAATATAAAGATAATAAAAATTTTTAATTATCTTTATTTATTTATTGGATAGAGACAGGTATAAATCAAGAGGGAAGGGGATGATAGGGAGGGAGAGAGACAGAGAGACACCTGCAGTCCTGCCTCAACATTTGTGAAGCTTCCCCCCTGCAGGTGGGAGCCAGGGGATCGAACCTGGGTCCTTGTGCATTGTAACATGAGCTCAACCAGGTGTGCCACTACCTGGCCCAATAAAAATTTTTTTAAAAAAGACACACACACACACACACAAGTTATTTATTTATTATATGAGCGAGGACCAGAGCACTGCCCAGTTCAGGCATGACATGGTACCAGGACCTTACAGGTATGACTCGGTAGGTACTCAAATAGTCTGAACACTTCCCCAGCCCTAAGTATATCTTCTTATTGGGCTGGAGAGACAGCATTCTGGTTTTGCAAAAACACTTTAATGCCTGAGGCTCTGAGGTCCCAGGTTTAATCCTAAGCATCACTATAAGCCAGAGCTGAGCAGTGCTCTGGTCGGTGTGTCTCTTTCTATCTCTGTATTTCTTTCAAATAAATAAAGTTTTTTTTAAAGCATATTCCTCAGGAGAAGGTATCTCTTTGCTTGCAGGTACACATCACTTTACTGTGTCCTTCAGATATCGAAGCTTGTACCAACTGAAGGCTGGTGACGTCCCTGCATGGAGCCGTCATTCCAACAGTGTGTGCTGGGGTGTCACGGGTCATAGGTATGTACAGTGTTTTCTTGAGCGTGATTCTATGATATACAGACAGCCTCAGAATGCACACAGAACTGGTCTCTGTACAGGGTAACCAGAAAACCTTTGGTGACTCGGTTTACCGCCACTTGTTTGCACCATCTGGAGCTCAGTCTTCAGAGTCCCCGAGCGGGAGGGGTCCAGTTTAGCTATTGGCTGTTTTTCACGGCAAGAGGCAAATACTCTCCTCGTCAGAAAGCTAAGCCAGCAGTCAAGACATTGCTGTGGGCCCCTCGCTTCCCCACACGGCACTTCCAGACCAGCTGCCAGGGGAGCGGGGTGGAAGGCCAGGCTCCAGCCTCAGTAACTCTGACCCGGTGGAGCCCCATCTGGAAAATGTCCTGTTGTCATCATGTTTTCTGTGGCCCAGTTCATGGGAGCGTCCTCCAAAGGGCCAGGAGGTGGCTCTGTGGGGAGAGGTCACACCGTGCTGTGTGTGGGAGCACGGTGGGTAGGTAGCACCAAGAGAACTCTGGGTGGTGGGTGGCGTCGTGTTCTAGTGTTCAGGTTTCAGTGCCAACGAGAATTATCACCTGAGACTGGCAGAGGCATGGTGAAGACACTTGAGTGCTCAGACCTCAGCTCGGGACCCACATTTCTCTGAGTCAGAATCAACATGTTTTTCAGTTAGCCTTGGGTTATTTCCAAGACCTGCTTTGTGGTTACACTTGTGTTATTTCCAAGGCATGTCTATGGTTACACTCACATTATTTCTAATGAATTGATCTGCAGTATTCTTATTTGCTAGCTGAAAAATACTTGTTCTATCTAGCTATTCTTTGTTCCACAGTAAATAAGCAAAGTACATTGTGTTTTTCCTGTTGTCTTCAGCAGGGAAAAAGAATCTCTTGTTTTCTTTTATTTTTTTTTAACTCTAAGAAAAATCCATTATCTTACTTATATAATAAAGACAGATATCAAGAATGGAGGGGGTAATAGAAACATAACAAAGGAAGAGAAACAGAGAGACAGCGTGGCTTCCTCACTTGAAGCATAGCTTCACCCCTACAGGTGGAGAGCGTGGTGGGGGCTTGAACCTGGGTCCTTGTATATTGCAACATGTGAGCTCAACCAGGTGCACCACCACCCAGCCCCCAATCTTCTGTTTTCTTTTTCCTTCATTGTTCGTGTTACTGTTACTGTTAGTGTTGGTATTAGTATTACCTCCAGGGTATTGCTGGGGCTCAGGGGCTGCTCCTGGAGGCCATTTTTCCCATTTTATTACCCTTGTTGTTGTTGTTATTGTTGCCATTGCTGTTGTTGTTGGATCGGATCCTGGTTCAAACCCCTGGCTCCCCACCTGCAGGGGGGTCATTTCACAAGCGGTGAAGCAGGTCTGTAGGTGTCTATCTTTCTCTCCCCCTCTCTGTCTTTCCCTCCTCTCTGTCCTATCCAACAACAACAGCAGTAACAACAACAACTGTAACAATAATAATAGTAACAAGAGCAATAAAATGGAAAAAAATGGCCTCCAAGGAGCAGTGGATTCGTAGTGCAGGCCCAGAGCCCCAGCGATAACCCTGGAGGCCAATAAATAAATAAATAAATGCTATAGAATAAACTAACGAGTCTCTCTTCTTCACTAATGAAGAACAGGTGTTATTTCATCCTGTTCTCGAACCTTGTTCCTCTGACTGCAGTCTCTGACCAGTGCCTTTCTTACCTTCCCCCACTTGCCCAATTTCTTTCATCCTCACTGAGGTGAGTGGGTTCACCAGAATGTGCATATCACTGCCCTGCCCTACCCTGCCCTCAGGCTCTGGGGGAGTTGGCACAGCTCCATCCTGCGTTCTAATCCACTTGACTTTTCCTGAGAGCAAAGCTCACCCACCACCAAGCCTCTCAGTCTGGCCTCCACCCCACCCAGTGCCTCCTCCCAGCCCAGTGGGGAGGGAGATGAGAAAGCAGGGCTCAGCTGCCCAGCTGGAGAAACTGGTTCTGCAGGAGCTGGGGCAGAGAGACTGGCTTCCCCAACGGGTGGGGTTCCCCAGCCAGGAATGTATCTCTTAAATCCTCAGGGCAAGGTCCACCTGCCCACTACCCAGGCCTTCCAGGAGGCCAGCCTCCACCCAGGGGCTGTTCCAGGAGCTGGACAGGTGCTGGGGACTATCCCATGTGCTAGGTTGTTCAACATCACCCCTGGGTGCCCTCTGCCCCAGGATAAAGCCACCCAGAGTATCCCCAGACACCATCCCTGAGGTGGGGTGGGGGCCAGGCACCCCCAGGCTCCCCTAGGCTGTCAGGGTCACAGGGAAGAGGGATGCCTCTCCATCTCTCTCTCCATCTCTCTCTCTCTCTCTCTCTCTCTCTCTCTCTCTCTCTCTCTCACACACACACACACACACACACACACACATAAACACACACAGCTCTATACCTCATATGTAATTAAAAATGCAAAGACTTTTCAAAAGACTTGGGGCTGGGAGATAGCTCACATTTTAGAGCGTACACTATACTATGATCAAGGACCCAGTTCAAGCCCCCTGACACCACATAGTAGCACCACACACAGCACCAGGGGGAAGCTTCATGAATGCTGGAGCAATGCTGTGGTGTCTCTCCTCTCCCCCCTTTTAACTTTTATTTATTTATTATTGGATAGTGACACAGAGAGAGTGGTGAAAGGGGAGGGGGAGATAGAGAGGGAAAGAGACAGAGACACCTGCAGCTTTCCTTCCCCCTGTAGGTGGGGACCAGGGGCTTGAATCCAGGTCCTTGTGCACAATAATGTGTGCACTTAACCAGGTGTGCCACAGCCTGGCCCCTTCCCCCTCTCTCTCTACCTGAAATTCAAATGAAAAAAGTGTCTGAGGCAGAACTGTGCCTGCATGAGGCCCCTGCAGAAAATAGAAATAAATCGGGAGTCGGGCGGTAGCACAGCAGCTTAAGCACACGTGGCACAAAGCGCAAGAACCGGCATAAGGATCCCAGTTCAAGCCCCTGGTTCCCCACCTGCAGGGGAGTTCCTTTACAGGTGGTGAAGCAGGTTTTCAGATGTCTATCTTTCTCTCACCCTCTTTGTCTTCCCCATTTCTCTCTGTTCTATCTAACAACGACATCAATAACACCAACAATAACTACAACAACAATAAAAAAGGTCAACAAAAGGGACAATAAATAAATATATAAAAATATTTGGGTAAAAAAAAAGAAAATAGAAATAAATCAATCCTCATTCAGGCAGGGTGAAAGAGAGAGAGAGAAAGAGAAAGAGAGAGAGAAGGAGGAGGAGGAGGAAGAGGAGGAATGAGGAAGAGGAGGGAAAGGAGGAGGAGGAATGAGGAGAAGGAAGAAGAGAAGTAGAAAGAAGGATGATGAGGAGGATGAGAAGAAGGGGAGGATGAGACAACACTGCACCCAGCACCAGAATTTTGCCTAGCGCCTTGGCATTTTCCATGTGGTATCAGGACTTCAAGTGAAAGTTCTCAGCTGGGATCACCACTAGCATCATAGGCTGTCTTATTACTGCCCTTGTTGATGTTGGCATTGCATAAATAATGTTGGGGGAAATCAAAAAGGAAAGAGAAAGGTGTGGGTGTGTGTGTGTGTGTGTGTAGCTGAGGTCTCATGCATAATTTCTCTGCTCTGGGTAACGTCAGACATTCAGATGAAAAGATAAAAAGACACTACAGACAGATAGAGAGAGAGAGAGAGAGAAAGAGAGAGAAAGAGAGAATGGGAGAGAGACAGGCCACATCACTAGAGCTTCCTCTGGTGCTATGTGATGGTGGGATTCAAACCAGGGTTGTGGGCACAGCAAGATATGCCCCCTACCTGGTGAGCTGTCTGTCTGGCCCAGAAATTCCACTTTTCCACTGTCCAAAGCCAGCAATTTTCATTTTTCCTCCTGGTCCTCCTTCGCCCTACAAATGCACTCTTTCCTAACACATTGAATTCCCGAGTGGACGTAATCTCAGTCCCTTCACACCACTCCCTGGTAAACCTTTTTGGGCTCTTCCCTCAGGAAGCATCCCCATGGTGCCTGAGGACATTTGGTCAGAGAAATGTGAAGGAACCTGAGCATCCTGTGACAGCTGGTTCAGCTGGGACTGGATGGTGTTCAGTACGGGGCATCCATCGAGGAAGAGAGTTTCTGTGCTGACCACTCATACTTGTCCACATCACTCTGCTCAGCAAGGAGACTTTACATGAGAAGTGACCTTAGGAATCATCCACCTCACAGAGAAGGTGGCCATGACCCAGATATGTTGATGCGTTCAGCCGAGATAACCTTCAGCCTAGATGACAGGGCTGGGACGCATTCCTCTCCCCCAGAGTCCTCCACGGAAACTGGTGACTTCTCTGCACACCTCGCTTCCTTATTGCATGTCCATAAAAGTCACCCAGGGAAGGGCAAGTCAGCATGAGGCTCGATTATATAGAAACTCGTGCACAGCTGACTTCCACAAAGGGCTTTAATTTAGTCTCCCATACTCCAAGGGTCAAGGGTCTGTGTCTGTGAATATTTACTAGGAATTGCTCAAGCCCCAGAGTTGGGAAAATACAGGTTTAATCTGGTCACTACTGTTTATGAGGACTAGGCCCATATTGATGGGCATGTAAATTGGTGTAACCGGTTTGGAAAGCAGTGGGAGCTTCAGTGTGGAGTGTGTATTGCCGTATGGTCAAGCCAGTCACTGCTGCGTGGCTAGCCAACAAATATGGACACACGGATGCAAAGGGTTCTGTCCAGCTGATGTCTGCTGCATTTTATTTACAGCTACTGAAATACGGACACTAGCGAGATAACTTTCAACCAGTGAGAGAATATTTGGCATGTATACACAATGAAATGTTTTTTTTTTTATCAGGGGGAAGGAAAAAGAAAGAAAGAAAGAGAGAGAGAAAGGAAGAAAGAAAGGAAGAAAGATCTTGCCATTTGCAGCAAAATGGAAGAGTTTGTGAAGCAGAGTAACTCAGAAGAAAAAAGTCAAGGAATGGATGACCCCACTCATGTATGCAATTTAAAGAGAGAAAGCTGATAAACAGAAAAAATAAAAGTTGAAAAAAAAAAAAAAAGGTGACAACATGGGGAAATGGGCTCCAGAAACGGTGGATTCGTAGTGCAGGCACCGAGCCCCAGCGAGAACCCTGGAAGCAAAAAAAAAACAGCCAGTGGATACTGACTAAGATAACTAAGGTTATCTGAGGGGAAGAGGGTGAGAGTGCTAAAAAAAAAAAAAGTGATGGAATTTATTTGGGGTTTTGTCTGTTTGTTTGTTTTGTTGCTTGTTGGCCTCTCAGTGCCACCACTATGAATCCACTGCTCCTGGTAGCCATTTTTCTTTTTCTTTTCCATTTTATTCCATAGGACAGAGAGAAATTAAGAGGAGTGGGAGATAGAGAGAAAGGGAGACGCCGGCAGACCTACTTCACCACTTATGAAGTATCCCCACTGCAGGTGGGGAGCAGAGGTTAGAACTCATGTCCTTGCACATGGCAGCATGTGCACTTAGCTGGCTGTGCTACCACCTGCCCCCCCGGGGGGGGAGTTTCTTTGTAAAATTTAAGATACAGTCTGTTTTGAGCTGTATCGTTAAGCTTCTCTGAGCCTTGGTTTCTTTTTTTTTCTTTATCTGGATTTAAGGGACTTGTGTCTGGGAGGGCTCTCGCAGTTTCTGTTTCCCCACTCAAGCTTACCATTTTCTTTTAATTTCTTTATTGGGGGATTGATGTTTTACAGTCTACTGTAAATACAGTAGTTTGTACATGCCTAACATTTCCCAGTTTTCCATATAACAAGACAACCCCCACTAGGTCCTCCTCTGCCATCGTGTCCCAGGACCTGAACCCTCCCCTCCCCCCCAGAGTCTTTGACTTTGGTGCAGTACACCAGCTCCTGTCCAAGTTCTGCTTAGTGTTTTTCTCTTCTGATATCGTTTTTTCAATTTCTTACTATAAGTGAGATCATCCCATATTTATCTGTTTCTGGCTCATCTCACTTCACATGATTTCTTCAAGCTCCATCCAAGATGGGCTGAAAATGGTAAAATCACCATTTTTCATAGCTGAGTAGTATTCCATTGTGTATATAGACCACAACTTGCTCAGCCACTCAGCTGTTATTGGTCACCTGGGCTGTCAAGCTCACTATTTCATTCAGTGAGAGAGACTGAGAGAGGGAGAGACACCACAGCCTAGTGCCACAGCAGTTCCCAAGTGGTGCCAGGGCTTGGTGGGCCCTGCCTACAGCTAGGCACACAGTCTCTCTCCAGCCCCAGCCTTGGTTTCTTAGTAACTCTTACCAAGTATGTACTAGGAATCTAAAATATAATGTTCCAGGGCAGCTGAGGAGGTACCTGCCTTTCACACAGGCAGCCCTGGGTTCAACCCCAGCACCATATAAGAAAACCAAAGACTTAGATGATAAAGTGCTTCTTTGTATGTTTGTTTTCTCTCTCTCTCTTCCTCTCCCTTTTTTTATGCCTTTCATTCTCTCATAAAAACAAAACAAAAATTATAGGATGGAACATGTTTAATCACTAAAGTGGTTTAAGGGCTTTAATCACTTTTAGTAACATACTAAATGGACTCTTCTGCTGAGAAGAATCTGGAGAAAGCAAGGATTCCATGCCCAGTCCCTGAACAGGGTGGGGAGCAGATGGACTGGGGTAGAGGAGGGTGTTGGCAGGGGCGGGTGTCAGTGTCCCTTGTGTGATAAGGTCTTCATCGATACCAGGCCAGTGGGCCAAAGAGCAGACTAAATATAAAGTCAGTGAGAACTGAGTATAAAGTCAGAGAAGATGTGTTAGTTATCATGCACGAGGCACTGGGTTCAAGCCCCTGTTCTCCAGCCGCGAGGAAGGAAGCTTCACAAGCAGTGAGGCAAGTACCACAGGTCTCTCTCTCTCTCTCTCTCTCTCTCTCTCTCTCTCTCTATCTATCTATCTATCTATCTATCTATCTATCTTTCTCTCTTTCCCTCTCTCTCTCATGTCTCTCTATCCCCGCTCCCCTTTCAATTTCTCTCTATCCTATCAAATAAAGTTTCAGTGGTTACTTTGCCGCACACACAGTGATGCTGTAACCCCCGCCCCCATGAAAGCACTGTCCTGAGGTTTAGACTTGAAGTTGGATGCACCCAGGCCTCCCGGTGTAATCAACCCTCGAGAGCCCCCGCCAGCCACCTTTGCACCCCTGCCTCCTCTCAGCCAGCTGTTCAGTGGGCAGCCCTGAAATCTGAGAGAACTCTAGGCTCGGTCAGTACTCCACTATACCCTGTCCATTCTGGGGAACATTAAATGAGCCGCTGTGAACAGAGGGCTATTGGGCGTCACCACCAGCTGGTCCTGAGGGAAGTCGCCTGCCTGTGGAGCACCGCAAGCGCCCTTTGAGGTCTTACAGTCACGTCACTGTTTCATGAAGTGACAGACTGGGTGGGCAGGGAGCTTGGTGGGGGCTTCAGGGTGAGCTGACCTCCTTCTCAGCCTTCCCAACCCCGTCCCCACAGCTGCTGTGTCCTGGGCTCTGCATGGGGTGAGGATGGCTACCCTTATCACAGCAGTGTCAGGGAAGCAGCATCACTTTTTATCTCAGTGAGGAAGCCCTGGGCCTGTAGGAAAGAAATTTTAAAAAGATAAACAAAAGAACTTCTCTGTCAGCAGCAAAAATATCTTTGGAAGGCAGGCTATGGAAGAAAAGAAGCAAATACCAAATAAGGGGCATGAGCTTGGTTTTGCTCTATCTTTTGCCATTTATATAAATAGATCTCGGGGGCCAGACGGTGACGCCCAGGGTTAAGTGCACATAGTATGAAGCACAAGGACCCACACAGGCATCCTGGTTCGAGGCCCCAGCTTCCCACTTGCAGGGGGGAAGCTTCACAAGCTGTGAAGCAGGTCTGCAGGTGTCTCTTTCTCTCTCCTTCCCTGTCTTCCTCTCCCCTCTCAAGTTCTCTCTGTCTTGTCCAATCAAACAAAACAATGACAGAAAAAATGGCCTCCAGGAACAGTGGATTTGGAGTGCTGGCACCGAGCCCCAGCGATAACCCTGGAGGTAATAAATAAATAAAATCTTTTGAAAGGGCAAAGGACCTGAGCATTCCATTAAGATGATGTTTTCTTTTGAGGTGGTCAGTTAGTCAATGGTGTAGGGCAAGTAACATGTACATGTCATGTGTTTATATGCATTGGCTATGTATTTATTTCATAATAAGTAGAGTTGTATGTTAGCCTGTAAAAGTCCAGAAATTAATTTAAGTGGAAAAGCTGGGCCAAAAATAGAAGCAGTGAGTGGCTTAAAGGCTTGAGATCCCACTAGAGGCCATTTTCTAGGGAAAACAGGGCCTTGGGTGGATGCTGGCCTTGCCTGGCTGTTGAGTCCCTCTCCCCGAGGGAGTCTGGGCCACTGGAAGGACAGACTCCATCATCAGACCGTGGGGACTTTGGACCAGGGACAGCGGTGTCTCTGCCGGCAGGGAGGGGCGCTGGGTGCTGCTGGGTGGAATGTCTGAAGTTAATTGCAGAGTCAGAAACACTGGCTGGTTCTGGCTGAACCGGATAAGTGACTAGCGGTAGGTTCTAGGACAGGCCCCGTGTGGGAAGAGCTCCTGGCCTTTCAGAGACACCAGCCAGGGAGTCGCAGTGGCTCAGACCCTGGTCAGTCCTCAGGTGTTTCTGAGGAGACTTGAAGAAGGGAGAGAATCGGACCGAGTCCTCTGGAGCCTGATGGATAAGATGTAGGAGAGGGAGGGAGGTTAAGAGGAGCCTGGAGGTGCCGGGTGGTGGTGCACTTGGTTGAGCACACACGTCACCAAGTGCAAGAACTCAAGTTTCAGTGCCCGCTGGGGCTGGGGGGGAGCTTCACAAGTGGTGAAGCAGGGCTGCAGGTGTCACTTTTTCTCTCTCCCTGTCTATCTGTCCTTCCTCTCTCAATTTCTCTCTGTCCTATCCAATAAAAATCAGGGGAAAAAAAAATGGTTGACAGGAGCTATAGATTCCTTGTGCAGGCACCAAGCCCCAGCAATAAACCTGGTGGCAATAAAAAAATCAATTATTAATTAATCTTTAAAAATAAGAAAAAGCAGCAGCAGCTTAGAAATGTAGAGAGGGGACTCCCCCTGCTAACCCTCCTCTCCAATCATCTCTGCCAGAGCTAATGCTCTCATCATGATCCCCTTCAAGTATCTCAGAGAAAAACAGGTTCAAAAATCAAATCTGTAAGATTTACTTATAGACAGAGAGATGCATTGGATCGACCTTCTCGTGGTGCATCCCGTGAGTACCCATTTATTGGGCAAACTGACGATCCGTCCTAGCCGACTGAATCCACATGGATCCCAGTCACTTTCAAAGCCAGCAACAAGCAGACATCAGGCTCAACCTGACGCTGTTGACTGGCTACGGAAGAAGGGCAAACGCTAGAAGAAGAAGAAGACAGAGAGAAATTGAGAATGGAGGTGGAGACACAGAGGAAAAGAGACAGAGAGACAGCAAGGCTTCAGCACTTGAGAAACTCATGAAGCTTCACCCCTGCAGGTGGGGGGGGCTTGAAGTCAGGTCCTTGAGTATAGTAACATGTCACCACCCAGCCCTTCAAAAATTATTTTAGTAGCTATACTTTTTTTTTCTATTTTTACCTCCAGGGTTATGTTATCACTGGGGCTCGGTGCCTGCATGACAAACCCGCTGCTCCTGGAGGCCATTTTTTTCCATTTTATTGGATAGGACAGAGAGAAATTGAGAGAGGAAGAGAGAAAGAGAGACACCTGCAGACCTGCTGGATCCTTGTGTGGGTCCTGTGTGCACTTAGCCGGGTACACCATCACCTGGACCCAGTAGGTATATATTTTAAAACAGGCTTGTGGCAACTTCTCTCTAAACCCTCCCAGCTCAGCCTCTGAGATCCCCAGAGGAGAGTCTATTCCTCAGCTCCCAGAGACACTATTTCCTCAGCAACATGCTAGGATTTCCTGGATTAAGGTGACTACTGTGGGTTGACAGAGTAATCGCTGGAGTAGGAACGCTGGATTAAAGGAGGATGGCGCCGTTTGCAGGCAGGAGAGCAGGCACGAAGGGGTCTGAAGAGTGACCCCAAAGGTGTGCTTTGGCTTCCTTCAGGAGAGTCTTGTTTGCTCCCCAGGTGAGGATGCTGAACCAGCTCGCAGTCATGAGTGATGAGGACAGAGAGCAGTTCAGGAAAACAAGGTGCGTCCCCACACACACATCAAGGAAATCAGAGTCCTTGTCCCAAGACACCAAGACAATGACAAGAACATTTTGAGAGAGTGACAGAGAGGCAGAGAGAGAAAGAAACCACAGCACAGACGCTTGCTTCCTTAATGTGGTGGGGACCAGGCTCGGCCCTGGGCACTGTCCAAGTGAGCCGTCTGGCCGGCCCTAGAACTTCTGTTTTTTAAGGTGCAGAAGCTCGACAGGCCGGGGCTGAGTTGTCTTTGTGGCTGATGCTTTAAGTGCAGATGTAACCTCCCCAGTCTGACCAGAAAGCCACAGGGGACTGAGTGGAGGCCCAGCCAGTCTAGCACACATAGTACCATGTGCAAGGGTCCAGGTTCAAGCCTCCCCAACCCCACTCACCACCTACGGGGGTGGGGGAAACTTCACAAGCAGTGAAGCAGGTGTGTAGGTGTCTATCTTTTGGTCTTCCTCTCTATCTCCTCCTCCCCCATTAGTTTCTCTCTATCCTATCCAATAAAACAGAAAGAAAAACAAAATCCAGAAAGCTATAGGTAATGACTTTGGGCTTCTGTGTTTAGGTAACTGACCAGTGTGGGCCAGTGGGACTTGCTGATTCAGGGACACACACACACACACACACACACACACACACACACACACACACACACACACACACACACCCTCTGCAGTGCAGTGGGGAGGCTTTGGCATTGCTGGGTCACTGTTGAGAGCAGATCCCTGGCCCTGGGACAGAGTGGGAAAGCAAGCTAGGAGGCCCTCTGGGAGGAGAGATGGCCGTGCCTTGGAGTTTCTGAGGTATTGGACCCAGGTGTGTCGTGAAGGTAAAGCCCATGGTTTTGATCATAGGCCCAACATGGGGTTGTAGGGGTAAGGGGGGTGGGGGCATTAAGAGCTCAGCTTTGAGCAGGTTCACTTGGAGACACCTGTTAGCTCTCAAAGTGGAGATGATGCTTAGTGAGCACGGGGGTGTGTGGCCCAGGCTCCAGAGAGAATTCTGGCAGAGGGATGAATGTGAGACTCTCCAGCGAGTGGATATTGGCCTTCCTCCAAGTGTCAGTGCAGTTACAATGAAAGAGTGACAAGGAACAAGGGCAAGTGTGACCTGTGGAGTTCAATCGCCAGTTCATGTGCCAGGAAGGGGGTGGTTGCTGGTTAACTTGGGAAGAATTCAAGAAATAGCTTAAGATGACTAATGATTTGATTTCTTTTTTTTTAACTCTCTTTTTATTTATTTATTTTACAAAATTACATGTGAACAGGGGTTTAAATCCACACCATCCCCACCACCAGAGTTCCGAGTCTTCAGTCTCCCTACTGCAAGCCACCACAGTTCCCCCAAGGTTGTAGGTATGGGCAAACTGTCATCTCGACAACTACCTGTCCACACTTTAAAAAAATAATTATAAGCTTTTTATTTTTTATTAAGAGTAAATTACATTTAAATGTTACCACTTCTGTTCAGGTTGGATCTCTTTTTGTGTGTGTGTGTGTGTTTTTTTTTTTAATTTTTTATTTACAAAAAGGAAACATTGACAAAACCATAGGATAAGAGGGGTACAACTTCACACAATTCCCACCACTGGAACTCCGTATCCCATCCCCTCCCCTGATAGCTTTCCTATTCTTTATCCCTCTGGGAGTATGGACCCAGGGTCATTATGGGATGCAGAAGGTGGAAGGTCTGGCTTCTGTAATTGCTTCCCCACTGAACATGGACGTTGACAGGTCGATCCATACTCCCAGCCTGTCTCTCTCTTTCCCTAGTGGGGAAGGGCTCTGGGGAAGCAGAGCTCCAGGACACATTGGTGGGGTTGTCTGTCCAGGGAAGTCTGGTCAGCATCATGCTAGGATCTGGAACCTGATGGTTGACAAGAGAGTTAACATACAAAGCCAAACAAATTGTTGACCAATCATGGATCTAAAGGCTGGAATAGTGCAGATGAAGAGTTGGGGGGTCCTCCATTTTGTAGATAGCTAGTAGGCATACTTTAGTTAAATTCCAAAGGGTCTGTAGCTATACTAGTTTGTTTGTTTGTTTGTTTTCTTCTCTTTGCCCCTGAGCCTGAAATCTGATATGCCAGTGGATCCAAGTTATTGTCTGGGGAGATAATGTCATGGCTGGAAAAAGGACCAGAAAGCTGGATCAGGGAAGAGAGTAGCTCCCTAATATGGGAAAAGTATATAAATATTGTTAACTGTAAACCCCATGGATTTGATGTGATCTGGGGCCCATATTCAGCTTAGGAACCTGTGTGACCTCTGCATCCCTGTAGATCTGAGCTCACATTCTGTGGTCATGAGTAGGAACATTCCAAGTTGCTCCAGTATCGACCCATCTTCCTCAGTGTGGCATAGAGTATATTGTCCATCCTTTCTTCGGAGGTTGGAACATTCTCTACCATTGTTGATCCAAGTTGAGGACAAGGTCCTATGGGGGCCCACAAAGGGGTCTATTGTATTGTTCCTGATAGAAATGACCAGTAGCAATGGAGAGAGAGATTTATTCGAGGTCTAGGCCCATCATGTCTGTTTGGGAATCTCTGGACTCGCTGATTAGGTCCCCAGCTGATGGAAGGCCTGATAGCGACTAAAGAGTCATCGTTAAAGTATGCCAATCTCTTGCCTTTATTCAGCTTTTGCAGTCCTTGCTTTAATAAGGTTAGCTTTGGAGTGAAGAAGAGAACTGTAATAGGAAGTAGGTGAGGAGGGTATCTAAGTCTAAGTAGACACTATTTCATTAGGAACTTTATACTGACTCACTACAGACTATTGTGTATTTTTGCATTCAGGTATATATTTTGCCCTAATTTATGGATACATGTGAACATATGCTCTATCTTATGGGACCTGGTTTATATCTAGGTTTTGGGACTTTGTTAGGAAGTGAACCTCCTGGAATGGAATTAGAGAATACCGTGAAAGGAAAGGAGGTCTCACCTGAGTAATGAGGGTGGAGGGTTGACATTCCATGCCTGACGTCTCTGGACACAGTCTGAAGTGAAGCATGCTGAGGTGATATTCGTTGCATTGATTAGGTTGGGACCAGTGGATGCAATATCATTTGGTATGAGTTGAGAGAAGCATGCAGGAAAGTGAGCCCCACCCCAGAGGTTCCAGGATTGGGGGAAATATAGGCTCTATAGAGGAAGCGGGAGGTTCCTGCTGTCTTAGGGTTTAAGAAGACACTAGGTAGTTATTGCTATAATCACATTGTTTGGCAAGTGGGCTAACTTTGAAAAATCCCTTTGTTAGGATTTGCTGTATCATACACACCATCACCGTATTTTATGTCCTTTGACATTATTGTATATAGCTGTGCCACCAGTTGCTTCTGTTCTCCCTGGACTAAGCTTTTAAGGGAGTCAACATATCAAAGACTCAGCCTATGTATTAAAAAGACTCAGTTTATGCTTTAAAAAGTTTGAGAGATTCAATCAGTTTTTCCCCTCTCATATTACTTAAATAGTGCTTTTATATGACCACAAATTAATAGGAGTGTACATAAACACCATTCCCACCACCAAAAGACTGTGTCCCATCCTATCCCCCCCCCCCCCACTCCCCATAAAGCTGAATGTCCACCCTCACCCTTAACCCAGAGTTTTTACTTTGGTGCCCTACTACAAATTTAGTCAGATCCCGCTTTGAGTTTCCTTTTCTGTTATTTTTTCTCAACTCCTGTTTGCGAGCAGGAGGGAGCAGCGCGCTCAGCTTCCAAAGTCATGCAAGGCTTTGACTGCGTAACCAAGTCCATGGCTGTCACGGTCTTGTGCGTGGCGCTCTCCGTGTAGGTGACCACGTCCTGGATCACGTTCTCCAGAAACACCTTCAACATGCCACGGGTCTCCTCGCAGATCAGCCCAGAGATCCGCTTGACACCCCCTCACCTCTCAGGCGCCGGATAGCTGGCTTGGTGATGCCCTGAATGTTATCTCGCAGGACTCTGCAGTGACTTAGCACCGCCCTGACCCGGACCCTTACAGCCCTTGCCTCTTCCAGACGTGCTTGCCTGTTGGAGAGAACAAGCTGACTTCCTGCCTACATTTATACACAATTGCCCCTATGATTTGATTTCAGTCGTCTTTCCATCTCTGATTAAATTTCATTTTCTCCTTAAGTGTAAATTTTAAAACTATTTTTATTTATTTTTATTATTGGATATAGACAGAAACTGAGAGAGGAGAGGGAGCTAGAGAGAGGGAAAGATACCTGCAGCCCTCCACCCCCTACTCCCCACAACGGGCTTGAACCTGGATCCTTGTGCACTGTAATATGTGCGCTTAACCAGGCATGCTACTGCCTGACCCCTAAGATTTTTTTTTAATTTTTTTAAAATTAATTTAATTTTTTTTTTTTTTTTTTTTGCCTCCAAGGTTATTGCTGGGCTCAGTGCCTTCACTACCACACTAGTGAGTCCACTGCTCCGGGAAGCCATTTTTCCCATTTTGTTGCACTTGTTGTAGTTTTTTTTCCCCCATTTTTGTTGCCCTTGTAGTAGTTGTTATTGTTGTCATAGCTGTTGTTATTGTTGTTGGATAGGACAGAGAGAAATGGAGAGAGGAGGGGAAGACAGAGAGGAGGAGAGAAAGACAGACACCTGCAGACCTGCTTCACAGCTTGCGAAGGGACTCCCCTGCAGGGGGGGAGCCGGGGGCCTGAACTGAAATCCTTACACTGGCCCTTGTGCCTTTCGCCGTGTGCTTAACCCGCTGCGTACCGCCCGGCTCCCATTTACTAATTTTTTTTTTTATAAAAGAGGGGTCAGGGGATAGCTCAACTCATAGAGCACAGCTTTGTCATGTATGAGGACCTGGGTTCGAGCCCCTAGCCACCACAGAGGAGAAGCTGCACAGAGGAAGCTTCACAGGCAGTGGAGTGGTGCTGTGCTGTCCCCCCCCCTCCATCTCTAATTTAATTTTGCTGGGACGGTAGAGAGTTGGTTTCTGTTTTGTTTTCTCTGCTCACTTAGTTTCATTTCATGGAGCACCAAAGCCTGGGATGATGCTGGAATACACAGAGACAGTGAAATACGTTTCCAGACAGAGTGAGAGAAAAGTTCTAGGTTTCTTACCGTAAGTATGAGAGGAGAGCTCAGTGGACAGAGCCCTGCCTGCCCCTGCTGTCTGTTTACATGTGCTTCAGTGCAGACGGCCTTCTGCTGGGAAACTGGAGAAGCAGTGGGCAGGACGGATTTCTGTCCTGTTCAGCCTCCAGGTGTGAAGCTATATCTTTTGATAATTTCATTCAGAATGGTTAGAAGCTGTAAGTTTTCTTTTTTTTTTTTTGTAAATATTTACTTATTCCCTTTTGTTGCCCTTGTTTTATTGTTGAAGTTATTGTTGTTGTTATTGATGTCATTGTTGTTGGACAGGACAGAGAGAAATGGAGAGAGGATCAGAAGACAGAGAGGGGGAGAGAGAGACAGACACCTGCAGACCTGCTTCACCACCTGTGAAGTGACTCCCCTGCAGGTGGGGAGCCGGGGGACCTTACACTGGTCCTTGTGCTTTGTGCCACCTGCACTTAACCCACTGCGCTACCGCCCGACTCCCAAAGCTGTAAGTTTTCAAACTTGTAAATGTTTTAAGCCTGAACTGTTGCTATTCTGCCAGTCTGGCAAATGCCTTATTCATAATTTTATGACACAAAAGATTATATATCTATATATTTATATATTTAATTTCTTTATTGGGGGCTTAGTGCTTTACAGTCAATGGTAAAATACAATAGTTTTTTATATGTGTGACATTTCCCAGTTTTCCATATTTATTTTTTTTTAAATATTTATTTATTTATTTATGCATTCCCTTTTGTTGCCCTTGTTGTTTGATTATTATAGTCATTATTGTCATCATTGTTGGGTAGGACAGAGAGATATGGAGAGAGGAGGGGAAGCCAGAGAGGGAGAGAAAGATAGACACCTGCAGACCTGCCTCACCACTAGTGAAATGACTCCCCTGCAGGTGGGGAGCCCAGGGCTTGAATCGGGATCCTTACGCTGGTCCTGGCGTTCGTTCTTGCGCTTTGCACCACATGCACTTAACACGCTGAATATTTACTTATTTTTAAGATTTAATTTCCAGGGTGCCAGGTGGTGGCGCAATGGGTTAAGCGCACATGGTGCAAAGTGCAAAGACCAGAGTTAGGATCCAGGTTCCAGCCCCCAGCTCCCCACCTGCAGGGGAGTCCCTTCACAGGTAGTGAAGCAGGTCTGCAGGTGTCTATCTGTCTCTCCCCCTCTCTGTCTTCCCCTCCTCTCTTTATTTCTTTCTGTCCTATCCAACAACAACATCAATAACAACAATAATATTAACAACAACAATAATAACAACAGCAATGATAAACAACAAGAGCAACAAAATGGAAAAACTAGCTTCCAGGAGCAGTGGATTCATAGTGCAGGGACTGAGCCCCAGTGATAACCCTGGAGGAAAAAAAAAAAGATTTAATTTCCAGCTGGGGAAATAGCTTGACTGGTGGAGCATAACACTTTCATGTCTGAGGTTCCAAGTTCAATCCCCTGCACTGCATGGACCAGAGAGAATCTCTGGCCTCCTCCCACCACCACCCTCTCCTCTGCCTCATGTGAAATTCTCTCTCATGTGTAATGACTTTTAAAAAATCTTTGAAAAAAAAAAAGATTTATTAGGGGCCAGGTGGTGGTGCACCTGATTGAGTGCACATGTTACAATGTGCAAGGACCCAGGTTCAAGTCCCTGGTCCCCACCTGCAGGAGGAAAGCTTTGAAAGTGGTAAAGCAAGGCTACAGGTTTCTGTCTCTCACCCTCTCTATCACTCACTTCAATTTCTGGTTGTCTCTACCCCCCAATAAATAAATAATGATAATTTATTTACTAACAAGAGAGTAAGTAAGAAAGGGAACCAACGCATCACTCCAGTACATGTGGTGCTAGGAATCAGACTCAGGGCCTCATGCCTGTGGGCCCACGTTTTCACACTGGGCCAGCTCCCTGCCTCTCCCACACAGGAGGAAAATCACACGGGGTTTGCTTTTTCCCATCTGATGTATTTCACTCTGCCAGTCTCCTCATGGTTCACCCACGTGGTTGCAAATCACAGAATTCCCCGTTTTGTTTCTTTCTTGTTTTCCTCACTAGCCAAGAGCATTCCAGTCTCCTCTTCCCCTTGGTCCATCCAGCTTTCTGTCCGTAGACACTGGGCAGTTTCCACGTCCTGCTGCGAAGCTAACCTGAACACAGGCACTCTGCGTCATGCCCTTTGGGGTGAACTCTGAGCTCTCCTCAGAGCGTCAGTAGCTCCATTCCCAAGAGCTGCTTCTCCATGTGAACAAGTAAAAGGAAATTTGTTTTGAAAATATTAATTTTATTTCAGAGAGAGAGAGAGAGACTGGAGCACTGCTTACCTCTGGCTTATGGTGGTGCTGGGGATTAAGTCTGGGACCTGGGTTTCGGGAGGTAGCCCAGAGGGTTAATCGCACAAAGTACAGGACTGGCATAAGGGCACTGCTTCATGCCCCCAGCTCAGTTTGAGCCCCCAGCTCCCCAGCTGCAGGAAGGTCGCTTCACAAGCAGTGAAGCAGGTCTGCAGGTGTCTATCTTTCTCTCCCCGTCTGTCTTCCCCTCCTCTCTCCATTTCTCTCCTATCCAAAAACAACAACAGACGACATCAATAACAACAATAGTAACTACAACAATAAAAAACCAAGGGCAACAAAAGGGAATATATATATATATATATATATATATATATATATATATATATATATATATATTGCCTCCAGGAACAGTGGACTCGTGGTGCAGGCACTGGGCCCCAGCAATAACCCTGGAGGAAAAAAAAACCTGGGACCTCAGAGCTTCAGGCATGACAGTCTCTTTGTCATAGACATAATGCCGTCTCCCCAGCCCTGGAATCTGCTTTATGTAATTGAATTTTACAGACTCCACAGTGGGGGTCTTTGTTTCCAGGGGCCAAGGGCCAGCTGTGCCAGGAGCACCCCCTTTTTCTCACAGGTGTCAGGGAGAACGCTGGGCCCACTGTGGTTTGTCAGATGATGTCCTTCCGCCAAAGCGGCCATTGTGTCGTCGTGTACAGGAGTCTGCTGTCCTCATAAAAATAGTAAGATCAGCCTATAGTCCTTGCTGCCATGTTCAGATTTTAATCCTTTCACCCAAAGGGACTTTGCTCCAGCTCTCAGAAAGCCTGGTTTAGGGCCTTTCGCACAAACAGCCGTCTCTTGAGGGCCTTTCCTATGCAATTATTTTCTGAGTTAACTAAGTACCAAGCTGAGAAGCTGTCCTATTTGCAATGCAAATATAGCATTGCGCAGCAAAGCACAAACTCGAGGCAAAAGCTTCAGGATGCAGCTGCTTTTAAGACAGTAGTGCTGCCAGACATATCTCGTCTTGAACATGATTTAGCAACAGTGAGAGAGAGAGAGAGAGAGAGAGGACAGGCGAGTCTTGGGCATGTCAGAGGTGAGCTTGGCAGAGTGCACTTGATTCTAGGGGAAATAGCAGGATTGAGGGGCACACTTTGGCAGGGAAGTTGGTGCCAACACAGTGATCAGAAATCTGCTCCCTGCGTCTTCATGACCTTGCAGATGACTGGGGTTCTTAGTCTAGACTGAAGCAGGCTGGGGCCTGAGACTCTGCATTCCTGGCAATGCCCCAAATGCACAGGATATACCCTCACACACAGATCACACTTAGTGCTGGTATGGGGCGGGAATAGCAAAGATGGAGGAGACTGAAGATGTGTGGCCTTCTTCTGGCTGACAATGCACAGGGCATCCAGGAGAGAATAAGGCAGCATGCAACAAAGGGTAGAGAAAGTGTATTGGAGGGAGTCGGGCGGTAGCGCAGCAGGTTAAGCGCAGGTGGCGCAAAGCATGAGGACCGGCGTAAGGATCCTGGTTCAAGCCCCCGGCTCCCCACCTGCCGGGAGTCACTTCACAGGCGGTGAAGCAGGTCTGCAGGTGTCTGTCTTTCTCTCCCCCTCTCTGTCTTCCCCTCCTCTCTCCATTTCTCTCTGTCCTATCCAACATCAACAACAACGATAATAACTACAACAATAAAACAACAAGGGCAACAAAAAGGAATAAATAAACTAAATAAATTTAAAAAAAAATTAAAAAAAAAAAAAAGAAAGTGTATTGGAGGGAGTCAGGCGGTAGGTAGCTCAGCGGGTTAAGCGCACGTGGCACAGAGCGCAAGGACCTGTGTAAAGATCCTGGTTCAAGCCCCCACCTCCCCACCTGCCGGGAGTCACTTCACAGGCGGTGAAGCAGGTCTGTAGGTGTCTATCTTTCTCTCCCCCTCTCTGTCTTCCCCTCCTCTCGCCATTTCTCTGTCCTATCCAACAACAACAGCAGCAATAACAACAACAATAATAACTACAACAATAAAAAAACAAGGGCAACAAAATGGAATAAATAAATATTGAAAAATTATTTAAAAAAATATTCACTGGGGCCCAGGCAGTAGCACACCCAGTTAAGCACACATATCACCATGCACAAAGACTTGGGTTCAAGTCCCCACTCCCCATCTGCAAGGGGGAACACTTCACAAGCAATGAAGCAGGTCTGCAAGTCTCTCTCCTCCTCCTTCTCCTCCTTCTCTATTTCCCCCTTCTCCTCTCAACTTCTCTCTGTCCGAATAAAATAGAAAGAAAAAACTGGGAGGTGGGGAGGAGGACAGTACACCCAGTTAAGCACACATAGTACTAAGCATAAAGACCCACACAAGGATCCGGGTTCGAGCCCCCAGCTCCCCGCTTGCAGGATGGACATTTCACAAGTAGTGAAGCAGATCTGCAGGTATCTTTCTCTCTTCCTCTCTATCTTCCTTCCTCTCTCAATTTCTCTCTGTCCTATCCGATAAAAATGGGGGGAAAAATGGCCACCAGGGGCAGTAGATCCGTGGTGCAGGCACCGAGCCCTAGCATTAACCATGGTGACAATAAAAATAAATAGAATAAAATAAAATATCACCGAGAGAAGAGAAGGGTGGACAGTAAAAAAGGAGCCAGCTACCTCCCAGGTGAGACAGAGGGAGCAAAAGAGAGAGCCCATTGCCAGCTGCTAGGCAGGCTATTATTTACTTTTCAGTGAAAACGGGGGTTTCTGGGAAAACAGGGTGAAGGAGTGTGTCCCTAACCACCATGGTGTCAGGGGCAGGTTTCTGTCCTATTTGACTGCCTCCTACTCAATCATCAGGCAGGAAACCTTGTCTTTTGATATTCAGAATGACTAGAAGCTGACTAGTTTTTGCACTTGTTAAAGGTCTTCAGCCTGGGGGTTTTCCCTGGTCTAGCTCTGGACTGTTGCTGTTTTGTCAGCCTGGCAAAAAGCCTTCTTTGTAATTTGATGCCACCGCAGGGATGGATGTGTTCAGAGCAATCTCGAGGGTGGCTGAGCACAGCCTGCTGACTAGGCCAAGGAGGGGCTCTGAGCTCCTCAGGATGGATGTGGGGGACCCACGGGGAGAGGTGAGATTGGGGAGGGGAGATCGTGGCCTTGAGAAGCGTCCCCGTGGAGAAGGTCGGTAGGTGAATGTGAAAGCCTTGAGCTTAAAGAAGTAGGTGCTGCCGGTGCAGGATGCAGACACACCGGTGCCCAGGACCCCTCTTCCAGGCTCGCTGCTGGGGCCAGGGGAGGGGGTGCAGATGTCCGTCCTGCAGAGGAGTCTTTCCCTAAGCAGCCCCCTAACAGGGCCCTTGCCCTGGGACCAGGGTCTCCTCTGAAGCCCCTTTTCTGTGAAGCAGGAAGGAGACCCGCCTAACTGGACGGGGCTGTGGGGGTGTGACCAGGCACGCAATGTGACTTTGGGGGCGTGGCCAGGATTCAGGGGCGTGGCTGGACGATGGGCGGTGCCACAATTTGGAGGCGTGGCTGTCTGGGGGCGTGACCTGCCGTCGGGGGCGTGGCCATATCCTCTCGTGGAGGAAAGGTGGTTACAGGTGGAGGGTGAGGCAACCTTGGTGACTAGTGGTCTCAGGGCTGCAGACAGACGGTCCTCCTGACCCCAGGTCTCAGTACGCAAGTGCAAGAGAATCAAAACAGACATAGGGGGAGGGGGCCTTGAAGGCTGGAGATCTGCCTGGTGAACGTGCAAAAAAAAAAAATGCAGAGAGAGTTTGATTTAAGCAATTGAATGTTCTAGGGAACCACCAGAGGCTATCTCACCAGGTAGAGAGCAGGCATTATCGTGCACGAGGATCCAGGTTCCAGACTGTGGTGTCTCCTTCTCCCTCTTCCTTTCTCTGAAATAACAGGAATTAAAAAAGAGAGAGAGAATATCCTACAGGTTATGGGTTCAGGCACATTCAGTTCACAAGGTTGTGTTTATTGTCACAGGAAGAGAGACAAACCCTACCCCACCCCTCCATGACCTTTGTTCCTGAACAAGCAGCCTGACCTTCCCCTCCCTCCCCTAAGCGTAACATGTGACATTCATCTTATCTGGCTGGTTAGTTCTCTTCAGTAACCTCATCACACACACACACACACACACACACACACACACACACACACACACCATGATCTTGTGAGAATGGAAAATCCCAGAAGAGGGGACCAGCTGGTGGTACACCCACCCAGTTAAGCTCACAGAGTACTAAGAACAAGGACATGTGCAAGGACCCAGGTTTGAGCCCCTGGTTCCCCACCTGCACGGAGGGACTGGACGCTTCACAAGCAGTGAGGCAGGTCTGCAAGTGTCTGTCTTTCTCCCTCTCTGTCTACCCTCCCCTCTCAATTTCTCTGTGTTCTATCCAATTAAAAAAAAAAAAAGGCCACCAGGAGTGATGAATCTGTAGTGCCAGCACTGAGCCCCAGTGATCACCCTGGGGCAAGAAAACCCCAGAAGTCTGGTTTTTTGTTCAGATACACAGTTTACACACACACACACACACACACACACACACACACACACACACCCAGTAAGGTTCAGCATAGCTGCTCCAGAGATCGACAGGGACACCTGAGCCAAGTGATGTATTATCATCGTGCCGATTTCTAAAGACTCCTTACTGAGGAGACCATCCCACTTTCCTGAGTGCAGTTGCTCTTGAGTTCTCTCTTTTGTCTTCCCTGCACCTTCCACGTGGCTGGAAGACGTGTGTGTGTGTGTGTGTGTGTGTGTGTGTGTGTGTGTGTGTGTGTGAACGTGTGCACGCCACTTGCACCTGCTGTGGGTCTACAGTCTGCAGACGAAAAGTCTCTGTGGAAGGAATTGTTTGCAGCAGGTCACACTGAGACTGAGTAGTGACGCAATCAGAAACGCGTTTCCTCTCGTATCAGGAAGCTGGACAAATAACACGACTTGTTTTAGACTGGGTTTCTTCATCTATAAAGTGCGGAAATTAGAAAATGAGGCTTCCCAAGTTGATGAGCCAGACAGGACAATAGCATGTCTTTGGGGTGTGAGTCTCACCTGAGACCTCTCAGCCCCAGTCCCCCTCGGAATTCCACAGGAGGCCTTGCAGGCCCTCTGAGTCTGAGGCAACACTGAGCCAGCCTCCCACCTGTGTCTGTAATGAGTGACCTCCATACTGTGAGATCCCCAAGGTCTGACACCTTCTTATTCCAGACATATCTCCAACTACCAGGAAGGTAAGCTCACTATGAAAGAAGCTCCCGGGGAGTCGGGGGGGGGGGCGTGGCACAGCGGGTTAAGCGCACATGGCGCAAAGCGCAAGGACTGGCAGAAGGATCCCCGTTCAAGCCCCGGGCTCCCCACCTACAGGAGAGTCGCTTCACAGGCAGTGAAACAGGTCTGCAGGTGTCTGTCTTTCTCTCCCCCTCTGTCTTCCCCTTTTCTCTCCATTTCTCTCTGTCCTATCCAACAATGACGACATCAACAATAACAATAAGAATAACAATAACGGGGGTCGGGCGGTAGCGCAGTGGGTTAAGCACACGTAGTGCAAAGCACAAGGACCAGCCTAAGGATCCCGGTTCGAGCCCCCAGCTCCCCACCTGCAGGGGAGTCGCTTCACAGGCGGTGAAACAGGTCTGCAGGTGTCTATCTTTCACTCCCCCTCTCTGTCTTCCCCTCCTCTCTCCATTTCTCTCTGTCCTATCCAACAACGAACAACATCAACAATGGTAATAATAATAACCACAACGAGGCTACAACAACAAGGGCGACAAAAGGGAAAAATGGCCTCCAGGAGCGGTGGATTCATGGTGCAGGCACCGAGCCCAGCAATAACCCTGGAGGAAAAAAAAAAGAATAACAATAAGAACTACAACAATAAAACAACAAGGGCAACAAAAGGGAATAAATAAATAAATATTAAAAAAAGAAAGAAAGAAGCTCCTGGAAGCTGTTGCCCTCACATCAAACGTTCCAGGATTACAGATGTAAAATGAGCTTAAAGAAAAAAAAAATGGCCACCAGGGGCAGTAGATCCGTGGTGCAGGCACCGAGCCCTAGCATTAACCATGGTGACAATAAAAATAAATAGAATAAAATAAAATATCACCGAGAGAAGAGAAGGGTGGACAGTAGAAAAGGAGCCAGCTACCTCCCAGGTGAGACAGAGGGAGCAAAAGAGAGAGCCCATTGCCAGCTGCTAGGCAGGCTATTATTTACTTTTCAGTGAAAACGGGGGTTTCTGGGAAAACAGGGTGAAGGAGTGTGTCCCTAACCACCATGGTGTCAGGGGCAGGTTTCTGTCCTATTTGACTGCCTCCTACTCAATCATCAGGCAGGAAACCTTGTCTTTTGATATTCAGAATGACTAGAAGCTGACTAGTTTTTGCACTTGTTAAAGGTCTTCAGCCTGGGGGTTTTCCCTGGCCTAGCTCTGGACTGTTGCTGTTCTGTAGGTGTCTATGTTTCACTGTCCCTCTCTGTCTCTTCCTTTTCTCTCACTTTCTGTCTGTCCTATCCAATAAAATGGGGAAAATGGCTGCCAGGAGCAGTGGATTCATAGTTCCAGCACTGAGCCCCAGTGATAACCCTGGAAGAAAAAAAAAAACCCTATTACCAAGTCCAGAGACCTGGGTTTGAGCCCCTGCTCCCCACCTGCAGGGGGACATTCCATGAGTGGTGAAGCAGGTCTGCAGGTAGGTCTGTCTTTCTCACCCATGACTTGGTGTTCCCAAAGTAGTTCTGATCCTGTCTTGTTGCAGTCCCAGGTGATCTCCACAGTGACTTTAAATCACTACAGAGAGTTTGGACCTCATACAAGGGAATCAATTCTTTTTCTTCTCCTGCCCACCCCCCAAACACTTATCATTGGACACATCTGCTGTTTTGATTTCTTCTCTGTGGCCAACAGCATATGATGCTCATCGCATTCGTGTATTCCCAAGTGGCTGCAGTTTTCGCCTACATATACTAGTTTGGAGTAAAATAGATTCTAGAAACATTGAGTATTTTCAGGTTTCTGCAATGTTATTCAAGGAAAACCATTCCAGCTTATCCTCATGCTAGGGGTCTGTGTCAGCACCCCCATATTTTAAGCACTATGTAGACACTAGAATTTTATTTATTTTATTGTCATCACCAGGGCTTCCCTACTCAGAGGTGACATTTTTTAGATAGAGACAAACAAAGACTGAGAGACATCACAGGGCTTAAGCTCCCTTCAGTGTGGTGGGGCTGGGCCTGAACTTGGGTCTCACACATGGCAAAGCAGCACACTAGCCCGGTGAGCTACCTTGACAGCCCAGAATATTCATTTTCTTTTTTTCTTTTCTTTTTTGCCTCTAGGGCTATCACTGGGACTCGGTGCCTGCACTAGGAATCCACTGCTCCTGGAGGTCATTTTTCCTTTTTGTTGCCCTTGTTGTTTATCATTGTTGTTTTATTGTTGTTGTTGTTGTTGGATAGGATAGGATAGAGAGAAATCAAGAGGGGAAGACAGAGGGGGAGAGAAGGACAGACACCTGCAGACCTACTTCTCTGCTTGTGAAGCAACCCCCCTGCAGGTGGGGAGCCAGGGGCTTGAACCAGAATCTTTGCACTGGTCCTTGCACTTGTGCCATGTGCACTTAACCCACTGCACTACCACCCATCCCCCTCTTTTTTGGTTTTCAATATTTCTTTATTTGATTTGACAGTGCAGAGAGAAATTGAGAGGGCAAAGGGAGAGGGTGGGCCAGTGGCACACCTGGCTTAGTGCACAGGTCACCATGCACAAGGATCCAGGCTTGAGGCCCTGTTCCCCACCTGCAGGAGGAAAGCTTCAAGCTTCACCAGTGGTGAAACAAGTACTGCAGGTGTCGCTTTTTATTTCTCCCTCTCTAACTCCCCCTCTCCTCTCAATTTCCCTGTCCTATCAAATAAAGAAATAGAAAAAAAAGAAAGAAAAAGAAAAAAATGGCCGCCAGGAGTGGTAGGTTCATCATGCAGCCACTGAACCCAGTGATAACCCTGGTGGCAATAAAAAATAAATAATACTTTAAAAAGAGAGGGAGAGAGAAAGAGAAACCTGCAGCCCTGCTTCACCACTTGTAAAGCCACCTCCCTGTAGATGAGGAGCAGGGCTTAAAGCTGGGTCTTTAAGCATTCTAAGCCGTGTGCTCAACGAGGTGCACCACCAGCCAGTTCCCAGAAATTTAATTTTCAAACAGGTCTGTTTCTGACAAACCAGCATCTATTATTACATGATCCTTCTCTGTCCCCACACCCCACACACACACACACACACACACACACACAAGAACAAAGCTAGACTCCAAACCTGACCTACAGAAGAAGCTTGGGACTCCCGGCAAGTACTCTTCCGTAGGAACCTGTCTTCCTGAAGGTAATATTCCTGGGAGGTGTGGTCTCCTGCAGAGAAACCTGCCTCCTTGTATTCTCACCAGTTACATGGTTGGAACCTGCTTTTTAAAAAATATTTTTTATTCCCTTTTGTTGTCCTTGTTTTATTGTTGCAGTTATTATTGTTGTTGTTATTGATGTGTTGTTGGGTAGGACAGAGAAATGGAGAGAGGAGGGGATGACAAAAAGTGGGAGAGAAAGACAGATACCTGCAGACCTGCTTCACTGCTTGTGAAGCGACTCCCCTGCAAGTGGGGAGCCGGGGGCTCGAACTGGAATCCTTACTCCGGTCCATGCGCTTTGTGCCACATGCGTTTAACCCGCTGAGCTACCGCCTGACTCCCTGGAACCTGCTTTTAGCTGTAATCACGATGACGCATTGAGGACTTTGGTCTGTTTTTACCACATGGGAATCCAGCAGCACCTGGGGAAGGTCCAGTCCTGTGGTGTCTCGCCCTCCCTGTTTCTCTGTATCTGAATAAAGAAAAAGGCGACCAGGGTGGTGGTGAAACTGCACACACACAATTTCAAACAAAACAAAAGGCAGAAGCAGAAAAGGTGTGGAAGAGGAATTGGGTGCTGGGGTGGGTGAACCTGAGAGGCAGCGCTGGAGCCCCATGTTCCCCAAGGGGTTGCTCCTGGGTTGGGTGACCCTTGACCCTTGACCTGAAGCTGGCTGGGTTGTCACCACCAGGCCTCGTGGGCCTGCCCCGCCCCAACTCTGCACTTGAGAGTCTGTGATGCCTCTCAGTGTTGGCAGAGCTGCTGGTCTGAGCAAAGGTGGGGGCCTTGTCCCAAAGGACACAATATCATCTTTTTTGATTGCAGAGTAGTACTCCATGGAGTATGTATCCCACAACTTCTTTAGCCAGTCATCTGCTGATGGCCATTTAGTCTGCTTCTACTCTTTGTTTCCTGTGAATAATGCAGTTATGCACATAGGCATGCCTATGTCCCTTCAAAATATTCTTTGCCTTTAAAGAAATGTCTGCTACTACTGGGTCATAAGGTTTAAGGACTCTAGACATCCAGTCTTCCAAGGGGGCTGCCCCAGTTTGCACTCCCACCAGCACTGGAGCAGAGATTCCTTTTCCCCACAACCGCTCCAACACCTGTCATTTTGGTTGTTGATGGGAGCCATTCTCTCAGGGGTGAGATGGGATCTCAGTGGAGCCTTAATTTGCATTTCTCTGGTCATAAGGGAAGTGGAGCATTTCTTCATGTGTCTGTGGGCCGTGTGTGTCTCTTCTTTAGAAAACTGTCTCTTTAGTCTTTTTGGCCCACTTTTGTATAAGGTTATCTTTATTTCTTTTGTAGATCTATACCAGTTCAGTCACTTGTGGGATGTGGGATGAGTGGACAATCTCTTAAACACTTTCAAGGAAACAACTTTTACCAGGTCACCACAGACTGATGACCTGAACAAAGAATCTATTACGACCCAATCCGTGCCCTAGGGCTATTTGTCCTCCTTGGACTTGACTTGCTCTGGGGCAGAGGTCAGCATGAATGAGGTCCCCTCCTCTTGGGAGGGCAAAGCCCCAGAGGGAGAGAGAGAATACATGACTCCCCCCCTTTTTTTTTGTTTTCATTCTCAATATATTTTTTCCCTTTATTGGGGGAATAATGTTTTACATTTGACAGTGAATACAATAGTTCGTACATGCATAACATTTCTCAGTTTTCCATATCACAATACAACCCCCACTAGGTCCTCTGTCATCCTTTTCCAGAAACTGTACTCTTTCCCCCATATGACTCCCCTTTCTACTTTATTTTTATTTGACAGGACAGAGAGAAACTGAGAGGAAAGGGGAGAGAGAGAGGGAGAGAGACCTGTTTCAGTACTCATGAAGTGTCCTCCTACAAGTGGGGAGCAGAGGTCAAACATGGATCCTTGCACATGGTGACATGTGCACTTAACTGAGTTTGCCACCACCCAGCCCATGCTGCCCCCTTTTTAAAATAAAATTTATATTAGGACAGAGAGGGGAGATAGAGAAATAGAGAGAGACATCTGTAGATCTGCTTCACTGCTCCTGAAGCCTCCCCCTGCAGGTGGGGAGCAAAGACTTGAACCCTGGTCCTCGAACCCTCTGATTCTTCTTCTAGCGGTTGCCCTTCTTCTGTAGCCAGTCAACAGCGTCAGGTTGAGCCTGATGTCAAGTTTCGAGACCTCCTTTGAATCTGGAGAGGTGGCAGTCATTGACTATGTGGGTCATAGTCTGTCTGTAGCCGCAGGGGCAGTTCGGGTCGTCTCTGGCTCCCCAGCGATGGAACATAGCGGCGCACCGGCCATGGCCTGTTCGATAGTGATTGAGGAGGGCCCAATCATAACGTGCTAGGTCAAAGCCGGGTTGACGCTTGCAGGGGTCTGTGATGAGGTGTTTGTTCTTTACCTCAGCTGACTGCCAACTCTGTTTCCAAGAGTCTGGAACAGAGAAGTTCAGTGTAGGCATAGGGGACCAGATTGGGTGACGAGACGTCAAGTGTTGGACAGGGTGGGCGAAGATATCCGCATATATTGGCAGGTCCGGTCGAGTGTAGACGTGGGAAATGAACTTAGATGATGCCGCATCCCGACGAATATCTGGCGGGGCGATGTTGCTAAGAACTGGCAGCCATGGAACCGGGGTGGAACGGATGGTTCCAGAAATTATCCTCATGGAGGAATATAATTTGGAATCGACCAAGTGGACATGGGGGCTACGGAACCATACTGGGGCGCAGTATTCTGCAGTGGAATAGCATAATGCCAGAGATGATGATCGTAGTGTGGCAGCGCTCGCGCCCCATGAGGAGCTGGCCAGTCTTGCAATGATGTTATTCCTCGCGCCCACCTTTGCTGCAGTTTTTATGAGATGTTCGTGAAATGACAGGGTGCGATCGAGAGTAACGCCAAGATAGACTGGCTGGGCTTCATGCCAGATTCTCGTATCGTCCAGCTGCACATTAAGCTCACGCGAGGCTGAGGCATGGTGTAGATGGAAAACAGATGATACCGTTTTTGCAGTGCTAGGGATTAGTCGCCATTTTTTACAGTAATCAGATATCAGAGACATGTGTTTCATGAGTGCTTCCTCAAGGATGTCGAACTTGGATGCCTGAGTTGCACAGCAGATGTCATCGGCGTAGATGAACTTCCTTGAAGAAGTTTCTGGGAGGTCATTGATGTAAATATTAAATAGCGTAGGAGCCAGAACAGAGCCCTGGGGGAGGCCACTTGAGACAAGTCTCCATCTGCTAGACTTGTCACCCAGATGCACCCGGAATCTTCTGTTTTGGAGAAGAAACGATATAGTGTTGGCCACCCATGGAGGCAGGCATCTTGAGATCTTGACTAGGAGACCACGGTGCCAGACCGTGCACACATGCAACTGGGTATGCCACTACCATCTCCCCACCCCCACCCGCCTCACATTTTTGTTTGCCGCCAAGTTATGACTGGGACTCAGGCCTGCATGACTGCACCGCTCCTAGCCGTCGATATTTTCCTTTAGACAGAGAGAAGAGACTCCAGAGTGCTGCTCCGTCGCCGTGAAGCCCCCCAGCCCCATGTGGTGGCCGGGGCTTGAACTCAGGTCTTCACACAATGTCACGCTTGTGTACTGCCAGGTGAGCCACCTCCTGGTGCCTCCTCCCTTTTAACTTGTCAAATATTTTATTTATTTACTGGGTAGAGACAAGAGCAATTAAGAGGGAAAGGAGGATAGCAAAAGGTCAGGGGCTGGGTGGTGGTGTACCTGGTTAAGCTCACACATTACCATGTATAAGGACCTTGGTTCAAGCCCCTGCTCCTCGCCTTCAGAGGGGACACTTCATGAGAGGTGAAGCAGGTCTGCAGGCATCTCTCTGTCTCTGTCCCTCTCTAACTCACCCTCCTCTCTTAATCTCTCTCTGTCCTAATGCATAAATTAGAAAGGGGAAAAATGGCCACCCAGAGCAGTGGATTCATGGTGCTGGCATTGAGCCCCAGTGATAACCCTGGTGGTGAGAGAGAGAGAGAGAGAGAGAGATCGAGGAAGGGAGAGACACCTGCAGCACTGCTCCACTGTGAAGCTTTCCCCCTACAGGTGGGGTCTGGGAGCTTGAACTTGGGTCCTTAAACATTAGAACACACACATGCTGTGCCAGGTCTGCCACTGCCTAGTCCTACTCTATTGTTGGTATGCATGAGACCCCTTCTGTTTCATTTGGTTTAAATCCCCCCTGCTTAACACTATTCTATTTACATAACCACTTCATTCTATTTACATAACCACTGTTAACAAGTTCCACCCTCCCTCCAGGGCATTTGTGGTTCAGTGATAGGATTCTCGCCTAATCTGCCCCCTCTTTGTCACACTCTGATTTTCACCAGTCACTTTTCTCTCCACCCTCTCTATGTCACATCCTGTGTCCACCCTACATGGCAAGTATATATAAAGACAGCATTGTGAGTTTTACTTTACCTTGAGTTTAGCTTAGCTCGTCTTAGATTGTGCTGCGTCCTGCATGAATAAAGAGATACTGCCTACAGCTCAACCATGAGTCCCTGGTCATCTGTTACCCACCAGTGAAGCTAGCCCGGCGAAAACAACATAACCCGTCAAAAACAACACTCTATTACGGGAGAGAGAGAGAGAGAGAGAGTGAGAAAGAGAGAGAGAGAGGTGCCAGAGCACCACTAGCACATGCAGCACCAGAGGTTGAAGCAGGAACCTTAGGCGAGCCGGTCTGTTGCCTTGTCTGCAGCTATTTCCCCGGCCCAGGCAGACCTTTCCCAGCAGAACCACTGGGCTGAATTGTGTGCTTATTACAGGGAAGGACTCCCTGTGAAATACCCTGAAATCCTCCCTGGTAGATAATGTCATGCATTCTCAGTGACTTTTTGTTTTCCGTAGAATTATTTTTCCCAGAGGCCAGGAGGTAATTCCTTACCACCTAAAAGCCCTGGGTTCCAGCCCCCTGAACCACATGGGAATCTCGTGGCTGATGGCATTAGAGTCGCTCCCTGGATGACGGAGCATAGGGTAGTCTGCTGTCTGTCTCTCCCTCCCTCCTCTCTCTTAAAAAGCAAAGAGGAAGGAGGGTCAGGCGGTGGCGCAGCGGGTTAAGTGCACATGGCCCAAAGCACAAGGACCGGCCTAAGGATCCCGGTTCCAGCCCGAGGCTCCCCACAAGCAGTGAAGCAGGTCTGTAGGTATCTGTCTTTCCCCCTCTCTGTCTTCTCCTCCTGTCTCCATTTCTCTCTTCCCTATCCTACAACAATGACAACAAAACAATAATAACAACCACAATGATAAACAACAAGGGCAACAAAAAAAGGGAAAAATAGCCTCCAGGAGCAGTGGATTGATTCATAGTGCCGGCACTAAGCCCCAGACACCTGCAGACACCTGCTTCTTCCCGTAGCCGCCCAGTGATGGGAGATAAGCACCGTGTTTCTATGCTCCACGAGAGGCAGTGTGTTGCTGGGTCTGTGCGCCCTGGGAGGGGGCAGGGGTGCTCCCTCCTCCAGCCACTGGCCGGAGGAAGGGTGTGGTCTCCTCAGCCCACTTCCACGTGTAGACTCCTTAACCTGCAGCTTGTCGGGCTGAGGGCAACACAGGCAGCCCCTGTGAACGGAATTCAGTGTGGACCCGAGAGGAGGCCCTTGTCAGTAGAGCACAGATCCCTGCCTACACACCCAGCAGGCAGACCGTGTGAAGACACAGGGAGACATGACACCGAGGAGACACAGGGCCTAGAAAAATCAACCCAGGGGCTGGGAGATAGCTCAGTGGGCAGTGTGCTGCCTCAGCTCGCAAGAGGTCCTGAATTCGGTCTGAGGCAGCACACAGGAACACCAGGGGAGCTCCAGGTGGCGGGATGGCGCCGTGCTGTTTCTTTCTCTGTCGTCTTTTTTTTGGAAAAATTTTCTTCATCTTAATGAGAGAGACAAAGAGGAGACTGACGAGCACTACTCAGCTCTGGTTTATGGCAGAGCTGAGGACTGAACTTGCGACCTCAGAACCTCAAGCATGAAAAGTCTTTTGCAGAACCATTATGTCTCCACAGCCCTTTATTTTTCCTAGTCTCTTCTTCCTCTCTAAGTACAAAGACTAAAATATTTGGACTACAGAGGCTCTCAGTTCATTTCCCAGTGCCTAATTAGAAAAAGCGGGGGTGGGGGGGTTAGCCAGTAGCGCAGCGGGTTAAACGCACATGGCTCAAAGCGCAAGGACCGGCATAAGGATCCCGGTTCGAGCCCCTGACTCCCCACCTGCAGGAGAGTAGCTTCACAGGCAGTGAAGCAGGTCTGCAGGTGTGTCTCTCTCACCCTCTCTGTCTTCCCTGCCTCTCTCTATTTCTCTCTGTCCTATCTAACAACGACAACATCAATGACAACAACAATAGCTACAGCAACGATTAAAAAACAAGGGTAACAAAAGGGAAAATAAATAAAATTTTAAAATTAAAAAAAAAAGAAAAAAGAAAAAAAAGAGCAAAAGCAGGGTGGGGGCTGGGCGGTGGCGCAGCGGGTTAAGCGCATGTGGCACGAAGCGCAAGGACTGGGGGAAGGATCCCGGTTTGAGCCCCCAGCTCCCCACCTGCAGAGGGGTCGCTTCACAGGCGGTGAAGCAGGTCTGCAGGTGTCTATCGCTCTCTCCTCCTCTCTGTCTTCCCCTCCTCTCTCCATCTCTCTGTCCTATCCAACAACAAAGACATCAGTAACAAAAATAATGATAACCACAACAACTTTAAGCAACAAGGGCAACAAAAGGGAAAAAAACAGCCTCCAGGAGCAGTGGATTTGTGGTCTAGGCACTGAGTCCCAGCAATAACCCTGGAGGCAAAAAAAAAAAAAAAAAAAAAAAGGAAAAGAAAAAGAAAAAGCAGAGTGGAAGAGAGCTGACCCAGTAGACAGTGTGCCTTACCATGCATGATCCTAGTCCTGGCATCAGGCACGGCGTCTGGGGGAGCTCCTTGAATGGCGGAGTGGTGCGGTGGTGTCTGCCCTCCTTCTCTGTATCTATCTGAAATTACTCTATTACTATTATTATTACTATTACTATTACTATTTTGCCTCCAGTGTTATTTCTGGGGCATGGTGCCTGCACTATGAATTAACGGCTCCTAGAGGCCATTTTTTCCATTATTGTTGTTGTTACTGTTATTGTTGTTGCTGCTGTTGTTGGATAGAACAGAGAGAAATTGAGAGAGGAAGACAGAAAGGGGGAGAGGAAGATAGACATGTGCAGACCTGCTTTATTGCTTGCAAAGTGACCCCCCCCCAGCAGGTGGGGAACTGGGGGCTTGAACGGAGATCCTTGTGCTGGTCCTTGTGCTTAGCCCAGTGTGCCACCACCTGGCTCCCCCCATTATTATTTTATTGCCACCAAAGTTACAGCTGGGGCTCAGTGCCAGCACTATAAAACAACCTCTTCCAGTGGCCATTTTTTCCTTTTTTTTTTTTCTTCCTATTTTATTTGATAGGATAGAGAGAACTCGAGAAGGGAGGAAGAAGTAAAGAAGGAAAGAGAAAGACAGACACCTGCAGCCCTATTCCCCCCTGCTACAGGTAGAGAGCAGGAGCTCAAACCTCATGCCCTTCACCTGCTTGAAATTAAGAGGAAAAAAAAAAATCCACTGGGAGTTGTGGGGCCAGGTGGGTATTAAAAAAATAATAAGGAAAAAAAAAGAAAGAGAAAGGAAGGAAGGGAGGAAGGAAGGAAGGGAGGAAGACAAGGCCCAGGGGGCCAGGGTATTATTGCTCAGTAGTGCTCAGCACATGGACTTTGCGTGTCTGAGGCCCTCGGTTTTATCTTGCCCCCCAAACACCTGCACCTGGGCTTCTCAGTCTCCAGATGAACGAGAAAATGCTCACCTGTCCCGCCCCGCACATGCCTTGGCACAACTGTTACGTGCACACCTGTGTACAGCACGCGGCCGCACCGCACCTCTCCCTGGCTCCAGATCTTTCTCTCCCCGCCATCTTTGACTCGCCTATGCCTCCCGCCTTTCTCTTCACCGGGCTGTTCCTCACTGGTCCAGCTTCTCCTGTCTCCCTCCAAATCCCTCCCTTTAATCAAGATATTTAAATTGCGAATGTGCTCTCTGTCTAGCTGTTCTTTCCAGAGCAGCATTAGGGGGTGTTTGCACCCTGAGCAGATCCGATGGCTGGCTTTCTGTTTTCTGGCTGTGCCTTGATCTGAGTGCCAACTGGTGGGGGACTCTCAGTGGCTCTCTGCTGGTGGAGGGGCACTACAGAGGAGGGGTGTGGGGGCAGCCTCCGGGGTCCAGGGTCCCCAGCATGAACCAGGAACCAGAGCATTGCCCCAGTCACCTCCCTAAACTGACAGGAAGGATGTGAGGGCCAGGGGATGAGAATGATTCTCCAACTCAGTGAGAGTCTCCATGGTGACTAGGAAGCATCCAGTCTCTATGGAGACCCCCCAACCCCTCCTCCCCCCTCCTCCCAAAGTGGGATCTGCTGTCACTCCAGGTTCAGAGCAGAGAAAGAGGAGGGGAGGATAAATCAAATTGGGACTCTGCGTTTATTTTTTTACTTTTTAATTCATTTTATCTACTACTATGACTACTTTTAAAATTATTTTATTTATTTATTTATTTATTGAATAGAGACAGAGAAATTGAGAGGGGGGCAGGCAGTAGCGACCGGGTTAAGTGCACATAATGTGAAGTGTAAGGACCTGGGCAAGGATCCCGGTTGGAGCCCCCGGCTCTCCACCTGCAGGGGAGGGGGGAGTCACTTCACAAGCAGTGAAACAGGTCTGCAGGTGTCTGTCTTTCTCTCCCTCTCTTTATCTCCCCTTCCTCTCTTGATTTCTCTCTGTCTTATCCAGCAACAGCAACAACGACATCAATAACAGCAACAGCAACAATGGAAAAAAAGATGGTCTTCAGGAGCAGTGGATTCCTGGGTTGCATTGGATCGACCTTCTCGTGGTGCATCCCGTGAGTCCCCATTCATTGGGGAAACTGACGATCCTTCCTAGCCCACTGAATCCACATAGATCCCAGTCACTTTCAAAGCCAGCAACAAACAGCTCCTGACAGCTTTCAACCTGACCTGTTGACTGGCTACGGAAGAAGGGCAAACGCTAGAAGAAGTGGATTCCTAGTGCAGGCAGTCCCAGCAATAACCCTGGAGGAGAAAAGAAAAGAAAAGAAAAGAAAAGAAAAGAAAAGAAAGAAAAGAAAAGAAAAGCAATTGAGAGAAAGGCTTGAGAGAGAGAGAGAGGCCTGCAGCAATGCTCACAGTTCATGCCTCCCCCTACAGGTGGGGACTGGGGTTTGAACCCGGATCCTCGAGAGGGGCATTGTGCTTAGTACTATGTACATAACTGCCTGGCCCCTGATATTTGCCCATTTTTTCTATGAGCCTGTCTTCTCTTCCTTTTTTATTTTGCCTCCAGGGTTATTTCTGGGACTGGGTGCCTGTACTGCAAATCCACTGCTCCTGGAGGCCATTTTCAATTTTATTGGATAGGACAGAGAAATTGAGAGAGGAGGGGAAGTAGAGAGACAAGACACCTGTAGACCTGCTTCACCATTTGTGAACCGACCCTCGAGCAGGTGGGGAGCTGGGGACTCGAACTTGGATCCTTGTGTGGGTCCTTGTGCTGTCTATTACGTGCGCTTAGCCTGGCGCACCACCACCCGGCCCCCACCTTCTCTTCCTTTCTAAGTCACTTCTACACCTATTACTACTTCTGAATGTCCTTCCTTTCTTCTCTACTCTCTCCAGGTCCTGATGGAATTGGGGTTCAGAGCCCTCTGGTCATAGTCCCCTAACATTTCTCCCGCTCTGGGAGTCTGGATTAAAATAAAGAAGATATTTTTAAAAATGGACCACAGAGGAAGCAGTTCAGTCATGGTGTGGAGATAAAGAGGGTTCCGGGAAACAGGCCAGCTCATGAGTAGAGTCATGGTGGCCATCCTCCTCATTCCTCACCAGAACCTATGTGCCTAACAGTGGATCCCCACAGCTTTCTAGACCAGGATTCTTATGATCTAACACCACAGTGGCTGTGTGTGTGTGTGTGTGTGTGTGTGTGTGTGTGTGTGATCAGCCCCATGCAAGTGCTTTCTCGAGCTCTTGTGTAACCATCTCAGATCATTGCTCAGATATTTCTGTCCATCACCTGATTCTCTTTCCTTATCTTGTGACTGTGTTTTTGTTGTGTTGAGAGTTCTTAGCATAATGGTCACTGTTGACTAGTGATTGAAAATAAAAATAACTTTTTTGTGTGGTTTCTTTTTGTTGTTGTTGTTGTAGTTATTATTGATGTCGTCATTGTTGGATAGGACAGAGAGAAATGGAGAGAGGAGGGGAAGACAGAGAGGGGAAGAGAAAGATAGACACCTGCAGACCTGCAGGTGGGGAGCTGGGGACTCAAACTAGGATCCTTACACCAGTCCTTGTGCTTCGCAACACGTGCGCTTAACCTGCTGCGCTACTGCCCAACCCCGCGAAAATAAAAATAACTTTTAAAAATCTTGCAACCATGATTATTGCTGGGGCTCAGTGCCTGCATTATGAATCCACTGCTCCTAACAACCATTCCCCCCCCCCTTTATTTGATAGGACAGAGAGAAATTGAGAATAGATGGGGAGATAGAAAAGAAGAGAGATAGATACCTGCAGTACTTGCTTTAGCGCTTGTCAAGTCTCTTCCCTGCAGGTGGGGAGTGGGGGGTTGAACCTGCGTTCTTACGCATGGTAAATTGTGCATTTAACCCGGTGTGTCATTGCCCGGCCCCCATTAAAAAATCACTTTTAACTCAAGGGATTACTACTGTTAAATCTTGGTGAATATACTTGCAGGTTCTTGTCTGTTTATTCACTACCATCCATATTTTTAGTATTTTATTCTTTATTTATTTTGCAGTGCTAGGTCCTTGCACATGGGCACTTACACTGCTCCTCAAGCTGACTTCTTCATTCTTGTTATTTCAGAGAGAGAAAGACAGAGACAGAGAAAGAAGAAAAGCCACCACAGCTGGGCTATACACTCACCCTACCAAATAAGCTGTCTTCTGGCCCCGACATACACACATAACATGACATACACAAACATACATTCACAGACATCACTTATGCCTAAAGACACAAAGTAGCTTGAGATGAGACTGTCAGCTTTGTTTGATACCGACTTCTCCCCAACAATATATAGTAAAAATATCTCATGATATCAAATATTGAAATGCATCATAATTTCTAATGACTACGTAGTGCTCGCTGGGCGAATATACTGTCATTTAACTTGGCAATCTGTTAAGACTTTCACTCTGTTCCCATAATTACAAACAATTGTTACACTGAATCTTTTTGGATCCATGCTCTGGCATTTCTCCGTTATCTTCTCAGCATGTATGGCTGTGAGTGCACTGAGGAAGGGGGAGAGATCCCAGAGCCCACTGTGCCATTTTATGCAGTTTCTGGGCTAGAACCCAGAGCCTCACAGGAGCAAGCTGGGTGCTCTGCTGCCCAGTCTTTTTCCAGCCAGTGGACTATTTATTTATTTATTTATTTATTTATTTATTTATTTCTTTCTTAGATAGAGACAGAGAGAAATTGACGAGGAAGGGACAGAGACATCTGCAGCACTGCTTCACCACTTGGAAAGCTGCCCCCTGCGGTAGGGCCCAGATCCTTGCACACGGTAACGTGGGCAGCCCATCCCGCCTCCAGGAGGCTCTTTTAAGACACCTGCTCTCCACCGTCTGGCTCCGTCTGGCTCGTCATCTCTTCAATGCACTCAATTTTAACAGATGCACAGAATCTCCATCAAACAATAAGCTTCCAGGTACCAGGCCTCCCGCTGGCCTTGGCTTTGCAGTGGCCACTTTCTTTAGCCCTGAATTTGGAGTAGCAGGACGTCACAGCCAATGGAAGCAGGGTCCCTGAAGATATTTGAGGATATGCTGGAGGGGTCTGTGGGGGTGGGGAGGGAGCCCCAACCCAGCATCAGAGCACCAAGGTCCATCTGTCTTCCCATGAAACTTAAAAAAGTTTTCTCTGATGGCCTAACTCTTAGGGAGTGGTAGGTTGCTTATTTTGGGGTGTCCAGACGAGAGGGGGAGGAGCGCATACGAGAGGACCTTTTAGCGCCTGTCATTTTGCCATGGTAAACAGAAATCTCTGGAAACAGGACTGACTGTTTCCCCATGTGGCTGGCAGAGGTGACTAGAAGGAGGAGGAGATGGGGAGGCAGGGAGGGCCCCAGGGGGTTAGCCCTGGCACGCGTGCAGGGGTGAGTCTGAACTTGGGGTCCCTTCGCTGCCTGGTCTCTGTCCCTGTCTCTGTCCCGGGAGACAGTGCCCACCTCCATCCTGAGCGCAGAGCAGTAGGGCTCAGGGCCCCTGGCACTGCAGGGTGCAGGGCGTGTATTTTGCAGCCAAACCTCCCGGGGTGAGCCCTTCTGGCTCCTCTGGTTGTCCCCCTCCACCCCCCCCATCCCGACCCGCGCACCGCCCGGGGGGGGGGGGGGCTTGGCTGCACAATGCAACCCCCCTGCACCCCAGAAGCCCCGCCCTGGGAGTGCAGAACCGGGCCCAGGCTGCAGCCCACCTGCCCCCGCAGGCCAGCTGGAGAGGGCTGGCCCGGCTCGCAGACTGTGCACCGCCGCTCGGGCTCCGGAGCGCGGCCTAGGCCGGGCGGCTGCGGCGGCTCCCGGAAGCGCGCGCGGGGCGGGGTCCCCGGCCGGGCCGCGGGGGCGGGCGCGGGGCGCGGGGCGGGGCGGGGCGCTGGGCCGGGCGCTGCTGCTGGCTCGCGGGCTGGGCGGCCCACTGGCGCGCGCCCCTCGGTGCAGGCCCCGCCGCTCCCTGCAGGCCCCGCGCCCGCGCCCGCGCCCGTGCCCGCCGCCCGCCGCCCGCCGCCCGCCGCGCATGGGGACGCGGCCCGCGCGCCTCTGAGCGCCCGCGGCCGAGGGCAGCGCTGGGCCCGGCCGCCGCCATGGCGCACTCCCCGGTGCAGCCGGGCCTGCCGGGCATGCAGGTAGGCTGGGCGGAAACGCGGCCCCGAGCCCTTCCGGGGTCCGAGCGGGGGCGCCCCGAGCTAGGGCGGGGGCCGGGGGGTTGCGGGCCTCCGAGCCGCCCCCCGAGAGGCCTCCGGGCGGCCGGGTGCGCAGACGCCCTTGGAGGCCCCGGAGTGCGGACGGGCGGGCGGGCGGGCGAGGGGCGCACGCCCTCCCCGGGGTCCCCCCTCCAGCGGCGGGCGCGGAAGTTCACGCACCAAAGGGGACCCCCCAGGTGCACCCCGACGTGCCCCGGGGCCCGGGGAGACCCGCCGGGATGCAGGGCCGCCCCCCTCGGTGCGCGGCTGCTGGGGGCCCCGCCGGCCGGCGCGCACCGGCTGCTCAGCTCTGGTCACCCCCGGGGGACCCCGGGCCACACCGGGTTGGACCCGCTGGAGACCCCGCTCCTCGGACGCCCCGCGACCTCAGGGCGTAGACTTTGTTAAGGGGACGGGGGCGGGTGGGGGGAAGTGGAGTTGGGAATTGGAAATGTACGGATTGAACTGTGTCAAAGTTTCTCGCCCTGGGGGACTAGGCTTCTCGGCGTCTTCCCCCCGCTTCTTTCCTGCCTCCGCAAAATGAAACCACCAGTCCTTGCCCATTTGGTAAATGGTTGGGACAGAAGGAGTTCTGGTCTGAAAGGTCTCTTCTCCCCATATAGAGCGAACGTAAGAGCATTTAGAAAAAAAAAAAATGCAAGAATCCAACTGGATTGGCTACTTTGCAGACATGCCCGGACTGATTATTATTATTATTATTATTATTACTTATTATTTTTACTGTTTTCTGGCTTTGGAGAACTGGGAAGTAGGGTGCTGGGAACTGGCTCCCTAAGGGATTGGAATCTTTTTATTTTTAAACCCTCGGAAGAAAGCTAGATTTTTCTCATTCAGGTTTGAAAAATCTCAAAGGAAGAAAAAAAAACCCTAAAGTTATGAGAAATTTAGCTTTTTAAAAATTATTTGACTTATAGAAACTGATTAAGGGATAGCTGTTGACATTAAAATGGAGGCGTGTTCTGAGAGAAGCCCGCCCCTGCTCGAAAGGCCCCACGTTGGTACAACTTGCGTGTCTCTGAAGCTGCTGTTGCCGCGGGCTCGCTGGGAATCAGATGTGGGTTCCTGGCATTTCCTGGAGCTCCTGCCTTGCTGTTGCTTCTCTGCATTTAGAGACAGGAAGGCTGGGGGTGGGGGAGAGGTGGAGAACCGGGTGAAACATTATTTCTGACCAGTGGAGCAGGTCGCGTTTCTCTTTTATCCTGAGAAGCCAGACTCCTGTGTTCATCTGGTTGTGTGACTGCTCTGGGCTGTGCTGGGGGCCGTGATTCGGGCCTTGTTGGGATGGAAATGGAAGAGGCGGCAGTAAGCTCAGGTGCTGTCTATCGGTCCTGCACATTGAGTGGAATTACGTTGTCCTTTTTTCTCCTCTGGAAGCAGGGGAGCCAGGAATTTATTTTTTATTTTTTATTTTACTTTATTTTTTACCAGAGCTCTGGCAAAAACCTTTGGACCCTTAGGCGTGAAAGTCTTTTTGCGTCACCATTCTGCTGTCTCCCCAACCCCAGGAGTCTTAAATCTTGGGAAGAGAAGGTCAGTTTCCTCCCAAGAACTTCGCCTCCCCCCGGGTTAGAGTTCATTTTCTAGCTCGATTACAAGGGAGCTGTTTTTATTTGGTCTCCTCACCCTGAAATCGGATGATACATTTTTTAAATCACTGTATTTTGTTTATTTGGGGTGGTTCTGGTTGGAAGGTGACTTCTGGCACTGTCCTTGCAGCCAGAAGGAGGATGACTGGTTTTAGTGCAAGAACATTCCTCCCTCCTCAAAAAAAAAAAAAAAAGAGAGAGAGAGAAGGGAAACAACAGGCAGGCTTATTTTGCGCTTCAAGTTAGCAGCTGCTGCCGCCCGCCCGCCGGGCAGACTCTGCTCCGGGCTTGCTGGGGATTAGATGTAAAGCCACACCTACCTGTCACTCTGCTTTGGGATGGACACCTGAGCCAAGCGCTAACCCTACCGGTGCCAGCCGGTGCCAGCCTGACTGGTCACACCTGCCTCCCGCCCCGGGCTTGTGAGCAGTCCTGGCCCAGGTGGCATTTTGCTAACAATACCACTTTGGAGGGTACCTCTTGGCTGCTGGCTGGGCCTACCCAAAGCTGTGTGCCATTTTCTAGATGGGAAAGCCGCCTGAGACGAGTTGGACTGAGCAGGGAGGCAGTGTTAGGGGGTAGGTAGGTAGGGTTTTTTTGTGTTTTTTTTTTTAGTATTTATTTATTTATTCCCTTTTGTTACCCTTGTTTTCTTCTTGTAGTTATTGTTGTCGTCATTGTTGGATAGGACAGAGAAATGGAGAGAGGAGGGGAAGACACCTGCAGACCTGCTTCACCACCTGTGAAGCGACTCCCCTGCGGGTGGGGAGCCGGGGCTTGAACCGAGATCCTTAACGCCACCGTGCGCTTAGCCGGCTGTGCTACCGCCGGACTCCCAGGGGGTAGGTAGGTTTGTGAGTTCAAACCACAGCTGTCTTGCCTTCAAGACCAGACACCCTCCCCAGGCCTGGTGCTGCCGGGCTCTTCACTCTAGTCAACGGAACAGGTGACTGCTGTCCGTCTTGACTGCTGTCTGTCTCGGCTTTGCTGGACTGGAGATGGGGGAGAGCTCTGTTTCGTCCGTCAGCACCGATTCCGGAATGCTCAGGGCTAGGCGAAGGTGATGGTTTTCTTGTTGTTGCCGGGGCTGGAACCCAGGGCCTCAGCCACATGAGACATGCTGACTCCTGCTGAACCACATTCCAGGTCCCTGAGACGTCGTCGTCGTGGTGAATGTGTCATGAAGGTCACCAGGCCCTTTCTCCCCTCCCCTTCCATGTCAGCGAGGGGGGACTCCAGGAATGAAAGCAGCTCTGTGCAGGTTGGTGTGTGGCTGCAAGAACTTCATGTCTTCCATTAGGCGTTTATTTCTCTCAGTTTATTTTGTAAAATTATTACTGTTATTTTTATAGAGACAGAGAAATTGAGAGCAGAGGGGGAGGGAAACACCTGCAGACCTGCTACACTGCCAGTGAAGCCCCCCCACCTCCACCCCGGCAGGTGGGGATCAGGGGCTTGAACCTGGGTCCTTGTGTTTGGTAACGTGGGTGCTCGCACGCAACTGGGAGCACCATCGCCTGGCCCTTTCTCAGTTTAGTTCAGGTTGAAAAGAAAAGCAAGGTGGTCCGGGAGGTGGCGCAGTGGTAAAGCTTTGGACTCTCAAGCATGCGGTCCTGAGTTCGATCCCCGGCAGCACATGTGCCAGAGCGATGCTTGGTTCTTTCTCTCTCCCCCTATCTTTCTCAATAAATAAATAGAATCTTTAAAAAAAAAAAAAGAAAAGCAAGTCCGAGTTGCTGGAACATTGTGAATATATATATATATTTTATGCCTGAGGCTCTGAGGGCTCAGGTTCAATCCTCAGCACCACCACAGGCCAGAGCTGAGCGGTGCTATGGTATTGCTCGCTCATGTGCATGCGCACTCTCTCTCTCATTAAAATAAAGTAAGTAAAAATTAAAAATAGAATAAGGGAGTTGGGCTGTAACGCAGCAGGTTAAGCGCAGGTGGCACAAAGCGCAAGGACCAGCATAAGGATCCCAGTTCGAGTCTCCGGCTCCCCACCTGCAGGGGAGTCGCTTCACAGGCGGTGAAGCAGGTCTGCAGGTATCTGTCTTTCTCTCCATTTCTCCTCTCTCCATTTCTCTGTCCTATCCAACAACGATGACATCAATAACAATAATAACTACAACAATAAAAAAAACAAGGGCAACAAAAGGGAATAAATAAATAAATATTTAAAAAATAATGAAAAATAGAATAAAATTTATGCAGTTATTGAAAAAGTATTGGATGCTTATAAATTTCAGTCACAGAATTTCCACCAGGGGCTGGATGGTGGCATACCTGGTAGAGTGCACACATCACTGGGCCTGAGGACCCGGGCTCAAGCCCCCACCCCCCCACCTGCAAGGGGGAACCTTCCTGAGTATTTAGAGTTGAACAGTGGAACCATGCAACCCTGGTGGCAAAGAAAGCCAAACAAAAACCGACATTGCCTTCCTCCCCCGTCATGCTTTCCCCTCCTCTGCACTCCAGCTCGTGTGGGAAAGGTTTTTCCTGTCACAACCCTGTCCCCCCTACACCCCCCAACACGCCCGCCTAGGTGACTGCTCTGCTGGTGTTTGCCGTGTTTGCCTGAGTGGCACATTTTCCTAAAAGAGCCACTGTGACACCCGGTGGCTGCCACAGCTGAGTGACCTGCCCGAGGGGTGTGGCAGGCCCTCGTGGGCTGAGCCCTGGAAACCCCGTCCTGTCTGTCTCCAGTGTGGTCAGGCAGGGCAGGTGGTGTCCTTTCCCCTCTCTCCCCTGCCGCCTCTCTGCCTGCTGAGATGGACCCTACCTCTGTGTCAGCAACTGGCTGCTTGGGACCTGTTGCCAGGGGCTTCTCTCAGTGCCTTGCTGCTGGCAGAGGTCCTGGGTTCAGGTCTCCCCTCATCCCCCTCAGTTGACTTCCATCTGTGCCTCAGAGCCTGTTTGTGAGATCTCAGGTCCCACAGCTCCTTGAGGGGTTCAGATGACAGAGAGCAGGTGAATGGGATGGGGCCCCTCCTGCTGGAGGGGCTGTGTGCCAACACCCCCCCCCCCAGCTCCGTGGTGGACCACCTGCCAGAGTGCACACGTCACCAAGTGCAAGGACTCGGGTTCAAGCCCTGACTCCCCACCTGCTGGGGGGAGTGAGGGTGATGAGGCAGGTCTGTCTGCAGGTGTCTCTTTTTCTCCCTCTCTTATCTGCCTCTCCCCTCTCAATTTCCCTCTGTCCTGTCAAACAAAACAGAAAAGGACAAAAAGGAAAAAATGGCCACAGAGAGCAGTGGATTCATTGTGCTGTCACTGAGCCCCTGCAGTAACCCTAGTGGTGATTAAAAGATCTTTAAAAAGTCCTTCATTGCTCTTCCCTGTTCTACTGCTCTAAGCTAGAGGACTGAAAACACAGAAACGTTTTCTTAGGTTACTGTTAGTTACCTAAGTGCTTTTTGTTTTTAATTTTTAGGTTTATTTATTATGAGAATAAGGGTGTGTGAGAGAGACCTGAATACTGCTCAGCTCTGACATGTGGTAGTGGCAGGAATTGAACCTGGGACCTGGGAGCCTCAGGCATGCAAGTTGGAGCTCTAACAGGCTGAACCAGTCCTCCTCTGCTCTCTTGTTTGGACAGGGAGAGAGGTAAGAGAGGACACACCCCCTGCAGCACTGCTCCACTTCTTGGGAAGCTTCCCCCTTGCAGGTGGGGACGGGGGGCTTGAACCTGCATCCCTGTGCATGGTAACATGCACTTTCTCAGGTGTGCCACCACCACTCAGGCCCTGTTTTATTTATTTATTTAAAATATGTATTTTAATGAAAGGGAGCCAGAGAGAGAGAGAGAGGGAGAGACTAGACCCCTGCTCAGCTGTGACTTATGGCAGTGTTGAGGATTGAACCTGGGACCTCAGAGCCTCAGGCATGAAAGTGTCTTGCAGAACCATTATGCTGTCTCCCTGCCTTTTTTTTTTTTTTTTTGCCACCAGGGTTATTGCTGGGGCTCAGTGTCTGCACTACGAATCTACTGCTCCTGGAGACCATTTTTCAATTTTTTTTTTGGACAGGACAGAGAGAAATTGAGAGAGGAAGGGAAGATAGAGAGGGGGAGGGAAAGACACCTGTAGACCTGCTTCATTCACCACTTGTGAAGCAACCCCCCTGCAGGTGGGGAGATGGGGGCTCGAACTGGGTTCCTTGTGCTTTGTACTATGTGTGCTTAGCCCAGTGTGCCACTGCCTGGCCCCCCTGCCTTATTTTTCTAAGTGTCCATTCAACTGCTTCATGTTTATGCTTTTCTACACAGGACTTGCCTGCTAGAGGTCCCAGGTTCAGTTACTGCTGTCACAAACAGCCAGAGCTGAGCAGTATGGGGTGAATGAAAAAGAAGAAATGAATGAACAAATAAACAGAAGAATGTTTTGCATGAGAGAGAGAGGGGGGATGTGTGTGTGTTTGGTGTAGGGAAAGGCTTGTCAGAAGATGAAAGAGAGAGAGAGAGGGGAAGAAAACATTAAACTGGGAGGCTTCCAGGCCATTTTGGTGGGAAGCCCAGATCTGGGAACATTTTTGATAGTGTTTCACACAGAGCCAAGTGACCTTCCAGAAGAAATAGGTCATGGTAGGGCATCCTAGGTTGTCCCTGTAGATCGCAGCTGGGGCCAGGCCCCTCTCCCAGCTCCACTCTGCCTGGGGCCCAGGCTTCTCGGGCTGAGGCTTCTCAGGTGCTGGCTGTTTTGGCTGTCCATGGTTTGCAGGTGTTGGGTTCAGGCCAGGGTGCTGGATGTGAGCGAGAGGACTCCTGGAGGGCACTGTGCTTGTTGGGAGCCATTTCTCTTGAGCTTGTTATTGAGCCCCTAGCCTCACACTGTCTCCTTTGGAGACACTGCCACTGTCTTGGGTGCTTTCTCCCAGTGATTCAGCCTGGTCTGCCTGCAGCCCTACCTGCAGGAAAAGGACCGGACTGCACCCAGCCCACCCTCCTGGGCTCTCGTTCAGGCTCTGACTCCGAGTTGGTGACAATCAGTGCAGGAAACAGAAACTACCGCTAGTCCTCCTCTGTCTCCCATGTCCTCACTGCACCCCCCCAGCCCAGGGGGGCCAGTCATTTCTCATCCATCTTGTATCTGCAGAGCCAGAGGTTTATTTAAAACTCCTAGTGCTCAAGGTTTTGGGGTGGGGAGAAATGCTACAAAAACATGACTGTTACAACTTGAGAGTGGGGAGAAATGCTACAAAAACATGACTGTTACAACTTGAGAGTCTGGAGTTTCTTAGTCCTAAAGGCCTTCTGGTTTCCAGAGTATAAGATTAGGGCCGACTAACCAGAACTGGAGTTCTGCTCGCTACAAAGTATATATGTCCCAAGTTGTGAATTACAGAGGCCACTCTGCTCCATGATGCTTTCTGGAGGGTTCTCCTCCGGCCAGCCAAGGAACCTTATCTCTCCAGCCCTCGCGGTATTTGAATAAACTTGTGGGAATGGGTCATGGTTTCTATTAATGCAAAACCATCATGGATGTTTATCTTCTTTTATGAGTTTTCCTGTTATTTAAGAAATAAAGCACAGGTTCTAAGATTCTTTTTTTTGAAAGAACCTTTAATGTCTTCATCCTGCTTTATTTTCAGTTTTTTTCTGTTTAATATACAGGAAGTCATATAGAGAATGGGCTTATAGGTTTCTCTTTTTAACTTAAATTTTTTTCTATTTTATTTGTTAAGATTGTGAGAGGAAGGGGAGCTAGAGAGGAAAAGACACCTGCAGCACTGCTTAATGCCTGGTTAAGCGCAAATGTTTCTATGCACAAGAACCTGGGTTCAAGACTCTTTTAAGGGTACCCACCTATGCGGGGGTGGGGGGCTGGGGCGGTGAAGTTGGGACGCGGGTGTCTCTCCCTCTCTCCCCTCAGTTTCTGTCTCTATTCAATAAATGATAAGTAAAAAATAAAAACATTAAAGGAAAAAAGTCAAGGCTTGCTTCAGGAGAGACAGCCATCAATGAGGGGTTGATCGAGCATCTTGAACCTTCGCTGCTGCTCCCCCCTTTCTTTCCCTCCCTCCCTCTCCCCTTCCTTCTTTCCTTCCTTCCTTCCTTCTTCCTTTTCCCCCAGCCCTCCCCCTCCCATTGTTCATAACCCATCAGTGGCAGATGAGTGGTGACCAAGGAAGCAGTGGTGATCTACACAATGGAATACTATTCAGCTCTTAAATGACAAAACCCTCTCCTCAGCATCTTCTTGGTGGGAGCTCGGAGGCCTTGTGCTGAGGCCAGCCGAAATGAGAAGGATGCCTCTGGGTTGATCTCACTCGGAGGTGGAACTGAAGAAGCAGATACAGAAAAGGGAAACACAGAATGAAACTGGGACTGAATGGGGTGTGCTGCACCAGAGCAAAGGGCTCTGGGCAAGGACGAGAAAGGAGAGGGCAGTAGGGGTCTTGGGTCCTGGCTCATGGTGGTGGAAAAGGACCCAAGTTGGGGGTGAGGGTCTTGCGGATGCCTGTCACGGGGAGAGGAGGAATTAATTGTACCCACGTGCCAACAGCTGTGCATTAACCATTAGCCCCGCCCCAGTACAGTGACAACAAAAATATCAGTAAGTCCTTCAAACAAGAGAACAAACCTTTTGTTTTATTTTTGTCTTTTGCCACCGGGATTATCTGCATGACTCCACCATTCCTGGTGGCTTTTATTGTCATAATTTTCTAGAGAACAGGGTAAGAAATACAGAAGGCGAGGGGGGCCGGGCGGTAGCGCAGCGGGTTAAGCGCACATGGTGTAAAGTGCAAAGACCGGCATAAGGATCCCGGATGAGTCCCTGGCTCCCCACCTGCAGGGGGCTGCGTCACAAGTGGTGAAGCAGGTCTGCAGGTGTCTCTCTCCCTCGCTGTCTTCCCCTCCTCTCTTGATTTCTCTCTGCCCTATCCAACAATGACAGCAACAACAACAATAACAACAACAATGATAAGCAACAAAAAGGAAAAACAAATGGCCTCCAGGAGCAGTGGATTCGTAGTGCAGCCACCCAGCCCCAGCAATAATCCTGGAGGCAAAAAAATAAAATAAAATAAAATAAAATAAAATAAAATAAAATGTAAAAAAAATAAAAGAATTACAGAAAGACAACTGGAGGGAGAGAGACAGGCAGACACTCCAGAGCTCTCGAAACTCCTCGGGTCCCCATGTGCTCCCATGGGTGCCTGGGCCTCGGAACCTCAAGTTCTCTTTATTTACTTAAAGGCTTCTTTCTGGGTGGCAGTGGGCAGTGGCAGAGGCTTGGCTGTTGGTGTTATTACTGACAGTGCTATTTTTATAAGTTGGACTTATCTGTAGACGTAGGTGCTCCCTGTACTCATGATCTGTGGCACTCAGATTCAGTAACTGCGAAAGCTCATGTGCTTTTCGCCCTTAGTATTTTATTTTTCTTTGTTGGCGCGGGTTAACAGATTACACTGTAGCTGTTGGCATTTCCAGGTTTACTTATTCATCAACATGAGAGGAGGAGGGGGAGGGAACCAGAACATCACTCTGGCAGCATGTGAGGTGGGCCTTGAACCCGGGACCTCATGCTTGAGAGTCCAATGCTTTAGCCCTGGCGCCACTTCCCGCGTCACTGCTTGCTAGCTACGTGCCACTTTGGGCTGAGTCTGGACCCTCGAGTCGCCCCCTGGCTCACGTTTCTGTTCCTTGGCCTTGATTTTGAAAGAGAGGCTACACAGCATTGACTCACCATCCATGATTCTCTCAGGTGTCGCTGGGGCTTGAACCCAGGACCACCCTGCCCATGGCAGGTACTCTGCCCGCCTGTCTTTAGAGCGGCTTGTCACCTCCTGGTGGCCCCAGGCCCTGCCCCGAGTTCCTAGAGGAGATGGCTCAGTTTCAGCGCCGGCCCTGTCACCTGGGCGGGCATGGTGGCCGGCACTCCTCCCTCAGGCGCCTCTTGTGTCCTGTCCTCTGATGTCACCTTCCCCAGCAGGGAGTCGTGTTTCGTGTTTCCGCCTTTCAGTGGCTGGCATCCAGTGCTCCTCCTCTTCATCTTTTATTAATTTCAGTGTGGGTAGGAGGAGCGGGTGGACACATGTCTACCTTTATCTCCCTGTTTTTTCTTGCCACCAGGGTTATCGGTGGAGTTCAGTGCCTGCATGACTCCACTGCTTACACACACACACACACACACACACACACACACACACACTTGGATAAAGACAGAGAAATTGAGAGGGGAGGGGGAGGTAGAGAGGGAAAGGGACAGAGAGACACCTGCAGCCCTGCTTCACCACTTGTGAAGCTTTCCTGTTGCAGGTGGGGACCAGGGGGTGTGAATCTGGGTCCTGTGCCCTGTAATGTGTAATGTGCACCACAGCCTGCCTCCCCCCTTTTTGATAGAGGATCAGAGATGGGGAGAAGACAGGAGCATCTCTGCTCCATATCTCATGAAGCTTCCCCCCGCAGCAGGGGACTGGGGGCTTGAACCTGGGTTCTCCGAGTGAGGACCATCCAGTCCTGCTTTTTGATTTTTAATTTTTTTTTTTTGAGATAGAATGAGTAACCAGAACATTGCCCGACTGCTTAAAGTGTGCACTGGTTTAAAACAAAAAATATGTATATTTGGTGTGAATAGAGACAGAAATTGAGAAGGGATGGGGAGAGGAAAAAAGACATCTGCAGATCTGCTTTACTGCTTGTGAAGCTTCCCTCCTGCAGGTGGGGATCGGGGGCTTGAACCTGGCCCTTGTGTACTTAACTGAATGTGCCACTGCTTGACCGGTTCCACCCCCCCCCCCCAGGGTTACCTCTGGGGCTTGGTGCCTGCACTACGAATCCACTGCTCCTGGAGGCAATTTTTCCCCTTTTGTTGCCCTTGTTGTTTATCGTTGTTATTATTATTGTTCTTATTGCCATCATAGTTGTTGGATAGGACAGAGAGGGGAGGGGAAGACACAGAGGGAGAGAGAAAAATAGACACTTGGAGACCTGTAAAGCAACCACCCCTCCCCCCGCAGGTGGGGAGCCAGGGGCTTGAACCAGGATCCTTGAGCTTTTGCACTGTATGTGCTTAACCGGCTGCACTACTGCCCGGCCCTCCTCGGGCCCCTGTTTTGCTAATGTGTACATGCACCGAGCCACCTCCCAGCCCCCCAGAGTCATGTATGCAAGTCCCCCCTTGTCATCCTTTTGGATGGCTGATGGGCCTGTGACCCCAGGCTGGGTGGGATGTGGTGGCACCCAGCCAGCTGGGACAGGAAGTGGGAATCTCCGACTCCCGCCATCCTTGTTCACTTGTCTGCCCTGAGGAAGCTGCAGCGCAGGGAGGGAGAAGTCTCCCCCAGGTCTGGAGTTGGGGTTCAGCTGGGAAGCAGGCTGGAACCAGTTTGTTCCAGAGCCTTGCCTGCCCCCCCTCCAGCCATGAGGGCCACTGCTGCCTTTCTACAGGTGGGCAGGGGCTCTGGGTGGCTGGGGACAGCCAGCTGGCTTGTCATGGTCACTCACAGCTGCCTGATGTGGCTGCCCTGCCAGACGTTCTTGCCTTCCTCCTGAGCACCTGTGGCCTGGGACGGCGCCCCCTCCAGGCATGGGGGTGCCCGAGCTCAAGGCACTTCTCGGAGTCCGTCTATTGAGTTGGCTGCTTCTGAGCGAGAAACAAGTTTCCTGAGTGCTGACTTTTCTGTATTATTTCCCAGAGCACGTTCTTAACCTCCACTGTGGCTCCTGAACTCCGGGGCCAGGGGCAAGGTTGACTAAGTCTAAAGGCATCTTTATTTATTTACGATGTCTTTTTCTGGGTCAGGTGTGAGATCTCACTCCTCCCAGGCCAACCTTTCATTGTACAGAGAAAAGACAGGCTCCCTAGCCGTGGAGCTGCCCCTGGCTCCATGGTTCTCCCGTGTGGTTCCAGGGCTCAAACCAGGACTACAAGGTGTGCACCCTATCTGGTGAGCTGGCTTTCTGGCCTCTCACTCCCTCACCCCTGCCCGTCCCTCGGGGGCAGGGGGTAGAGGTTAGAGGTTTTCCTTCCGTGTCTGTAAAAGCTGGAGGTTTGTGGTGCACTTGGTTAAGAGCATGTGTTACAGTGTCCAAGAACCTGGGTTCGAGCCGTGGACCCCACATGCAGGAGTAAAGCAGCTGCCACTTCTCCTCCTCCTCCTCCAAGATTTTATTCATATTCATGAAGAAGATAGTGTGTGTGAGAGTGTGGAAGAACCAGACATAACTTTGGTGCATGTGCTGCTGGGGATTGAACTCAGGACCTCAGGCTTGAGAGTCCAGTACTGTATCCACTGCACCACCTCCCGGACCATGGAAGGAAAGCTTCCTGAGTGGTGAAGCAGGGCTGCGGATGTCTCTCTGTCTCTCCCTCCTTTCTCAGTCTTGTCAGAAAATACATGGAAAAAAAAAAGTAGGAGGGATTTCCGGGTCAGGGGCATGGCTGTGCTCAGGGGCGGACAGAGGCCAGAGGCGCCTGAGCAGCTTTGAGGGCACAGCCAGGGACTCAGACAGTGGGTGCAGAGTGGAGTTCGCTCTGGTATTTGTCCAGTCACAACCACGGCTCATCTTTGGGGGTGGGTGGCTTTTACTGAAGAATGGTGTCTCCCCAGAAGACCCTGGAGGGTTGGGCAGAGTGGGGCCGACCTTGTCTGGGCAGGTCAGAGCAAGCCCTCTTGGGTCTGTCAGAGCCTCTGGCCTGTAAGCTGCCTGTGTGCTTCTAGTTAGTCAAGTTGGTGGTTAAGGACTTGGAAAAGCAGCTTTTCAGGGCCAGGGCTGTGGTGCACTAGGTTAAGTGACATGTGAGCAGGGATCCAGGTTGGAGCCCCTGCTCCCCACCTGGCAGAGGGAGGCTTCATGAGCAGTGAAGCTGGTCTAAGTCTCCCTCTCCCCCTTTTTCTTTTCCCCTCCTCCCCCCTTTTTTTTTGCCTCCTAGGTTATCACTGGGGATGGTGCCAGCACTATGAATCCACTGCTCCTGTGGCCAGTTTTTTGATTTTTGGATAGGACAGAGAGAAATTGAGAGGGGAGGGGAAGATAGAGAGGGAGAAAGATACACACCTGCAGACGTGCTTCACTGCTTGTGAAGCGACCCCCCCCATCCCCTGCAGGTGGGGAGCCAGGGGCTTGAACCAGGATCCTTGCACGGGTCCTTAAGCTTTGTACTATGTGTGCTTAGCCAGGGGCGCCACCGCCCAGCCCCCTCAATTTCTCTCTGTCTTATCAAATAAAAATAAAAATAAATAAATAAATAAAGGAAAAAATGGCCACCAGGAGCAGTGGATTCAGTAGCGGTGAGCTCCAGTGATGACCCTGGAGGCAATTAAAAAAACAAACAAACAGCATTTTTGTTTGTTTGTCTCTCAGGGTTATTGCTGGGGCTTGGTGCCTGCACTACGAATCCACTGCTCTTGGAGGCTATTTTTTCACTTTTGTTACCCTTGTTGTTATTGCTGTCATTGTTGTTGGATAGGACAGAGAGAAATCAAGAAAGGAGAGGAAGACAGAGAGGGGAGAGAAAGATAGACACCTGCAGGCCTGCTTCAATGCCTGTTAAGTGACTCCCCTGCAGGTGGGGAGCTGGGGGCTTGAACTGGGTCCTTGCGCTGGTCCTTGTGCTTTGCACCATGTGCGCTTTGCACCATGTGCGCTTAACCCGCTGTGCTACTGCCCAGCCCCCAAGCTGCATCTTTTTACATGGCAAGAAGGCAGGTTGCTTATTTCATGGGATCAGGCCATAAAATAGGTAGACTAAGGCAGTGAAGCTAGACAGGACCCAGGGCTGGGCAGTGGCACACCTGATTGAATATACTTGTTACCACATGCAAAGACACAGGTTCTAGCCCCTGGTCCCCACCTGCAGGGGAGGTACTTCACGAGTGGTGAAGCAGGCCTGCATGTGTCTCTATCTCCCTGTGTCCCCTCTTCCCTCAATTTTTCTGTCTCTTTCCAATAAGAAATAAATAAAATATTAAAAAATAAACAGACCAAAAGGGTCGACATCAGCAGTACTATATGTTGGGCCTTCAGCATGTCTGGCGAGGAGATAGATCTCTTCCCTGTCAGGATACCAAGCCCACCTAATATGCTAGTCTGTTCCAAATGGAACTTAGAGAACTTTGGGGGTCGGGATGGGGTGGGAAGAAATGGGAGAAGTCTCACTGGGATGAACAGGCAGGAGTGCCGCTCTGATGGAGAGACCCACCTGTTTATCATAGAATGTTCTAATGTTTTGAGTTTCATTTCCACTAATTACATAGGGCCTGGAGCTGATCTCAGATCCAAAGCCCCGCCGGGTGACAGCTCCTGCTTGCAGCGTTACAGGCGCACACAGGTGGAAATGGTGTGTGTGGGGGGGCCATCTGGAGTCCTGGGCCATCTGGGTCACCCTGGACCCCTCCAGCCACTGAACAGTGCCCATCCTTGGCAGAGGGCCTGGCTGCCACAGCCCTGGCTCCCACCAACTGCTGACTCACCTTTTCTTCCTCCTCTCTCTCCCCATGCAGAACCTCAAAGCCGACCCGGAAGAGCTCTTCACCAAGCTGGAGAAGATCGGAAAGGGTTCCTTCGGGGAGGTGTTCAAGGGCATTGACAACCGCACTCAGAAAGTGGTGGCCATCAAAATCATTGACCTGGAGGAGGCGGAGGACGAGATTGAGGACATCCAGCAGGAGATCACCGTGCTCAGCCAGTGCGACAGCCCCTACGTCACCAAGTATTACGGCTCCTACCTGAAGGTAGGCCCCGGGGTGCAGTGCCCCCCCTCCCCGCACTAGCTCTCTGAGATCAAAAGGACCTGGCGCTCATGGCTCCATCCTCTTCAGTGTCACCTACAGCACCATCCCCCCCAGTTCTGTGGCTATTTGTCCTGAAGGACACAAGATCATCCTTTCCATAGCCGAGCAGTACTCCATTGGGCATATGTCCCATAATTCTTTGTGTGGTCATCTGTCGCTGGACATTTAGGTTGCCCCAACTCTTTGGTGGTTGTGAATAGTGCAGCTGTGAATAGTGCGTCCGCTCTCAAAGGAGAAAGCAGATCTATTTATTTATTTATTTATATATTTTTTATTTCTTTATTGGGGAATTAATGTTTTACATTCAACAGTAAATACAATAGTTTGTACATGCATAACATTCCCCAGTTTCCCATATAACAATACAACCCCCACTAGGTCCTCTGTCATCCTAGATTGAATTATTTTTAAAAGATATTTTTATTTGTTTTATTTTAATGAGAGAGCTACAGAAAGACTAAAACACTACTTGGCTCTGGTTTAGGATGGTGCTTGGGATTGAAACTGGGACTTCAGAGCCTCAGGCATGAGAGTCTTTTGTAGAACCGTGATGCTGCCTCTCCAGCCTGAAAGCAGATTTCTCCTGGGACTCTGGAAGAAAAGGAGGCACCCTGATAAGATTGGTCTTTGATTTTTTTTTTTTTTGAGAGTCACTGGATCTGGTTTACATTTTATGCTTTTAACCAACCAGCCAACCAAACAACAATGTCATAATGTCAGATACACTTTGGGTACTCATTTTTTTTTTTTTTCAAACTTCTGTATTTCAGTTAAATCTGTTCCACCTTTGCTAGGTGAAACCCTTTGCTAGTTGTCTGTTATCATCTCCATACTTACTTCATTAAGCATAGTGCCCTCCAGTTCTAACTTTTTTTTTCAAGTTAAAAAATATTTTCTTAAATTTCTAAAAACTTGTGATTAATAGTAGGTTCCAAGATCGTTAGATCACTGCATAGTTACACAAACACACACACACACACACCACCAAAGTTCTGTGACCGCCACCCTCCCATGTTCCAGAGGGAACCACCAGAGTCCTCACAGTCTTAGAAAGTTTGCTTGCTTCTGTGTTTTGTTTCATTGTACAAATCCATGTGTACCAGCTCTCTAGATTCCACATGGAGTGAACCCATCCGGCAGCTGTCTTTCATCTCTTGACTTATTTCACTAAGCAGCGTCACCTCTAGTTTCATCCATTTTGTCGTGAATCACATAATCTTTTTGTAACTGCTGAGTGACATTCCATGAAATCTGTATCCCATAACTCCTTACTCAGTCTTCTGTCACTGGGCATTTAGATTGGTCCTAGTCCTTGGCAGTTGTTCAGGGATGCATTTTTAAAAATTACTTAAAGAGAACCTGTGTCTTGGTCGAATGCAGTCTATTGGAGTGGACAGACGGACCCTGTGGACTCAGATGTTCTTGGCTAGGGAGTTAATTAGCCTGTCTCTCCTGTGACTCAGTGCCCAGCTGTGCCTTTCACCAGAGCTCCTGGCTTTCTTCACTGGCGACTTGGAATGTGAGGGCCTGGACCTCGTGGGGAGGCTGAGGAGGGTGGGGCTGTGACATGTGCAGTTGGGGCTTGAGTGGCTAGGCCCTCCCTTCCTGGACAGGATTCCTTCTCACCTTATCTCGCAGATGAATGAAATCTGGACTCTCAGTGAGAAGTGGGGGAGCTTCCCAAGCCATGACACTGTGCTGCAGGTGTCTCTATCTCTCTGTCTACCTCATCCCTTCTCAATTTCTCACTGACCCTGCCCAAAGTAGTAATAAGATAAATTTTGGAAAAAAATGAGAGAGAGAAATATAAGTTGAGAGGGCCAAAGGGGAGATGGAGAGGGAGAGAGCAAGAGACACACCTGCAGACCTGCTCTACTGCTTACGAAGCTTCTTCCTGCAGGTGTGGGCCAGGGCTTGAACCGGGGTCCTTGTGCATGGCGACATATGCACTCAACCAGGTGTACCACCACCCGGCCTCTTATTTTTCTTATTATTGAGATAGAGACAGAGACACAGAGCACCAATGCTTCCTTTATTGTGGTGGGGACCAGTCTTGAACCTTGGTCATGGATGTTAATGTTTTTAGTCAGTTTTGGGTTTTGGTTTTCAGTGATTCGGTGGGATCTTTGAGAGCACATACTGATAGCTGTAGTGTCTGCATGTCTTTGGATCAGCAATCTGCACTGAGAGCCAGTGAGAAAGAGAAATCACCCACCAAGACCAGCAGTAACTAAAAGTCTTAACTAAACTTCCATGACTGGATGGTGTGAGAGTTGGCTCTGGTGAGCTTTGAGGGTTCCTCTCAAATCCCTCGGCTCGAAATCTCTCTAAAGCTGTTACTCAGATTTGCTCCGCCTGCTTGGGGGTGGCAGACTTCTGCATTTGAGGGACACTTGGCTCACTGCTGTGGGTGTCCCCCTCCATGTCATCCCTGGGTTACTGTAGAGGCTCTTCCTCTCCCATCTCTCCACAGCTCAGTGCCTGTCCTAGCCCCTCTCTAGGCCTCAGACACCCAGGGCCAGATAGGCAGGTGACACCCCTGAGAATGTCCCCTTCAGTGAAACCTCCTCTGGGAGAGGGCAGAGCTCAGTGAGGCCATGGTTCCCACCACACGGGGGTGGAGGAGAAGAGAAAGTGCTGCCTCGAGCAGAAGGGATGGATGGGGTAGCAACTTAACAGAGGACCGAGTAGGAGACTTTGGGGAGGACAGGCCCCCTGTTCTCCCCTGAGCTGCGTGGTGGCCTGGCACTGTGTGTGTGTCTGCAAGTGGCCATAGAAATGTGTTCTGTGCTGCCTCAGGCTGGGCATACCGGGAGTGTCATGCCACTGATTACTGATGTGCCATTGGCTGACAATGTCACAGTTTTAGGAAGGGGATCCCATGCCTCAGGATGTGTGTGGGACTCCGCACACCCACCAGAGACCCCTCTAACTCCCCCTACTCCCGTCTAGTAGCTGCCGTAGTTTGCAGTCTGAGACACAATTTGGTTATGATTCTTTCCTGCAGTTCCTGTGTTTTAGTTGTTTTTATTCCACCCATGAGTGAAGCCATGAGGCAGTTGTCTGTCATGTCCGCACTCCTTTCATTTAGCTAACCATCTGTGTTCCTTCCATTTTTGTCCTAAAAGGCAGTATCATTTCTTTTTTCTTAACACATGCCTTTATCCAAAACAGTTTTCAAGGGAACTGTGTTAACTGAAGGCCTTCATGAAGTCACCAGTGGTTTTTTGGAGACAAAGTTTCTAGAACATTCTTCATTGGTGGCTCTCAGGGATGCCCTGATCTCACATCTGTCCTGCTTTCTCTTTGCTTCCAGTCACGTTGCTCATATGGGTATCTCTTGTAGCTCCACAGGAAGTGGGGGAACATAGACAGGTGACCCCTCTGGCCCCACAGGAAGCGGGGGAACATAGACAGGTGACCCCTCTGGCCCCACAGGAAGCGGGGGAACATAGACAGGTGACCCCTCCTGTAGGGAGCACAGACAGGTGACCCCTCCTGCTCCACAGGAAGTGGGGAATCATAGACAGGTGACCACTCCTGCCCCACAGGAAATGGGAGAATCATAGGCAGGTGACCCCTTCTGCCCCACAGGAAGTTGGCACCCATGGACAGGTGACCCTTCCTGCTCCACAGATAGGTAACCATTTCTGCCCCATGTGAAGTGGGGGACTCATCTGCTCAGTTGATCAGCCCATAGCTCTGATGGGATCAGGTTCCCTCCCTCCCTCTCTCCCTCTCCCCTCCTCCCTGTGCACCCAAGAGTAGCAGCCGCTGGCCCAAGGCTGTGGGTGCCACCTGTGGGTGCCACCCGTCCTGCCTTCTCTGAGGAGCACACCCTGGGGGAGAGCAGCTCAGATCTGTCCTTGTGTTTCTGGGAAGGATAGGAGCCATGTGTCCTGCTTGCCCTCTCAGCCTCCATGGCTTTTCTCCTCATGCTGAACTGGACAAATCAAACTGATGGGACTTGGAAACCCCAAGAGAGTGCATTATATTGACTCAGGGACGATGGGGAGAAATGGCAGGCCCTAGACCAGAGAGTGTAAAGGCCAGGCTTTGAAGCGCTTCTGGAGATGGGGCTGTGTTGCCCCCTCCTCCAGCCATGGAGGAAAGTCCCCAAGGATAGGCAACAGCTCCAGATGAGGCACTTCTAGCCACAAAGGCTGAAGAATAGAGACTCAAACCAGGGTGAGTATTTCACTTCACCTTAGAAGAAACCCAACTCTGTTTTCTGGTTCCTGTTACTCACAATTAAAAATAAGGGCCTGGGGAGACAGCATAGTGGTTCTGCAAAGACCGTCATGCCTGAGGCACCAAAGGTCCCAGGTTCAGTCCCCAGCATCGCCATAAGCCAAGAGCTGAGCAGTGCTGCGGTAAGAAAATAAGACAGTAAAATAGGAATTCAGTGAACTTCTTGGAGCTTTCCTTCTCTCCTTCCTTTCCTCCCCGACCCCATTCTCTCTGATTTATTGATGAGAGAGAGACAGAACCAGAGAACCGGAGCATGTCCAGGGATCAGCATCAAAACCCCTGTGCCACCTCATGGACCACTCAGGGTGGTTTATTGGTTTGTATTTGTGTGTGTGTGTATGTGTGTGTGTGAGAGAGAGAGAGAGAGAGAGAGAGAGATGATTTCACTACCCCCTGGGTTGATGCTTTTTGAAACCTTGTTCTTTTCTAAAAAATATATTTTATTTATTTTAATGAGAGAAATACAGAGAAAGATGGGGGAGGGCACATGTGGGGAGCTGGAGCCCTGCTCAGCTCTGGCTTATGGAGGTGCTGGGAATTGAACCTGGGACCACAGAGCCTCAGGCATGAAACTCTTTTGCAGAACCACTATGCTGTCTCCCCAGCCCAGAAACTTTGTCCCTTTTAGATAGAGACCCAGGGAGAAAGCCAGAGAGTCACCACAGCACTGCCCCACCACGTCCACGTTGGGCACTACCCCTGGTGCTAGGTGCTCCCTTGTGGTATCAGGGCTTGAACCCGGGGCCTTGCTCACACAAGCCCTCTCCAGGCCACTGTATTTCCAGTTGTCCTCGTGTTGGTGTGTGTGCTCTGCATGTTTCAGCCTTTGTGCAGAGCTTCCTATGACAGCTGACTCATGTGAATCAAATAATCCTGCCCTCTGCTTGCTTTTTGGAAACTTGGGTGTTTCAAAATGCGGTGTCAATTGTGATGTCTCAGATGGTGGGTTCTGTCGGGGTGGGGCCTGCTTAGAGCAAAGAGAAACCCATCCCCAGCAGACTTCCTCCTCCTCCATGCAGGAAGTGTGGTGTGACTGCATGCGGACACCCCCAGTATGCCAGGTGGATTCCTGGCACCAACCCCTTTCAGTGACTGGTGTTGGGTAGCCATCACCAAATGTTTCATCAATGGGCTGGGCCCCACAGCCAGCTGGCTGGCAGCAGGTGACTGTGGAACCTGTCTGCTGGCCTGGTTCCCAGCCTGGGCCCTCTTGGGCCGTCCTTCTGACCACCAGCCCAGAGCTGATACTCTGCAGGTCACCATTGGGTCGGGTCAGCCCCCACTGCAGTCTCTGCAGTTATCTGAGAGGAGACGCCGAGGGGAATTTCACTTGGCACTCTCCATGCTCCATTGCGTCTGTCTTTTTTGTTTGTATGCAGGGCCGGGGATCGAACCCAGAGCCTCACTTCTGCATGGGATGTATTGTACTGCTGACCTGTCTCCCTGCCCTCCTGAGACTTTCATTTGAGCTTAGTTGTCTTTTAAAATACACCCAGTGGCACAAGGCTGCTTCTCCCCAGCAGAAGGGGGCCGGGGGCTTGAACTCAGGTCCTTGAGTGTGGCATTGTGTGCTCAGCCTATGTGCCAGTGCTCAATTCCCTCTTTTTTTTTTCTCTCAGTAGAATATGGAAAACAGGCGTGTGAGGAGAGAGAGAGTGGAAAAGGCCCTGTGAAATAGCTCACATGGGTAGTGCATTGTTTTCCTGTATATATGACCCAGGTTTGAGCCTGGCCCTGCTGTGTTTGAAGGAAGGCTCTGTGCCGTCTCTGTTTCTGTCTGAAGGAAGGCTCTGTGCCTTCTCTGTTTCTGTCTGATACACACACACACACACACACACACACACACACACACACACACACACACACACACGTATGCTGGGGCTCACGTGGAGTGGCTCCAACCAGGGGGTAAGCCTCCGACCCTCCCTCACTGGCTCAAGAGACCACGTGACTCAGAAAGGAGGCATCGGGGAATATTCTGGTACGAACATTCGTTTATTGGGAGAAGAGTATAGGTTTTTATAGAGAGTTAAACAAAGAACATTTTTCACATGTCAGAAATTACAGGTTTCTTAAAGGTCAGCTTGCCCCTATGGTAGGGGGCTGGTATGACAAGAATTGATGTGATACATAAAGGTCAAAATGATTAGTCTCCATGATGCAGGCGAGTTAATTATCCAAAGGCATTTGAGAGAAGCGTAGGGGTTAAACCAGTAAGCTGAGATAGAGAAGAAGAAAGACAAAGCTTGATGTAAGTCACAGATATCAAAGGTCACAAGGAAATAGAAGTTGGGGTTTTCACTGCCTGGTGTTTGGGAGGTGTATGATAGAGTATGTTCTCCTTTATGATCAAAAGGTGAAGTGGATGTGTGAACTTTGAGTGAACCCTAAGGCAGGCAACCATTTGGCCTGCTGCTAACAGGGGAAACTAAGTGTGAGAGGCTTGTAGGCTTTCTGTGAGCTTGAGAGACTAACAAGGAGAAACTGAGTCTGGGAGACTTTTCCCTCTTGGCTCATCTCTATAAGGAGAGAGACTAACAAGTGGGGTGTCTTTCCAGACCTCCATCCAAGGATAGGGAGAGCTCCTCTAAGCTCTACCAAGCTTTCACAGAGTCCCATCCCCATACACCCAGAGAATAGTGTGTTCACCTGCAGGGGGAAGCTTCATGAGCAGTGGAGTAGTCTCTATAAAAGAAAACAAGAAAAGAAAATGGATAAAATCTGGCCACCAGGAATGGTGGAGTCATCATTCAGGTCTCATCAAGCTCCAGTGATAACCATGGTGGCAAAAAAATGAAATAAAATATTATCAGAAGAATGAGGACAACTTTGTGTGGGGTGTGGCTTGTCATGGTAAAAACAAGAAAGCCAGGGCATGCATGTATTGTACCCTTCTGGCCTGCCGGGCTTCAACTGATGAAACAAGCCACCATCTTCCTTCCTGGAAGATGCTGCCATGAGGCCAGGCGTGCTCCACCCCAGGTGGGGTCTGGTCTGGAAAAACAAAGTGATTCTGATAGAAACCTTTTATTTTTCCCCCAAAGCTATTTTTTTCTTAATCGTGATTAGTAGTGTTTCCACAAGATTGTAGAGTTACAGGGTAGAGTCCACACCACACCCACCACCAAAGTTCTGTGTCCTCACCTTCCCACCTTCCAGAGATAACCACCATGGTTCTCATAGGCCTTAGAGACAGTTTGTTTGCTTCTGGGTTTTTGTTTGTTTGGGTTTTTTTGGGGGGGTAGGTTTGTGTGTTTTAGCTCTCAAGACTCCACATATCACATTCCTTACTTCGCTAAGCATAAGCACCTCCAGTTCCACCCATTTTGTTCCAGAGGACAGAGTAGTATTCCTGGAATGAACATCCCGTAACTTCTGTTGTGTTGAGGGGAACTCAGGCTATGTCTGCTCCGTGACTGTCGTGAGTAATGCAGCCGTGAACACAGGCAAGTCTGTCCCTGTGGATCTGCGGTGGAAGCCTGTCTCCTGCTGAAATAGCTCTGCTGACTTTCTGGCAGCACCGGAGGAGGACGGAGACTCTGGTTCTGGGCAGTGACAGCCCCTTGGTCCCTGGGCTGCTGCCTGGTGAACCCTTTACCTTCCCTCAGGCCCTGTGGCCTCCTCACCCTTGTGGGGCCAAGCGGGGGCGGGGGGGTCATTGCTCTAACTGCATGTTGCCCAGATATCTCGCTTCACCTCTGGACTGTTGAGGTTCAGTCCATTTTCGAGGCATTGATGAGTGAGGATGCTGATGAGGCCAGCGTCACTCTGTGTGCCTTTATCTTATTTCATTATTGTTTGAAAATTTTCATTAATTTTTGCCTCTAGGGTTATTGCTGGAGCTTGGTGCTGGCACTATGAATCCACTGCTCTTGGCGGCTGGCTGTCTTTTTCTCCATTTTGTTGGCTAGGACAGAGAGTAATTGAGAGAGGAGGGGGAGACAGAGGGAGAGAGAAAGATAAGACACCTGCAGATCTGCTTCACCACTTGTGAAGTGTTGTTAAAATTCGGGGGCTCTAGCTGGCCGGGCTAGCTTCACGGGCAGGTAACAGAGACGACCAGAGACATACGGCTGGGCAGGGAAGTTGTATTTCTTTATTCAGGAACGATTCATAAACTAACCCAAACTAATCACCAAACAGAACTCTGCTGCCTCTTTGCCCCGCGACGGCGCCAAGCACTCTCTAACTCTGGAACTCTGGAACCCTCTCGGGGTTCCTTGGAGCGGGGCCAAGCGGGCCCGCGAAACTAGCAGGACTGATCCAATTTTCTTGGCAGGGGGAGAGCTAGAACAACCCAATGTAAAGCATACAGCAGTGAAGTGACCCTCTCACCCCCAGCAGGTGGAATGGGAAAAATGGCCTGCAGAAGTAGAGGATTTGTAGTGCTGGCACAGAGCTCCAGTGATCATCCTGGAGGCAAAAGAAAGGAATTGAGAGGGAAGAGGGGGATAGAGAGGGAAAGAGACAGACCTACCTGCAAGACCGCTCTGCCTCTCTTAAAGTTTCCCCCACAGATGGAGACCAGGGGCTTGAACCCAGGTCCCTGTGCACAGCAGTATGTGCGCTCTGCCAGCCGAGCCAGCAGCCCAGCCTCTAGCTTCATCAGTTTTATATAACCTTGCATATATTTTCCCTTTTCCAACATAAAGATGAAAGTATTTCCCGTTTTTTTAATAATTCCTTTTGTTTCCCCTGCAGGATACTAAGTTATGGATAATAATGGAGTATCTCGGTGGGGGCTCCGCACTGGACCTGGTAAGTGCCCCTCTAGCCGCCCGATGTGGTCCCGAGCTGTCCTGGCTTCATCTCTGTCCTCTACCCTCCCTCCCTCCCTCCTTTTCAGGTTATTTATTTCTTCATTTGATGGAAAATGAGAGGAAAAGGGGAGCAGGGCGGGGAGAGACAGCTGTAGCACTGTTTCTCAGCTCACAAAGCTGCCCTCCTGCAGGTGGGGACCTGGGGCTGGAACCGAGATCCTTGAAAATTTGTCCTCAACCAGTTGCACACCGCCTGGCCCCCAGCCCCCATTTCTGTTTCCTCTTGGAGGTAGGTGAACACAGGGCCTCAGTGACGCCTGACGCTGTGTTTCTGCTTCTGGCGCATTGCTGAAAGCCCAGGCCAGACCGTGCAGCCTCTCTCTGTGTTCTCGTGGGGAGCCCGTCAGCCCATTCCCGTAAGCACGGGTGACTTTCGCCAGTCATTCTCACCCCCCAGCGCAGATCCCCTTTTCCACCGCCATGCACCGGCGCCCCAAAGCCCCCCATCTCCCCTCCCCATTTCCCCAGAGTCCTTTGCTGTGGTGCAAATACACCTCTCCCGGTCCAAGTTTCGCCTCTGTGTCCTGTGTTTGAAGTTCCACCTATGAGTGAGATCACTTGATGTTTGTCCTCTTTTTGGTTTAGCTCGCTTAACATGATTCCTTCAAGTTCCACCCAAGATGAGGCAAAGCAGATGACTTTACTGTTTTTAACAACCAAGTAGGATTCCGTTGAGTGTGCAGACCACAACTTGCTCAGCCACTCAGCTGTTGTTGGACACCTGGGTTGTCTCCAGGTTTTGGCTATTAACAAATTGTGCTGCTGTGAACATAGGTGCACACAGATCTTTTTGGATGGTGTGTTGGGTTCCTTAGCATATATCCCCAGGAGAGGAACTGCAGGGTCATAGGACAGGTCCATTTCTAGACTCCTGAGAGTTCTCCAGACGGCTCTCCACAGGGGTTGCACCAATTGACATTCCCACCTGCAGTTAGATTCGTCCCTCAGAATTTGAGTCTGGGAGTCAGAGACAGGGTTCAACGTATGTGGAGGTGTCTCCTACCAGTGCAGGCCACCAAACACCCACACCTGTGACTCCTGGGTGGCTGGCAGGGCCCCTGCAGCTGCTCACAACCTCCATGGGGACTGACCCAGAGGCCTTGCCCACCCACACAGGCCTGTAACAGCTGGTGACCCTCTTCTCCTGACTGACAGGATGCTCAGAGTCCTGAGCACTGCTCAGGCCATCTTGAGAGAGACCACAGTTGCACTGAGGTGTTATTTCATGAGACAGAGCAGACTGTCTTCTGGTGTCCTCACCACTGAGGATTGAACCCAGGGCCTCACATGTGCAGACCAGGAGCTCCTGAGTCCTTGAGTGTTGTAACACACATGTGCTACGCCCTCTTTCCCCAAACCAGGTTATTTATTCATTCTCTCCTGATGCATTTGGTGGGAACTTTCTTTGGGATGCTGAATCAAGGCCCCTGAAATTGTATGCACTTACGTGTTTTTTGAGTTGGAGCCATGGGGCAGTCCTCACACCCACAGTTTCACTGCTAGAGGGGCTGCTTTTCATTCAGCTAGAAAGAAGGAGGGGCTGGAGCTGGCTGGCAGCGCACCTGGTTGAGAGCACACACGTTACCATGCATAAGGACCCAGGTTTGAGCCCTCGCTCCCTACCTGGAGGGGGGAGGCTTCACAGGCAGTGAAGCTGTTCTCTGTGTGTGTGTCTCCATGTCTGTCTCCTTCCTTCTCAGTTTGTCCCTATCCAAAATAAAAAATAAATATTACAAAATGAAAAGGAAAAATTATTTTTAAACAAAAGAGAGAGGGCACCACCACAGCACAGAGCTTCCTCCTCTGTGGCTCAGACCTGGAGTGTGTGTATGACGAGGCAGCTCCCTCTCCGGCGAGCTCTCTCCCCTCCTCTGAGTTCTTCAAACTTGGCTGCGGGAGACTCAGAACTGGCCGCAACTCTTCATTTACGGGATCTAAATGCACAAACCAAGTCCTTCCAGTGAACAGCCAGCATCCACACTGAGGGGTACCCCAGACATTAAGCACCCTCTGGATTCCGAGCATGGAAGGAATACCACGTCCCAGAGGCAGGTGTGTCAGCAAGAACTTTTCTGAAAGCATCTTGGAATAGTACGCTGGTCACCCCGAGCTGTGGATAAAGATATCCCTAACGCAGATGATGCCAGGGACGTCTTTGCCAGCTGCCACGTGAGCAGTGGGATGTGGTGGCCTGGGTGCTGGATCAGAGACCAGCTCAGCCCAGAGCCACGACCCCGGCAGTGAAGGGAGCGCGTTTGATCCCGAAGGCCCACATGGAAGCGTGTGTTCAGTTCCTTGAGATGTTGAGCGTCAAGGGCAACAATGCCAGAAGATGAGATGCCAGCCGGAGCCTTGTGGCTGATCTGAGGACTCAGAGAGTCTAGTGGACTGAGCTGGAAAGCCATTTGGATGACGAATGTCTCAGGTTCCTTCTGCTTCCATCCAGAACCCTCTAGAATGTTCTCTACAGTGGCTGTCAGTGCCTGGCGCTGGTGGGTACTCTGCCATCTGTCACCATCCTCTCCAGCTGCCAGCGTCTGCAGGGAGGGACCTGCAATCTGGGTCACTGCCCACCCACATCATCTACTGCTTAGTCACTGGGCAGAGCCCTCAGGAGTGGCCCCCAAGTGGTGACCATGCGCCCACAAGACGGTCTCTGTAACAGGAAGGAGGGCAGCACAGGCCATGCAGAGATGACGCACAGTCTAGAACTTTCTTCCCAGGAGACTTTCTTCTGCAGAGATGATCTGAGGGTCCCGCTGTCTTCACCGTGGAAGAGTCTGGTAGCGGGAAGACCTGTCCACACAGCCAGTTCTTGCCCAGTAGTGGGGGACTGCAGTGTAGACAGCCATTGTGTAGACAGCCCCCTTAACAGTGACTGGGTCCGGGTGGTGGCACACCTGGTTGAATGCACAGGTTACAATGCGCAAGGACCCTGGTTTGAGCCCCTGCTCCCCACCTGCAGGGTGAAGTAGGTCTGTGTGTATAAAATTTCTCAGTTTCGGGCCAGGCAGTGGCGCATCTGGTTAAGTGCTCACATTATATGGTGCACAGGGACCCAGGTTCAAGCTCCTGGCCCCCATCTGTAGGGGGAAGCTTTGCAAGTGGTGAAGCAGGGCAGAAGGTGTCTCTTTTTCTGTCTCCCTTCCCATCTCTGTTTCTATCCAATAGTAAATAAATCAATAAATATAAAAATAAAAGTTTTCTGGGAGTTGGGTTATACCGCAGCAGGTTAAACACACGTGGTGCAAAACGCAGCGACCAGCGTAAAGATCCTGGTTTGAGCCCCCGGCTCCCCACCTGCAGTGGGGGTCCATTCACAGGCGGTGAAGCAGGTCTGCAGGTGTCTGTCTTTCTCTCCCCCTCTCTGTCTTCCCTCCTCTCTCCATTTCTCTCTGTCCTATCCAACAGTGATAGTATCAATAACTACAACTATAAAAACAATAAGGGCAGCAAAAGGGAATAAATAAAATAAAATAAAACATACATTAAAAATAAAAGGGAATAAATAAAATAAAATATACATTAAAATAAACGTTTTCAGCAAAACACTCTCACCCCCAGCCTAGGTCCTCCTCCTCCTCCATCAGCACCAGGACATGAGTTCTCTCCCTGGCCCAAGTTTTTTACTTTGGTGCAATACACCAACTGCAGTCCAAATTCTGTGTTATCCTTTCTATTCTTGTTTCTCAACTGCTGTTCACAGTGAGACCATCCCATGTTCATCCTTCTCTTTTTGGCTGATCTCACTTCACACGATTCCTCCAAGCTCCATCCGATGTGAGATGAAGAAGGTGAATTCAAATAAAATATTTGGGGGGAAAAAAAAGAATTTTGTCTCCCATTTGAGATGAATCACACATTCAGTGAGATGTCTCCCACTTTCCCTCTCTGTGGTCCCCCCCCCCAGTCTGGAGGGTGGAGCTGGGAAAACTTGGAGGGCAACCCCCACCCCAGGGCAGTGACTCAGCTCCCAGGGAGCTCAGAGTCTTATCTCCAGTAGCTGCTGTCCGTCTGTCTGTCACACTCCCTCCATAGGGGAAGGGCGTGTCACTCAGCCCAGCCCCTCACACATCCCTGATTACCTTCTGGGGAGAAGCTGGGATGGGGCAGTGCCTGATCCAGGCTTCAACTCTTGACGTTTGGTGTATTGCACCAAAGCAGAGGACTATGGGAAAGGAGAGAAAAGGCAGTGTGAAGGGACATTGGGATCTTGTTGTGTCTCCTAGTTAGCGATCAAGGGGAGACGAGGTAATGCCTATGTGTTAAAGACTAGGCTGTAAATCAGTCAACCCTCCAATTAAAAAAAAAAAGTGCAATCCGAAGAGAAATAGCTCACCTGGGCTGTGCACAGCTTTCTTCCCATGTGTGTTGGCCCAGGTCGGAGCCCGGCCCCCACCGCATTGAAGGGAGCTTCGGTGCTGTGCTCTCTTACTTTCTCTGCACCTCCCTGCCTCCTCTTCTCTGACTTAAAAAGAGAAAAAGTTTGTGAGAACTATGGTGTTTTCCTCCTGCAGGGAGGGTGGAGGCCCAGATCTTAGGTGGTAGGTGCAGTGTGGAGCTAGACCCCTGGCTCCCTCATATTTTTTTGTAAATGTACTTAATGGGGGCCGGGTGGTAGTACAGCAGGTTAAGTGCACATGGCGCAAAGCACAAAGATCAACATAAGGATCCCGGTTTGAGCCCCCAGCACCCCACCTGCAGGGGGTTTGCTTCACAAATGGTGAAGCAGGTCTGCAGGTGTCTGTCTTTCTCTCCCCCTCTGTCTTCCCCTCCTCTCTCCATTTTTCTCTGTTATCCAACAGCAACAACAGCAATAACAACAATAGTAATAATAACAAGGGCAACAAAAGGAAAAAAATGGCCTCCAGGAGCAGTGGATTCGTAGTGCAGGCACCGAGCCCAGCAATAACCCTGGAGGCATAAAACAAACAAACAAAAAAAACAAAACACCACAACAACATACTGTGTGTGTGTGTGTGTGTGTGTGTGTGTGTGTGTGTGTGGGTGTGTGGGTGGGTGGGTGGCCAGGTGGTGGTGTTGCGCCCTGTTAAATGCACGTGTTATCATGCACAAAGACCCAGGTTCAAACGCCCACTCCCTGGACATGCAGAGGGAAGCTTTAAGAGTGGTGAAAAAGGACTTGAGGTTTCTGTTTTTCTCCCTCTCTATCTCCCCCCTCAGTTTCTCTCTGCTCTGTCTAATAAAAACGGGAAACAAGAAAAAGGAAAAATGGTCACCAGGAATGGTGGATTCATCGTGCAGACAGTGAGCCCCAGCAGTAACCCTGGCGGGCAGAAACAAGCCAAAAATGCCTTTAGTGCATGCCTCAGTCTCATGACTTCCAAATCTATGGATTTGGGTTATACTGTCTTTCCCTGTCTAGTCTGAAACTGTTGCCATGGACTGAAATACCAAGTTCAGATCCAGCCTGAGTGTAAGCCTGGAATCCCGCCTTTCTCTCTGGCGGTTCCATTATTAGAACTTTGGGGAATGCAGGCTGCTTTTCAAGTAGTTGATGCCATTGTGCTGAAACTTCTTGCTAGACAGACTGTGTTGTGCTCACCACCCCTGCGCTCTGAAATCTTTTCTTCTCCTTGTGATTCCAGAAAATGAGCCCAGGGTCTCATGTACCTACGACTCCGTGAGCTAATTTTTACTCTCTAGCTTTGAGGGAGGAGATAGAGGAGACAGATGTAGAGAGAAAAAGACATCACAGTCTTGCTCCACCACCCATGGAGCTCCCCCCAGGAGCTGTCCATGGTACTGAGAGGAGAGGACCCCTCCTACGTTCATGGAGCTCCCCCGGGTGCTGTCCATGGTGTTGAGAGAGGATGGGCGCGCGTGCACGCACGCGCACACGCACACACACGTGGGCGCCCTTCCCCACCATTCATGGAACTGCCTGGGTGCTGTCAATGGTGCTGAGAGGAGAGGGCCCCCCCCATCCATGGAGCTTGGTAGGTGCTCTCCGTAGTGCTGAGAGGAGATGCCCCCCCAGTCCTGCCCCACCATCCATGGGTGTTGTCCATGGTGCTGAGAGAGGAGAGACCTCCCCAGCTCCCCCTCCCCCCCAGTGCAGTCCATGGTGCTCCTCTGCAGTGTTGGGGATTGAACCTAGAGCCTCACACCAAGTAAGGTTTCGTTTTATGTGCTGAACCGTCTCGATCCCATATTTTTTCTTTAAAGGGGAATCTGTGTACTCAGCATTGTTTCTGACATCTTTGAATAATTAAGGATTTTAAGGAATCTAGACTTGGGATTTGAGTTTCGCAAAATAACGTTACACAATATGTACCAAGTATATGACCAAAGAATCTGTGATCATTAGGGTTTGGGAAGATGGCGCCTTTTGCACAGCTGGGACCCCAAGTTCAATCCCTGGTACCCACCTTATGCCCAAACTGAGCAGTGCTCTGGAGGAAGCTCTCTCTTAACTCCTTCCTTCCTCCTTGCATGATAAATCAGTGTTTTTTTATTAAAAAAAAAAAGGAATTGAGCTGAAAATTCTCTTTCTCCAGCCCCGAGATTCAGGTATTAAAACCCCTCTGGGGAGGGTAGCCCAGAAGCAACTGGCCCCTGCCTGTGCTCCTGGCTGCTGTGCTTTGATAAGGATTCTGTGCGTCCTGGCCGGGCCAGGCCTGTCGCTCACACCCTCGCCGCCTCCACCTGCAGGCCCCGGCTCTGACCTTCCGTTTTCCCACCAGCCTTCTGGGATTCTTGGTTAGTTTGGTTTCATCCAGCAAAGTCATTTTCTCCATTCTTCTTTCTTTCTTTCTTTCTTTCTTTCTTTCTTTCTTTCTTTCTTTCTTTCTTCTCTCTCTCTCCTTTTCATAAGGGGGGGAGACTAAAGTACTGCTGGGGTCTGGAATATGGTAGTGCTGGGGATTGAACCTGGGACCTCAGGGGTCTTGGGCATGTATGCCTGGTGCACTACCGCCACACTTTTAAAGTGCCTTTTACATAATTTTTAAAGGGACCAGGCAGTGACACACTTAACAGTGCACGTGTCACAGTGTTCACAACCCAGATTCAAGCCCCCACCCCCACCTGCAGGAGAGTCACTTCACAAGCGGTGAAGCAGGTCTGCAGGTGTCTGTCTTTCTCCCCCTCTGTCTTCCCTCCTCTCTTGATTTTTCTCTGTCCTATCCAACAACAACGATATCAACAACAACATTAATAACTACAACAATAAAACAAGGGCAAGAAAAAGGAATAAATAAATGTTAAAAAAAAAAAAAAGACTTTTCATATCTGAGGCTCTGAGGTCCCAGGTTCAGTCCCCAGCACCACCATTAGCCAGAGCTGATCTGTACTCTGGTTTCTCTTACTCTCTCACGTTAAAAATGTAAATAAATAAAAGATTAAAAAGACTTATTTGTTAGCACAAAAGAGAGAAGGTGAGAGCACTCTCTGTGATCCCAGCAATTGAACCTGGGACCTCATGCTTGGGAGTCTTATGCTTTCTCCACTGTGTGGGCCACCTCCCAGGCCACACCCTCTACATGGCTCTTAATGGCTGGTGTGGGCAGAATGCCCGTTTTGGAGAATAAGTGCCTAAAATTTCACTTACTCTTATCCCATAAACGTTTGCCACCTCAAGGACCTCTAAGCGACTGTAACGTGTCTGCTTTTCTTGTTAGTTAGAGCCTGGTTCCCTGGATGAAACTCAGATCGCGACCATATTGAGAGAGATCCTGAAAGGACTCGACTACTTGCATTCAGAGAAGAAGATCCACAGGGACATCAAAGGTAAGGGAGGCGGCTCATTTTTAAATACTGTGCGTTCATTTGTTAGGACAGAGAGAAATTGAGAGAGGAGAGAGAGAGAGGGAGGAGGGGAGGAGAGGAGAGACACCTGCAGCACTGACTGCTTCCTCCCTGCCTGTGGGAACCAGGGGCGTGAACTCAGGTCCTTAGCTCGAGGTGCTGTCTGTGCTCAGCCGGGTGAGCTGACCGGCCATAGAAAAATGCCTTGTTTTCACTCCTTGGAAATAACCCCAGGTGCAGAGGGGTGCAGTCCTGTGGGGTCCCTGCTCTGTGCCCTGGGGATACACTGGCTGGGGGCTGGGGTGGGGGGCTCGGAGAGCTGCGAAATAGCTCGCTTGGACAGTGAGCTGCTTTGCCGTGTGAGTGACCTGGGTCTGAGCCCGGCTCCCACTGCATCGAAGAAAGCTTTGGGTCTTTGGGGCTCCCCCCCCCCCAAGTCAAAAAACTACTCTGCAGTCACAAACAAGGGTATTGTGTCCTTTGGGACAAAACAGATGGAATGGGAGGTCGTGATGCTTGGCAAAATGAGCCAAGGTGAAAGACAGCCGCCAGAGGGTCGCACTGCTCTGTGGCATCTCAAACACTGGCACCTGTGATCTTGAAACACACACACGCACAAGCAGACTGTCTCTAAGACTTTTGACAACTATGGTGGTTACTTTTGGGAGGTGGGAGAGGGGGACATCGAACTTTGGTGGTGACTTTCATCGTCATAAATAAAACATGGAAAAAGAAAACAGAGGACAGAGGACAGGGGAGATAGCATAGTGGTTATGCAATGAGACTCTCATGCCCAAGGCTCAGCCAGAGTTGAGCAGTACTCTGGCCTCTATCTCTTTAATTGAAATAAATCATTCATATATATAGATTATGTCTCACACACACCCTCTTACTAAGCTTGCTGGCTAACTGAGAAAAATGGCCTTTTAAGAAATTGTATGGGGGTGGGGTGGGGCAGGTTAAGCACACACAGTACAAAGTGCAAGGGTCTCGGTTTGAGCCCCCGGCTTTACACCTGCAGGGGGGTTGCTTCACAAGTGAAGCAGGTCTGCAGGTGTCTTATCTTTCTCCCCCTTTTCTATCTTCCCCTCTATAAATTTCTCTCTGTACTATCATATATATATATATCACAGAAAAAATGGCTTCTAGGAGCAGTGGATTTGTAGTGTAGGCACTGAACCCCAACGATAACCCTGGAGGCAAAATAAATAAATATTAAAAAAAAGAAAAAAATTGGGGACTGGTGGCGGCACACCTGGTGAGTACAGGTTACAGTGCGCAAGGACTGGGGTTCAAGCCCTGATCCCCACCTGCAGAGCAAAACCTTCACGAGTGGTGAAGCAGGGCTGCAGGTGTCTCTCTCTCTCTCCTTTTCTATCTCCCCATTCCTCTTGATTTCTGGCCATCTCTATCCAGTAGTAAATAAAGATTAAATAAAGATTTAAAAAATTGGACTGAGGGAGAAAGCGTAATGGTTATGGAAAAAGATGATTGTCAGAGCTGAAGCACCAAAGATCCCAGGTTCAAGCCTCAGTACCGCCAGCAGCCAGAGCTGAGTAATGTCTCTGGAAAACAAAGCAAGGCAAAGCTGGCGTCCCCTCAGTAACAGAGAACTCAGCGGTGTCCCGGGTTTGATCTTGCAGCTGCCAATGTCCTGCTCTCCGAGCACGGGGAGGTGAAGCTGGCCGACTTTGGTGTGGCAGGCCAGCTGACCGACACCCAGATCAAAAGGAACACCTTCGTGGGGACCCCGTTCTGGATGGCGCCCGAAGTCATCAAACAGTCAGCCTACGACTCCAAGGTAAATGCACCCCCTCCCCCCGCGTGGGGGGGTCCCCACAGCCACACCCCTGTCCACACCCCCACCACCCTCAACCTGGACCCTGTCGCGTCTGGTGTCTTCGTGTCCCAGCTCTGCTCACCGCAGGCCTGGATCCTCCAGATTCCCCCGCGGCCCGGCCTCCCCTCTGTCCTCCCGGCTCTGGGCTTCTTGGGTTTTGCAGAAGCAGCTTCTGGGCAGGAAAGAGCTTCCTGCAGCCTTAGCCTTGCTCCCGAGTGAGTCTGGTCCGAGCTGAGCGCAGCAGATGGTTTTTGTTCTGACACCTGCTCTTCACTCCTGTTGGACCCCTCTCCCCTCTCCCCTCCCCTCCCCATCCCCTCTCTCCTTCCCTCCCCTTTCCTCTCTCTCTTCCTCTCCCCTCCCCTCTCCCCCTCTCCTCTCCCCATCTCCTCCCCTCACCTCCCTCCCCTCCCCATCCCCCTCCCCTCCGTTTCCCCCCTTTATTTGATAGGACAGAGAGAAATCGAGAGGAAATAGGGGAGATAGAGAGAGATACCTGCAGGATTTGCTCCACCACTCATGAAGCTTCCTCCTCCAGGTGGGGAGCGGGGGCTTGAACCCAGGCTCTAGAACGTGGCATTGTGTGTGCTCTACCAGGTCTGCACTGCCTGGGCCCCTCAGCTTCGATTCTTACGCTTGTTTCTCATGACTCAGTGAGGGGGAAGGGAAGAGAGAGCCAGCCAGTGCCAGAGCTGCAGGATGCTGAGGAGGTGGTGGGGGACAGACGCTATGCCTCCCACCAGTGTGTGTAATGGCAGGGGAGAGAGTGTAGCAGTTCTGCAAAGGGACTCTCATGCCTGGGACTCCAAAGTCTCAGGTTCAAACCTGCCCCCCCCACCATGACTCTGGCTTGGTTTTTGGTTTTCCTTTCCTGCCAGAAACACTCGCCCCACCCCCCCCCCCACCCCCACCGCGGCTCCCCTCGCTGCACCCCCAAGGGCCCCGACTTTGTCATTGCAGGCAGACATCTGGTCCCTGGGCATCACTGCCATCGAGCTCGCCAAGGGGGAGCCCCCGCATTCGGAGCTGCACCCCATGAAGGTTTTATTCCTCATTCCAAAGAACAACCCCCCGACGCTGGAGGGGAACTACAGCAAACCGCTCAAGGAGTTTGTGGAGGCCTGTCTGAACAAGGAGCCAAGCTTTGTGAGTGCCGTGGGGCCGGCCTGGTCTGGAGCCGGCTGAGGGGCGATTCTTTGTAACTAACAAAGAGACACCTTTATTGACTGGCTACAGAGAGAAAACTAGAGGGGAGAGGGAGAGAGAGGCACCTGCAGACCTGCTTCAACTCTTGGGAAGCTTCCCTCCTGTGGGTGGAGACTGGGGACTTGAACCTGGGTCCTTGTGCCTGGCCCCTTGAATGTGTTTCTTTCCTCACTATTACTACCTGTCTTGATCGTCTCATTTCCTTTTTTTCAAGAGAGATCTTGGGCACCTGCTCAGCACCCAAGGGCCCGGCATCTGCTGGCTACTTTCTGGCCTCTAGAATCACTGACTGAGCGAGCAAGCATGGGGTGGGGCCCAGCAGAAAGACCGAAGGCTTTGCCTCCTACCAGCGTTTGTGACGGCATAGGAGAGAGAGCATAGTGGTTATACACAGAGAGGCTCATGCCTGAGACTCCACAGTCCCAGGTTCAGTCCCCCACACCACCATAAGCCAGAGCTGAGCAGTGCTCTGGTTGGAAAAGAAAAAGACAAAAAGGCAACAACACAGAAGACTGGGGGATTGATTAGTCGAGCTCTCCTCAAGAGCCCTTTGTAGTTTCCCACTTGGGCCCGCACTTAGGCAGAAGCCACGGGCAGGCGGGTGAGGAGTCTGACTGGCCAAGAGACAGAGAGCTTGGGCTGAGGATACGCAGCGGGCTCGCCGCTGTGCTGAGGGGAGCCGGCCTCGGGGCAGAGTCTGCTGTGGGGTGCGGGGGCCTCACCACACGCCTCTCCCCTCCTCTGGGGCCGGCGGGCGCTTCTGCAGAGACCCACCGCCAAGGAGCTGCTGAAGCACAAGTTCATCCTCCGCAACGCCAAGAAGACGTCCTACCTGACGGAGCTTATCGACAGGTACAAGAGGTGGAGGGCCGAGCAGAGCCACGAGGACTCCAGCTCCGAAGACTCGGACACGTGAGTGGCCACTGGGAGGCGGGGAGAAAACAAGGATTTCTGTTTGTTTGTTTTATGTATTTTCCCTTTTGTTGCCCTTGTTGCTTATTGTTGTAGTTATTGATGTCATCATTGTTAGATAAGACAGAGAGAAATGGAGAGAGGAGGGGAAGACGGGGGAGAGAAAGATAAGACATCTGCAGACCTGTTTCTCCGCTTGTGCAGTGACCCCCCTGCAGGTGGGGAGCCGGGGGCTCGAACCAGGATCCTTAGGCCGGTGCTTGCACTTTGCACTATGTGCGCTTGACCTACTGCGCTACCGCCCGACTCTCAGAATTTTTTTTTAATTGACTCCAGGATTATCCCTGAGCAGCCATGATGAAACCACTGCTCCCAGCAGCCACCCCCCCACCCCCCGTTTCTGTTTTTGCTAGGAGAGAAATTGGGAGGGCAGGGTGTCAAAGTTCAGGGCGCCAGTATGCCAGGCTAGCTTCGTGGCGGGAGACAGACGACCAGGGACTCATGGCCGAGCGGAGAAGCAGTATTTCTTTATTCATGAGCGAACGGTTCAAAAAACTAATCTAATCTAATCACAACCCAAGTCTGTCCTTCTTCTCTCTCCTCCTATGGAAGAGTCAAGAACCAAGGAAATACGTAGGATAGGGGGCGGGGAGAAGGAAGAAGCTCAAACTAGCAAGGACTAAACCAAAATCTCCCGAAGGCAGGGGGAGTGAGACCAAACCAATGTAACAGAATGACCATGTAAATAGACCACAACGTCAGTCAAGCGATGGAACAGAAGGATCTCAGAAGCAGGACTAGAAGCATACCGACAGCAGGGTGGATAGAGAGGGATAGAGACAGGGAAACACCTGCAGACCTGAAGTGGCCCCCACAGCCAGCTCAGGTCGGTACGTGTGGTAATGTGTGTGACTGAGCCACCAAGGTGGGAAATTTAATAAATATATATCATTATTATTATCACCAGGGTTATTGCTGGGGCTCGGGTCCTGCATGACAAGGGGGTGGGGTGGGATAGAGAGGGTAAGAGAAAGACACCTGCAACACTGCTTCACCACTCGTAAAGCTTCCCCCTGCAGGTAGGGAGGGGCTGGGGACTTGAACCCGGGCCTTTGCACATGGTAATGTGGTGAAAGAGGTTGACGGGGCGTTCCTGCGTGGCTGTGGGCCTCAGGGTTGGAGCCAGAAGATTCAGGGGATCTGCACTGGAAGCCTCACCCCAAAAGTCTGCGCCTCACTCCTGGGGCTCGCGTGCACTCATCCCTGCCTGTGTGCCTTGGTTCACCATCATTCATTCCTGTCAGCATCCAGAGCTCACCTGCTTGTGTCTCCATGTCCAGGGAGACAGATGCGGACGGGCAGGCCTCAGGGGGTAGCGACTCTGGGGACTGGATCTTCACCATCCGAGAGAAGGACCCAAAGAGTCTGGAGAATGGCACCCTGCAGCCATCGGACTTAGAGAGAAGCAAGGTGCGTGGCGGTGGGCGGCGGGCGGCTGCTCCTCCCCATGTCCCCGGCAGGGGTAGGGGGTGGGGTCCTCAGATGTGCAGGCGTCAGACCCGGACTTGGGCTGTGTGCTGTACCCCAGTACCAGCAGTCCTGCAGGCCAGCCTGCGTGTGCCAATACTGATCTGGGTGGTAGCAGGGGGTCACGGGTGACATGGCTTCCCGGCTCCTTCCACACGCTGCTCTGCTCGCTGGGCTTCCTGAGGTAAAGCCTGAGGCTCAAGTGTTGAGGCTCTTAAAGCTGAGTATGTTGACTTGGGTGCTTAAACCTTTTATCACGGGTATGAATATACAAACTCCTTTTTTTTATTATTATTTCTTGATTTGGGAATTCATGTTTTACAGTCGACACAGTAAATACAATAGTTTGTACATGCATCATATTTCTCATTTTTCCACACAACAATACAACCCCTACTAGGTCCTCTGCCATCCTGTTCCAGGACCTGAACTTACCCCCTGCCCACCCACCCACCCCACCCCCATTCCAGTCTTTTACTTTGGTGCAGTACACTAACTCCAATGGAAGTTGTACTTGGTGTTTTCACTTCTGATCTTGTTTTTCAACTTCTGCCTGCAAGTGAGATCATCCCATATTCCTCCGTCTGTTTCTGACTTATTTCACTTAACATGATTTCTTCAAGCTCCATCTAAGATGGGCTCAAAATGGTGAAATCACCATTTTTACTCTGAAAATGTCCAACAGTTCTAGTTTATCTACTTCTTCATTTAGCTCCTTTGTTTCTTTATTGATTTTCTGCCTGGATGATCTGTCAGGTTGAGAGAGTGAGGTGTTGAAGTCCCCTACTATGACTGTGTTGCTGTTAATATATTGCTGTAGCTCTTTCTGTAGATGCTTGATGTATTTAGAGGGCCTCTCCTTGGGTGCATAGATGTTGATAATCATTAAGTCCTCTTGATTGATTGATCCAAAAACCTTTTTTTAAAGTTTTTTAAAAAATATTTTTATTTATTATTGAATAGAGACAGAGAAATTGAGAGGAGAAGGGAGACAGAGAGACACCTGCAGCCCTGCTTCACCACTTGGGAAGCTTTCCCCCTGCAAGTGGGGAGCAGGGGCTTGAACCTGGGTCCTTGTGCACCGTAATGTTTGTATTTAACCAGGCGCGCCGCCGCCTGGCCCCTAAAAACCTTTGACTTTAGGGCCAGAGCCTCCCTTGCTGCTGTAGAGTGTTTTTCTTTTAGAGAGAGGGAGAGACCACAGCGCCTGAGCTTCCTCTGGGGCCTCAGCACCTCCTGTGGGGTACTGGGGCAGTGTCCTACCCACTAAACACTGTCTCTCTCTCTCTCTCTCTTATTTAATGAGAGAAAGCTATGGAAAGACACACACGGAGAGAGACCAAGAGCACTGCTGAGCTCTGGCTTGTGGTGGTGCTGGGGGTTCAACCTGGGACCTCACTGCGTCAGGCATGAAAGTCTTTGCTGTCCCTCCAGGCTGTTATTACCATTTTTATTTGCTGGAGGACCCTCCAAACTGTTTTCCGCAGGGACTGTAAGCCATTATTGAATCTCTCATAAACAGTGTTTCAGAGGAAGAAGAATGGTGAGGCTGAAACCCCCCATAGCTCTGAAAACCAGTCCAAAGTATGAAGGCAGGGTCTCTGACGACCTCCTTTTCCTCCTCCCAGATGAAAGACATCCCAAAGAGGCCTTTCTCTCAGTGTTTATCTACAATTATTTCCCCTCTGTTTGCAGAGGTAAGATTCCCAGCTGACCTGGGGGAGGTGATACAGAGGGCAGGGTGGAGGGGTCAGTGCTGTCAGTTCACAGTTGGGAGGCGGGGAGTCATGCTTCTGGCTGGAATGCCCCCCCCCACATACACACCCCCTTTTGCACCTGAGCTCTTGAGCTCCACTGATGGCTGGAGTGGGTCTCCCCGTATGGAGACTTAGGCCTGACTGACAGTACTGGGAGCCCAGAGGATTGTGGAGTGGTGCCCTTACGAGCTCATCACCTGCTGGCCCACACCAGGGGATATGGGAAGGTGGTGGTCCATTCGGGTAGTCACGACTCTCATCCCCTCTGTGTCCCCGTGCTCCCAGCTGAAGGAGAAGAGCCAGGCATGCGGAGGGAACCTGGGCTCCATTGAGGAGCTGCGGGGAGCCATCTACCTGGCGGAGGAGGCCTGCCCCGGGATCTCAGACACCATGGTGGCCCAACTGGTCCAGCGGCTGCAGAGGTGAGGGAGTGGGGGAAGCCACACTCGACCTGCAACTGTCAGGCTGGCGCGAGCACTGCCGACTGCCCGCCCCGGTCTGCTCTCGCCCCACCCGGGCGGCAGGGGGATCTGCCTCTAGAAGTGTGCGCGTGCGATGAACGCAGAGAATCTGGAAGCTTCTGGCCGTGCCAAGGCAGACTGGCCTCTCGGATCCATTATTAGTTATTAGCAGTTCAGCATCAGTTCGCAAAGTTGTAAGGTTTCAGAGTGTGGCTTGAGAAACTCGTGGATGTGTGGTACAGGGGATGGAATTTTTTGCAAGTTTATCTTCCTATGCTCCACAGATGAGCAAAGCCACCTGGTTGTGCCTTTCACCTCTTCACTTATTTTACTGAGCACAGGCACCTCCAGTTCCATCCATTTTTGTCCCGGATAGTAGAGTTTCGTCCTTTTTGATCACATAGTAGTATTCTTCTGAAATATATACATATATATTCTTTTTTTCTTTATAAAAATTTATTGAATAGAGGCAGTGAGAAATGGAGGGGAGGGGGAAGATAGAGGAGAGAGAGAGGTACCTGCAGCACTGTTTCACCACCTGCGAAGCTTCCTCCCTACCGGTGGAGGGCTGGGGGCTTGAACCTGGGTCCTTGTGCTTGGTAACGTGCACTCACCCACTTGCACCCAGCCCCTCTATTTTATTTTCATGGCTTCCTTATCCAGTCGTCTGTGGATGGGCATCTAGGCTCCTTCCATACCTGAGCTGCCGTTTGTGGCGCAGCTGTGAACTCGGTGCGAGGCCCTTTTGGATGAGTGTTTGTTTGTGTGTCTTTAGACACAAAGGTCTGCCTGATCTTGATGACCCAACCTCTGTGTCCACCCTAGAAGTACTGCCCCTGGCAGAATGCTGGTTGCTGTCTGTCTGCTCTCATACTTTGAAGCCCCGTGTGCAGACACCAGGCGGTTTGGCTCAGACAGTTCAGAGAAGGGCACGGGGCTGAACCCGGGGTGGCCGAGCCCCTTGTCCCCAGCCTGGAAGCCTTGTCATAACTGCATTGTGCTTGCTCGATCTGTCCCTGCCGGTGGCCCTGGTCCCCGTCCTCTGGGGGGCCGGCCTGGACCGACTCCCCTGCCCACTTGAGCTAGAGCGGGGTGCTCTTGGCTATATGTGTGGGGGTTGCTGCTTCTGCACTTCAGCATGTGGGGATACTGTCCCTCAGCTCTCTGTGTACCCCACACCAGACCCCTTTCAGCCACCCTCACCAGCTGTCAGGGGCTGAGGGTCTCCTATCTGGGGGTGGGGGTGTCACCACTGCCTCCCCAGAGCCAGACAGTGCTATGGCATCACCAGGAAACAGGAAGGGCCTGGGGGCCACCATTCCAGCCTGTCGCCATGTCTTTGGGGACGGCTTGCTTTCCACTGTGAACTCCACGGTCACTAACCTGTTTGTTTTGCTTGTCACCACTCTGGCTCTGTGCCGACTATTCAGAAAGCGAGACCCCCCAAGGAGAGGCAGAGAGAAACCACAGCACTTAGCCTCCCCCCGCTGCTTAGGCAGTGCTCCCGTGCGGGGTGCCTGGGGCTGGGGCCTGGGTCATGTGTGCCAAGAGCAGGTGCCTTACTAGGCAACCCATGTCACTGGCCCCAAACTCACCTTTTTTTTTTTTTTAACCTGCATGTCTGATTGTTGTGTTCATTCTGGCTTCTAGGCTAAATCGTATATGTGAAACTGTCCGTGCATAATTTTAGTGAGTCTCTTCTTCCCTCTTCAGGTTGCTAAGTCACTGGAGCAGTTTTGTTTTTTGTGTGTTTGTGGTCATCATCAGATCACCAGGGCTTCACTGCTCTGGGATGACTTTTTCAGAGAGAGAGAGAGAGAGAGAGAAGCAGAGAGAGAGAGAGAGGGATCGACCACAGCCCCTAGAGCAATTACAAAGAACAAAAATTTCTGGGGGCTTTTGCTGGGGTATCTGTCAAATGGCAGATATAGTACCCAATGTGGAAGTTGTCTTACAACCTGGGTTATTTGGGTCCGTAAAAACGTGGCAGCAAAATAAGCAAAGAGGGAAAGACCGGCCAGCCACGAGGCTGGAGCCAGGAGTCTTCTGATGTACGTTTCCCAGCGTACAGCTCTGAGGTGCGCAGGTCCTGGGGAAACGGGAAGAAAGGCCCACAGGAATGGTGGCAACAACGAAGAGAGAAAAGCCAAAAAGTGCCAAGTGCTACCAGGCACTCAATTCAGTAGTGTGTCAGACCCACAATTCCTTCTGAGTTCACGTACTGACAGCAGCCGTGTGCTAGTCACGTTCCTGTCTCGGCGAGCCCTGAAGCTTGCTTGCAGTGGTGTGTGAGCGCACGCATGGGGGGGGGGGGCAGGCTCGAACCTGGGTCACTACAAGGCAGAGCAGCGCACCATCCAAGTGAGCTATTTCTCCAGCCCCATTCTGAGACTTTCTAGCATCCCCTCAGAGAACGAGCCATTTCTGACGTTGGACGGCAAAGCTGCCTCCCGGGTTAAAAAATACCAAGAGCCTAAGAGACAGGCTCGTGCCAGTACATGGCTTTGCCTTCGAACCACATCTCTGCAGTGATCCTAGGAGGCGGATTTCTGGACTAGGCCTCATAATTCTGGGCCGCAGGATAGGGGTTTCACATGCTGATTCTAAAGGTGAATTTATTTATTAACTGACAGGCAGGGCTGTGGGAGGAGAAACAAAACATCCCTCCGGCGCACGAGAGGCCTGGGGGGATCGAACTCAGGGGACCTCAGACGCGGTACCCACCACGCCACCTCCCAGGCCAGAGAGTCCTTTACGGACGTATTGACGTCACGCGCCCGCAGCCTTACCTTGTGGTTGGGTGCCATCAGTCCCTGTTTCTTACCCCTGTAGGAAAGGCCGCGCAGGGATGCCGGTTACTCCCTTCCAAAGTCCATGTTTAACCTGCTGTTGGCCCTCATGATTTTCGATTAGCGGGGGATGTGGGAGACGCCCAAGGGCTGGGGCTGTGGTGGGGGGCGTGCCGTTTGAGTGTCTGCACTGGGGGTGGAGGACACTCACTCACTCACTCACGCTGCCTTTCTCTCTCCCTCCAGATACTCTCTCGGTGGTGGCGGACCTGCATCCCACTGAACCCCAGCCCCGGCCTTTGGGGTGTGGTGGTTTGTTCCTTTTCTCTTTTTCACCCTCTTCCCAGCCCCCCTCCCCTTTTTTTAAATGTCAACAACGGACTCTGCTGAAGAGGCACCCAATTCCGGGGACTGCCCCCCTACACAAAGCCTCAAGACGGGTGGGCCGGCTGGGCCCCTCCCGGTGATGGTTTTATTTTATTATTCTTGGTGACTTTTGTTTTTTAAATTTTAACCATAGTGCACATATCAAGATTAAAAGTGTCTTTAGCAAACGCAAGGAAACAGACCAAGTAAGCCCTGAAATGTATATTTGGGAATCCGCTAAGGCGACCGAAGAAACGTAACCTCAGGTATCCTGCTTCCTGTGGACGGGCAGCCCGCCCCCCAGGAGAGAAGGCTCTGGCACCCCCAAGCCCCCCCACCCCACCCTGTGTACAGATCTGTGTATATATAACAGCATCCTCCCCACGCACCCGTCTGTCGTGACGAGGGCAATCACTGTGTACAAATCACCCACGTGCTTCTGTAGATAGTGCCCGTGGAGTAAATATCTGACCAGCCGGAACTGGAGTCTGTCGCCTTGCCTTTCATTTCCCCGCACGCTGGGAGCCCCTTGGCCCTGGGTTTTGGGTTTTGCCAGGAATCACCATCAGCACCCCCCTGGTGGACACGTGCATTTTACCCCCCCACCACCAGCCCTGCAGCCCACCGTTCACCGCCCCCCTCCTGACCCCCTTGGGCACCGCCCACCTGACCCCCTTGGGCACCTCCTGACCCCCTTGGGCACCGCCCCTCATCTCTTGTCCGTTGACGGTACTCACTCTCTCTCTGTCATCCGCTGTGTGTGTCTGATCAGGACGACCCTCGCCCCAAGAAGCTTTAAGTTATTTTCACCCGCCCACCTGCCTCCCTCCCAGCGTTGGAAACCAGTCCTGTGCAGAGCCAAATGCCGACCCCTCGCCCCACCTGCAGACGTGTCTGGATGCCGTCCCACGAATAAATTTTATAACACGCTCACTATGCAGCCTCCTTGAAAGGCCAACGCCTCAGGAGAGGGTAGTGCTCCCCCCCCCCCCCCGCCCTGTGTGTCATCTGTACACGTGTATGCTGGCTGCGGAGACCTTCTGGAAGGTTCCAGGAAGATGCCCTGTCTAAGGTGCCGCATGTCCGCCCCCCCCCCCCCCCGTGGGGTTGAGAGTAGGGGTTGCGGTTGCTGGTGGGCACAGCCAGCTGCCCGCAGGCTTGGGCTCAGCGTCGCCTTGCTCTCTGGAAGAAGCCCTGCCTGGCATGTGGGTGGCAGTGCTAGTGGCTGGTGGTGCAGCCTGGGCTTCAACATGGCTTCATTCTCAGCTTTTACTGACGGTAGTGGGTGGGGGTGTGCCTGAAATCGGACTCTGGCATTGGGTCTTCAGTGGGAGGATTTTTTTTTTTTTTTTTTTTTACTGTTCGTTTAAACTCATTCTGACTCTAAAGTTCTTTTTAAAAATATTTATTCCCTTTTGTTGTACTTGTTGTTTTATTGTTGTACTTATTATTGTCATTGTTGGATAGGACAGAGAGAAATGGAGAGAGATGGGGAAGACGGGGAGGGAAAGACAGACACCTGCAGACCTGCTTCACCGCCTGTGAAGCGACTCCCCTGCAGGTGGGGAGCCGAGGGCTCGAACCAGGATCCTTACACCCGTCCTTGCACTTTCCGCCACGTGCGCTTAACCTGCTGCGCTACCGCCTGACCCCCTGACTCTTAAAGTTTATTGCCACCAGGGTTAGGTTACCACCAGGGTTAGGTTATTGCTGGGGCTAGGTGCTGGCACAAAGGACTTACTGCTTCCACCAGCCTTTTTTTTTTTTTTCTGTTTTTTATTGGATAGGATGGAGAAACTTGAGGGGGGGGGCTGGCCAGTAGTGCACTGGGTTAAACACACAGCATGAAGCACAAGGATCTCGGTTCAAGCTCCCCGCTCCCCTCCCCGTCTGTGTGTGGTGTGTGTGGCAAGGGGGGAGGGCACTTCCCAAAGCAGTAAAGCAGATCTGCAAGTGTCTATTTCTTCTTCTCTATCTTCCCCTCCTATCCAATTAAGAAAGAAAAAAAAAAGGAAAAACATGGCTGCCAGCAGCAGTGGATTTGTAGTACAGGCTCCGAGCCCCAGCTATAACACTGGAGGTGAGAGACAGACACACACACCTGCAGCGTGATCTGCGTCAGTGCTCATGAAACTTTTTCCCTGCAGCTGGTGATACGTGGTTGCCAAAGGTAACGTACGTGCTCAGGCAGGCTCGTCCACCCTCCCCCTGACCAAGTTAGAATTATCTAATGCCTATGCCATCTCGGAATTGCAGCGCTCCAGAGGGAGAAGAAGATTCTGGAGGTGAGAAAGTTACTGGGTGAATTTTGGAGTCTGGTTTCAAGCAAATTGACACGCATATTAACTTGAATGATAGATTCTTGAGTTCCTCCTCCACCCACCCAGCGATTATTAAACAGTATGCTAATTTCCAAATATTGTGATTTTTACTAATTTTCCGTTTGTTAAGTGTTAGCTTTACTCCAGTGTGGTCTGAGAAGACACTTGGAATGATTTCAGTGCTCTTGAATTTGTTGATTGTGGCCTAACATGGTCTATCTTTGAGGATGTGGTGTATGGATTTGAGAAGAAAGTGTATTCCAATTTCTTGGGGTGAAGAACTCTGAATATGTCCAGGTCTAGTCTCTCCATCTCTTTGATTCTCTGCTTAGATGTTCTAAGTGTGAGACTGTGGTGTCGGAGTCGCCTACCGTCACTGCTGACGTCCTTTTGTAGCTCTTTCAGTAGGCATTTGATGTGTTTGGACGGACCCTCAGTAGGTGCATGTTTGTTAATAACTGTTCAATCTTCTTGGTTAATTGATCCTCTGATCACTATGTCCGTCCATGACTATTTTTTATTACTTTATTTAAAGTTTGTTGTGTCAGAGATGAGAATAGCTGTTCCTGCCCTTTTTGGTGGTCCATTAGCCTGTATGATGGTTTTCCATCTTTTCACTTTGAGTCAGTCTGTCTTGTTGAGTTAGGTGGGATTCCTGCAGACAGCATATGGCTGGGTGTCTTACTAGGGAGACGGGGAGACAAACATAGCACACTGCTCAGCTCTGACTTACGGTGGTGCTGGGGATTGAACCTGGGACCCGAGAGTCTCCAGCATGAAAGTCTTGCAGAACCGGTATGCTGTCTTAACCCTATGCATTTGTTCTGTGTGGGCGTAGTGTCGGGTCTTGGCTAGAGCCTGCCAGTTGGTCTGTGCACCTTCACTGGAAGTGTGTGTCACGGCTTTCTGGAGGATGTGGTTTGACTAGGTGTTACCCTCACTCCGTGGTTTGCTGCTTTCTGTTCACAGTCAGCTACCGCGTGTTTCTTTTCCAAAAAGATGTTACTGATTCGTTAGTGGGAGAACCAGAGCATCACTCTGGCCATGCTGATTATGTTCTCAATGACAGTCTGCGGCCAAGGGGCTGGGCACCAGGACTACCCCCAGACCCTGCTGCTGGTGCTCCTCAGTGTTTGGAAGCTTCTAGATGCCCGTGCCCAGCAGTTAACCATGTGATTTCCCCAGGACACTGTGGTTGCGCCTTGCAGAGAGGAGGCGGCGAAGGAGTGTGGGGCTTGGTATCTGTACAAGGAAATCCACCACTCCTGGTGGGGACGGGGGACTTGAACCTGGGTCCTTGTGCACTGTACTGTGTGAGATCGGGGTGCCACTCCCAGTGTCTCCTTCAGGCTATCTTCCCTGCGCACTCCCCCATCAGCATGCCTATTGGAGAGAGACACCTGGTGCTCTGCTTAACCACTTGTGAAGCTTTCTCCTTGCAGGTGGGGACCAGGGGCTTGAACCAGGTGCGCTGGTCCCTGGGTTCCAGCCATGGCTTCTGCGTCTCTGCTGAGAAGCAGGCCGGAACCTTGTGTCTCAGGTGTGGAAAATGGAGAGCCCCTGTGAACAGGCTTTGTTTCAAGAGACTTGAGAGAAGCTCCCTCCTCCCTTCACTGCCTCCACCCTCTCAACAGTGTGCTTGTGAAGCGGACCCCCTGCAGATGGGGAGCGGGGACTTGAACCTGGGTCCTTGTGCTTAGTAACGTGTGCTTAACCGGCTGGTGCCACCGCCCAGCCCGACAGCCAGTGTGTTCTTACCAACTGCCTGGAGCAGAGAGCAGGGCTTCTGGGGCCTGAGCCCCCACCGTCAGAAATAAGGACGCAAGACGAGCCGTTGTTTTGCCTTCCGACTTCAATATGCTGGGGTTGTGGCGTGAGGTATTTTTATTCCCTTTTGTTAGTACTCTGAACCATCCGGTACATATTGTAAGGCAAATGATTAACACATCTCGAGCTACTCTGGGGGCGCACTGTTCCCCAGTCCAGAGGGGCAGAGCAGCCCGACGGTGGCACCAGGTCACACTGTCACAACCCTGTGGCTGGGGGAGGGGGAGTATAAAAAGGAGAGTGGGTGGAGGGGACAGGCACGATATATATATATATACGACTACTGAACGCCGAGTTCCAAACCACGGTTCGGGGTGAGGGGAAGAGGCGGGAGGGAGGGGGGCTCACGCACCACAGCTCCGGGGCCGTCGCGAGGGGCCCCGGCCACCAACAGACAGGTTCTCATGCTCGTACGACAGACAGCACAGCCCCTCAACCCTGCCCCTTTGGTCCACCTGCATCATCGGAGAAAAGTGAGGAGTCCTACTACCGTTATAAAAAGTAGAAAGAGCATTGGGAAGGAGGGAAAAGAAATGGAAAAAAAAAAAAAGATAGGAGAAGTGATCGCCTCTAGTTTTATGAAGACCGTCCGCAGCAGCTGGGGGAGAAAGCCCCCCACGTAGCCTGAGTGTCCTTGGGGAAGAGGAGCAGGGGCCTGGCTTTTGGTTGAACAGGTGCGTGTCGTTTGGCACTCTCACGGGCGACACTGTGGCAATGCCGGTGCCCGAGGGGGGAGAGGGTGGCCGCCGTCCATCGGAGCTCGGTGTTGGCTCTCCGGACGGGCAGGAGTGACACCAGGCCGCAGTCCTCTGGGGAGCGTCCCCTCTCCTCAGTACACATGAGCCTCCTTGTGACTTGGGGGGTGGGCGCGGGAGGCCGAGCGGGTAGCGCTGCAGAGCACCTCCATCCACCTGCGGAAGGCGGGAGCAAAGCGGAGCTTGTGCTCATGGTGCCGGTGCAGGGCTACGAATTTTAGTACGTTTTACTTCAGGGGCCAGGTGGTGGCACACCTGTGTGCAAAGACAGATTCAAGCCCCTGGGTCCCCCCTTGCAGGAGGGGGTCCTGAACCCAGGCCCTTGCGCACGGTGATGTGTGCGCTGCCGTCAGCCCCTCTGAGGTTTTTTTTTTTTCCCCTCCAGGGTTATCACTGGGGCTCGGTGCCTGCACTACGAATCCACTGTTCCTGGAGGCCATTTTTTCCCTTTTGTTGCCCTTGTTCTTGGGTAGGACAGAGAGGGGGAAAGACAGACACCTGTAGGCCTGCTTCACCACCTGGGAAGTGACCCTCCTGCAGGTGGGGAGCCGGGGCTTAAACTGAGTTTGTCGTGCTGGTCCTTGAACTTTGTGCCATGTGCACCAAACCTGCTGTGCTACCACCTGGGCCCCAAATTTAATTTTTTTAAAGTCTGGGGTTCTCAGGTTTGTGCTCTGTACATGCCAAAGCTGAGCAGAGCTCTCTCTCTGTCTCTCTCGTACAAAAGCATGGATGAGGGCCTGCTGCCCTATGGCTGGCGGGTGGGGACCAACCTGTGAGGCCCCTTACCTGTCAAAGGTGTACTCGCTCTCGGCCCGGAAGTAGTACACGTGGGACTTGAAGTGCAGCTTGAATACGTAGTCCTTGTGGATCTCCTCAGACTCGGAGGGGATAGTGAGGGAGTAGCCGAGCAGTGGCAGGCTGGCCAGGGGGTGATTGTCCTGGGAGATTGGGGGGAGGGCCTGGTAGCACCACACCTCGGGCCACGCGGGAGGACCCAGGCGTGGGGGTCCCCGCACTCACCTGGTGTGACTTGTAGAAGAAGAGGCAGAAGTTGGTGAACACCACCCACAGCTTCTGCCAGCCATTGCTGTTCTTGAATTTCCTCAGCAGGTTCCCAGATAGCTGGTTCTGAAAGACAAAGTGGCCCTGTGAGAAGCAGGAAGATCCCCCCCCCAATATATAGATAAGGGGGTGCACGCGCTCCTCTGGGCTCCTGAGGAGGGTGGGTCCAGATCCACTCTGACGGGTCCGGGGAGCCCCCACCCCACAAGCTCCAGAACCCCAGGAATTGTACAAGGCAGGGAGTCAGGCGGTAGCTCAGCGGGTTAAGCGGACATGGCGTGAAGCGCAAGGACCAGCGAAAGGCCCTTGGTTCGAACCCCTGGCTCCCCACCTGCAGGGGAGTGGCTTCACAGGCGGTGAAGCAGGTCTGCAGGTGTCTTATCTTTCTCTCCGTCCTATCTAATGACGACATTAATAACTACAATAATAAAAAACACGGGCAACAAAAGGGAAAATAAATATATAAAGAAATTAGACGAGGCAAGGACACTTCTGCCCACCTTTGTTTCTGACGCCTGCCCTGTAGGGGGGAACCAACTTGGCGTCCCCAGGGCTGCAGTGCCATCTAGTGGCCACAGCTGGAAGGACAGTTCTGCCCAAGGGTGGATTCAAAGGGGGGGGAGGGCCTACTAGACCAGACGCCTGGACTTGGGAGTTCTGTCCTCAGTGTCACCAGATCAGAGAAACAGGGTGCTGAGCGACACACAATGGAAGCACGTGATGGCTGTGACTGAGCAGAGAGCACAGAGGCAAGTGAGGAGATAGGTGTGTCACGCCGGTGGGAACCATCAGACACCCCAAGAATCCCTCACTCCCACAGAACCATAAGGCAGACAGGTATGTATCTCCTAGTTCAGTCACATGGGGGGGGGGGGTGGCGGCGGTACCAGAAGCCACACACCTGAGGAGCCTGGCCAGGAGAGGGCGCTGGCAGAGTGATGAGCCCCTACCTCAAGTTCCTCACCTGAGCTGCTGTCACACACCCAGGGGCTTGCTCACAGCTGTAAGAAGTCTGGGGGTTGGTTAAGCACACATGTTGCCATGTAGAAGGGCCTGGGTTCGAGCCCCTGCTCCCCAAGTGGCCGAGGGGGGAATTACCAAATAGTGAAGCAGTTCTGCAGGTGTCTCTGCCTCTGCCTTTTAATTTCATTAGTAAGCAGATATTCGTTCCATTTTTTTTTTCCACATCTGGAGGAGCAGGCAGAAGCCCCACAGTCAGAAATAAGCAGGAAAGAGCTGCACGTTTAGCAGCTGAGATGGGGAAAGACCAGGCAGAAACCAAGCCGTTAGATGAGCCCACCACCCCTGTTGTCAGCCAAGATGCTTCAGTAAAAAATGAGAAGTTAAAAACCTGACCGGGGGCTGCGTGGTTAGTGCAGCGGGTTAAGCACACGTGATGTGAAGTATAAGGACTGGCATAAGGATCCCAGTTTGAGCCCCCTGGGGGGGCCCACTTCACAAGCGGTGAAGCAGGTGTCTTTCTCTCTTCTTTGGATTTCTCTCTGCCCTACCCAACAATGACAATAATAACAAAAGCAACAAGGGCGACAAAAAGGAAAAAATACCCTCCAGGAGCGGTGGCTTCTACTGCTGGCACTGAGCTGCAGCAATAACCCTGGAGGCAGAAAACAGACACCTCCTGACCGCCCTCAATCAATCCCCATTTGTACGGTGTCTTGACTTTTCAGAAAGCTGCAGGCTTATTCCCTTCCAAGTTCAGGAAATGCCAGTTCAGAAGCAGTCTCAGCAGCTGCCAGGTCGCCTCCCCTTGCCCCCGACTCCTGGCAGGAGGTGTCTCACTGCCCCCCTTCCTCCGGTGGTGGTGGGGTGGGTTCAGAGGGAGCAACTCGGAAGGCTCGCAGCCCAAGATACACCAACTGGACTTGAACATCTGGCACAAAACATGAGCCAGTAGCCGACTGGATTGCAGAATGCTTAGGGAGCCTTCTAGAAGATTCCGCCTGCGCCTCCTGTGACCCGGGCTGCCCTCCTACCTCCACGGCCAGGCTGAAGTCCACCATGGACACGCTGGTGTTGCGGTGCCAGCACACGTGCACCATGGTGTTGCCGCGGTGCGGGGCCTGGCGCTCCAGCGACGTGCGAGAGGCGCTCAGGTCGTCCTCGGACTCCTGGTCCGCCGGCGCCGCCTCGTCGGGGGACTCTGTGGGTGGGGGTGGGTGAGCCTGGTGAACCTCCACCCGTGTTCGCACCCAGATAAATCCAACTTCCCAAAGACTCATCACGTCTGGAAGCCCCGGGGCCCGGTGGGGCTTTCGTGTTCACCGCCCCTTAGGAAGACGGCCCACAGAAGGGCCGCTATTGGGGCCTCCTGCCTTTTATTAGTTATAAGGCACATCCAGGGAACTCCGGAGCAGCTCGGGTCAGCCAGAAGTGCAATGGTTTGTTTGGAACAAGTGATGTTCGAGGGGAACAAGATGAGAGAGGAAAGTCTGCATAAACCAGCCCCCGCAGAGTCTGTCTCTCTCTAGAATATTTTATGTTAATGAGAGAGATACAGCGAGAAAGACCAGTGCACTGCTCAGCTCTGGTTTATGGTGGTGCTGGGGATCGAACCTTTGGGGCCTCGGCCATTAAAGTCATTTATATTTTTCAGAACCATTATGCTGTCGCCCAGCCTCATCGAGTCTCTTCTAACATTCATTCTGGTTCTCGGCTGACACGCCTAAGGGAGGCTCAGCAGACTGATGGCTGCCGTGTCAGCAGGTCAGGTACCCCTCCCTCACTCACGCCAGGCAACCAGCTGTCTGTGGCCCCACTGACACCTCTTGGTGTCTGAGACTTGGGGATCTCTGCTGGCCGTGCAGAATGACTGGGCCGTGGGCTGCATAAGCCTGGGCTGATTACAAGTCTAGCATGGTGAGCTATCTTCCTTGGCCTGTCCAACAGGGCGGCACCTTGGACCTGGGCCTCCTGTTCCCCCCCAACCCCTGAGAGCAAAGGGGGGGCCCAGCACCCACCGTGTGGGAAACCACACACTCCCCCCCCCCCCCCGCTTGGGTCGGATGGACCCACGGCTGGGGAGATGAGCCCAAGGTGGGGTGGGGGGATCACAGGGTCCTCCCTGCGGGGTTGTCCACTAAAGAAACCCCAGATTTCCCCTTGAGCAACCCCCCTAAGAGGGGATCTCCCTCTGCTGGGTCAGGACCCCATTCAGGGAGTGACCTGCACCCCCCTCCCCCAACCTAGGTGCTGGCACCCTAATAGCAAAAAGGCTGTAGAGTTTGTACTGGGTGTCCCCCGCCTGGGGGACAGAAGGAAGCCCAGGGTTTGAACACTGGAGGTCCCCCCGACACACACACACACACACTCACTGTTGTCCGGGGGGCTGCTGGCCAGGAATTCGGGGCCGGGGGTGCTGCTCTGCTCCGCCAGGTCGATGGCCATCTGGATGTCCTCCACCCACTTCTCCATCTCGGCCCGGGAGCTGGGGGGAAGGGGATGCGTTAAGGCTCCCCTGCAGACCCCAGTGACTGGGGTGGGGGGACTCCCGGTTACCTGGCAGCTACGACAATGGACTGGCGCTGCCCCCGGAGGGTGAGGCAGTGGGGGACTCCCCATTCGTCTTCACTCTCCTCCATCTGTGGGTGGGTGGGGGAGGGTTCACAACGTCACTGCCACTGCTAGGAAGCCCCCAGGATTGGCCCAGGCCGGCCCAGGCTGCAGTGACAGTGAGCGGGGATGGGGAGGGAGGGAGGGAGGGAGGGAGGGGCAGGGCCTGAGGCCAGAAACTTCTCTGTCCCAGCCAGGTTATGGCTCTGCTGCTCCCCACGAGCCTGGTCTGTGACCGCCACATCATGTGGCCACTGATTCTAGAAGGAGCCCCAGCCCAGGCTGCCCCTTGCTCCCACAATGCTTCCCAGGGCTCCCCCAGATCCTGCCCCACTGTCACTGCCCCCAGGCCCCCATTCAGGGTGGGAAACCCCGCGCACTCACTGTCATCCCAAAGAGCGGCAGCTGCCCGTGGACCTTGAACTGGTTGGAGGCCGTGAGCCCACGGCTAGTGTACAGCAGGACGTCGTTGAACTGGGGGAGGGAGGGGGCAGAGGGGCTGCTCAGCCGGGTGCCCGGTGGACAGGACACTCGCAGGGGTCCACGCCCCGGCCCCCCAGAGTCCCTCACCACTCACCAGGAAGAACATACGCTGCTGGAGGCCCTTTCCCGAGAGCTTGCTCAGGCTGCCCAGCCGGATGAACTCCTGTGGGGACGACGGCCCGGGTCAGCGGGGCCCACTTTCCCTAACGCCTAAGTCTCCTTGACGTGGAGGGTCGCAGCTGGGGACCAGGTTTGAGCCCCAGCACCGACAGGGCAGTCCCATGGCACCGGGGGAAAGTTCTGGGGCTGCACTGTTCCTTCAGGAATGGAAAAGCCCAGGAACATGGGCCTAAAAGGGCCAGGCGGTGGCGCACCTGGTTAAGTGCACACATCACGGTGCACAAGGATCCAGGTTCAAGCTCTTGGTCCCCACCTGCATGGGGAAAGCTTCAGGAGTGGTGAAGCAGTGTTGCAGGCGTCTCTGTCTCTATCCAATAATAAATAAAACAAAAATTTTGAAAAAAAACAACAACACATGGGCCTAAGGCCTGGCTCCACCGACAAAAGAGAAGAAGGGGAGTAGCAGGCAGGTGTCAGAAGTGGGGAGTAGTGTACCCAGTGAAGTCACACATTACCATGTGGGTTCAAGACCCTTCCCCACCCGCATGGGGGGATGCCTCACAAGTGGTGAAGCGGGTGTGCAGGTATCTTTTCTCTCTCCATCCTGTCAAAATTAAGAAAGAAAGAGAAATGGCCACTGAAGCGGTGGGTTCATGGTGCTGGCACTGAGCTCCAGCAGTAGCCCTCGTGGAGGGAGAGAGAGAGAGAGAGAACATGAGTGGACAGAAGACGGGCAGTTCCTTCTTTCATCCCTCCCCCCTCCCTGTTTTCTTTGCCTGGGGCTATACCACTCCAGGCTCTTTCAGACAGACACAGTAGATACATAGTGCTGGCACTGAGACCCAGTGATAACCCTGGTGGCAAAAAAAAAAAAAAAATCAAACAAGGGGGTCAGGAGGTAGCGCAGCAGGTTAAGCACATGTGGCGCAAAGTGCGAGGACCGGCCTAAGGATCCGGGTTCGAGCCCCTGGCTCCCCACCTGCAGGGGAGTCACTTTACAAGCGGTGAAGCAGCTCTGCAGGTGTCTTTCTCTCTCTGTCTTCCCCTCCTCTCTCCATTTCTCTGTCCTATCCAACAACCATGACATCAATAACAACAATAATAATAATAAAGGGCAACAACAAAAAAATCAAACAAACAAGGGGAGACAGACAAGATGCCTGAGCTGTGCTCTGCCACTAGGCCACCCCCTTGAGCCCCAAGTGGTCCCTGCTTTTGAAGAGATGTAGCAGGGGACCATCTTTTTGTGAGAGTGGTCCCCTCAGGGAGAGCCCTGTCACCAAAGTCGACCACCACAATTGAGACCCACCCCAGCACAAGAGGGGGACAGAGAGATGGATGAGAGGGCAGCAGACTGCTCTCCTCTCCCCAGGGGACGTGTCTACACTGGTCAGCTCGGCATTCAATCTCACATCTGACAGTCCCCCTGAAGACAGAGCTGTCGGAGCCTTCCACCCACCCACTGGGATGTGGACAACTTAACATTAGTAAAGGGGTGAGGTGGGGTATCGGATGCTTCCCTCCTCTCAGCTACCCAGTTAAAAAAGCTTCCCCACTGGTCCCAGAAAAAGATGGATGGAGGAGGAGAGGAGAAGAATCTATCTAATCTTACTCATCACAGGTTGTTTTTTCAAATACTTGAAGAGTCTGGCCAATGGGTGTTCCATCTAGATTGTAAATACAGGATCCGGCAACCAGGCTCACCCATGGGCTAATAGCTGAGGGCTCATTTTCAGAGTCAGTTCTCCACCATTAGGTAAAATCTGGAAGCCGTTTGATGCATCGGGCATGGTTTGGAAGCTACTGTGATGGACCATGTGGAGTTTGGAAGCCATCTTGATGTAACCTGTCTGCTCCACGGTGGCCCAGTCTCAGGCCGTGATATTGTCGCCTGCTCCTAGAACTGCCCAGCCCCCCCAAGGATAAAACCCCTTGCTCCTAAAGGTTCCTCTTTGGAACGATCCTACGGGGTCACCCACAATGAAAGCCTCACTCATTTGTGTCTTGAACCCATCAGGGAAGCCAGGGTCCAGGGCCCGCCTGGTGTCCCGAGAGCTTACCCGTCCTGGGACCACAAGGTTGTCGATGCCGATCAGATCTTTCTTGAGTTCATGCAGCTTCTGGAAATTCTCCATCTTGATCATCGTACCGTGAAGCTGGGCCACCATTTCAGTGACTTCTGCCAAAGCAGCTGCAAAAAGAAGCATTATTTTTCCCAGTGGCGTGAGGCTCAGCCATCCAGCGCCATGATCCCATAGGGCACTGCCATGGAAGTGGCCCTTCCCTGTGCAGGCCTGCTCACAGCCGCACCGTTCACAGCAGCCAAAATATGGAGCAGCCGAAATGCCTACCAACACACAATATCTAGAGAAGTTACAGGACACGGACTCAATGGGGTACCTCTGGGCAACCAGGAAAGATGTGTTCTTTGGGGTAAAGTGAACGGAGGTGGTTATGTTTAGGTGAGAGACAAGTACTAGATGGCTTCACCCATATGTAGAATCCAGAGAATTGAAACATACGAAGTTGGAAAAAAAAAAAAGTAGCCAGCCCATCACTGAGACCTTGTGAAAACTGGACAGTCATGGTGATTATCCTTGGAGGCCTGGGGTGGGAGGCACGGAACTCTGGTGATGGAAGTGGTGTGTGTGTATAACTATCTCTCTGTTATCTTACTGTCTTGTGAACCACTAATAGATTACTAATAAAGAAAAAAGGCAAAAAAAAAATGCCCCTTTATGGAAAATATTGGCATTATTTAAAAAAAAAAAAAAGTCAACATCTGGGCTGGGGAGTAGTTGAGTTTAGTAGTGCACTGCTCTGCTCTGTCCACAACCCAGGCTCAGACCTGGTTCTCACAGCGTTAAAGGAAGCTTCAATGTTGTAGGTTCTTTGTCCCTCTCTCTGCCTCTCTGGCCCGCCCATTCTAGCTGAAGGAGAAAAATCAGTACTTATTTTATGTACTCATTTACTTTAGTTTTTCCCAAAGTGCATATATATATATATATATATATATATATATATATACATACATACATACACACACACACACACACACATATATATATATATATATAATTTCTTTTTGCCACCAGCATTATCACTGGGGCTCCATGCTTGAACTGTAACTCCATGGCTCCCTCCCAGTGGATGTTGTTTTTTCTTTGCTAGATGAAAGAGACAGAGAAAACACCCACAGCACTGCTCCACGTCCTGTGAAGCTTCTCCTGCGGGGGGAGGGGGGGCTTGTCCAGAGCATTTTGAGACTGTCAGTGCCTCACTTATAACTAGCGGGCCTTCGTTTATATAAAATCACCTGCGGGAGTTGGAAAAGACAGCATAGTGGCTCTGTGAAAAGACTTTCATACCTGAGGGAACGAAAGTCCCAGGTCCAATCCCCAGCACTACCATAAGTCAGAGCTGAGCAGTGCTCTGGGGAGAAAAATAAATAAGCAGCCCATGGTGTGGGGGGGGAGGTGCTGAGTGGTGGCACACCTGGTTAAGTGCACACATTACAGTGCACAAGGACCCGGGTGCGAGCCCCCAGTCCCCACCTGCAGGTGGTGAAGCAGGGCTGCAGGTGTCAGTCTGTCTCTTTCTCTATAGCCCCCGTCTCTCCTGATTTCTGGCTTTCTCTAGCCAATAACTAAAGATAATAAAAACTAAATAAACAAACAGCCCTTGGAGGCACATGGGAGGAGGCGGAGCATACCAGAGCCCCGCCCACACGGCGAAGGCCCTAACTACTTGGCGTGGCCCCGCCCCTCCCAGAGGCCCCGCCTCCCGGCAGGCCCCGCCCCCGCCCCGCCCGCTCACCTCTGCAGTCCCGGAAGGCCCTAACCACCCGGCGTGGCCCCGCCCCTCCCAGAGGCCCCGCCTCCCGACAGGCCCCGCCCCGCCCGCTCACCTCTGCAGTCCCGGAAGTCGGGGTGGCTGGGCGGGTGGTGCTTGCACAGGCGCTCGAGCACCTGCTTGTAGTGCATGAGGCGGTGCAGCGGGCGCAGCAGGAAGGTGTTGAGCGGCAGGTAGCACACCTTCTGCTGCTCGAAGTCCCTGCACAGGCTCTCCAGCCGCCGGGAACTCCGCACGCCGCTCTCCAGCGCCTCCAGCGCCTCCCCGTGCTTCCACAGGTGAGCCGACAGTTGCTGGGGGGGGGGGGGGGAGACAAGTGTAAGTAAGGACCCAGGTTCAAATCCCCCAGTCCTCACCTTCGGGAGGGGGAGGCGTCACAAGTGGTGAAACGGTCAGTGCTGCCGCTCTCTCTGTCTCTCGCTCCCCTTCCCTCTCGGTTTGTCTCTATCCAAAAATAAATACATGAGCAAAGGAAACAGTGAGGAGGAGGCAAGCGACTGGGCTTTTCGCTGTGTCCCTGGAGAGAGCTCTCTCGAAGGCACAGAGGCGCCCCCCACCCGCTGCAGGTCTGGCCTCTCACCTTCATGCCCTGGATGTTCCGGAGCATGACGTCGCCGATTCTCTGGTGCTCTCTCATGTGCGCGTTGGCGCGGCCTTCCCTGCGAGCCAGAAGCGGGGGCGCAGGGTCAGCAAAGCCACCGCGTCTCGGTGCGCGGGGCCGGGACCCTGGCTTCTGGCTTGTCGGGTCCCGGGGCTGGACACGGCCACAGGGGTCTGGGGGTCTGGGGGTCTGGGGAGCGGCCAGCCGGCGAGGCCGGAGAAGCGGTTCTGCAGCTGCGCACAGATGCCGCCACCGAGGCCGCGCACCGGGGCGGCGCAGCCCGCGTCCTCCACCCCGGGGTCGGGGTCGTGGTCGGGGTCGTGGCCGGGGAGGGCAGCGGCGGTGTCGGCCCGCAGCGCCAGGCCTGTCGCGGCCCAAGCTGCCCGCTAGCTTGGGGCACCCACCCGCCAGGTGCCCGCCAGACAACAGGAGTTGGGGGCACACGGGGGGCACACGCGGGGCTGCGGGTGCTCAGCGCCCCGATGCTCCGTGCAGTTTCCCGGTACTCGAGGGGACGGCAGAGCAGAAAATCAGCTTGTGTCATAAGTAGTAGACGCTCCAATTCGGGGGCTTCCGAGGTCGACCAACAGGCAGTAAGGTGGGGGGTGGTCTTCAACACAACCTGGGGTCCCCCCTTCAGACCTGGTCTTCACCCGACCGGGCTGCAGACCATGAAACGGACCTGAGCTTTGCTGGCCAGAGGAAAAAACCACTTCCTGATCATTGTATCAATGTGTGTATTTATTTTTGCCACCAGGGTTATCCTTGGGGCTCAGTGCCTGCACGAACCCACTATTTCCGGCAGCCACTTTCTTTCTTAAAAAAATATTTACTTTATGGGAGTTGGGCGGTAGCGCAGAGGGTTAAACACATGTGGCAGGAAGCACAAGGACCGGCGTAAGGATCCCGGTTCGAGCCCCGGCTCCCCACCTGCAGGGGAGTCGCTTCACAGGCGGTGAAGCAGGTCTGCAGGTGTCTGTCTTTCTCTCCTCCTCTCTGTCTTCCCCTCCTCTCTCCATTTCTCTCTGTCCTCTCCAATAACGACGACATCAATAACAACAACAATAACTACAACAACAATAAAACAACAAAGGCATCAAAAGGGAAAATAAATAATAAAAAAATAAAACTATATTGACTTTATTTTAATGAGAGAGCTAAAGGCCAGAGCACTGCCCAGCTGTGGCTTATGGTGGTGCTGGGGACTGAACTGTGACCTCAGAGGCTCTTGCATAACCATTATGCTGTCTCCCCAGTCCCACTTATTTCTTTGGCCTTCTGTTTTGACGTAGGGGAGAGAGACAGAGGGACACCTGCAGCACTGCTCCACAGCTCAGGAAGCTTCCACACCTCAGGAAGCTTGCAGGGCAAGTGGGGAGCATGGGCTTGAACCTGGGACCTCAGGTGTGGTGACCTGTGTGCTCTGCCTCTGTTAGCAGCGAGGCTCATCCTCCTGCTGACAAGTTCTCTGCTGCCGAAAGCCCGCAGTCTGGGAGGGGGAAGAGGAAATGCACCCGAAGACGTGCTGGAGACCCAGGTGTGAAGCCGGCTGTGGGGTCAGGGGCCAGGACAGGACATGCCGGGCTAAGCGAGGACACTTTCTGTGGGGCACTTGGGTAGATGCTCATTTTTCTCTTTAAAAAAATATTTTGACAAGAGAGAGACATTGAGAGGAGAAGGGGGAGCCAGAGGAAGAGAGACACCTGCAGCACTGCTTCACTGCTTGTGAAGCTTCCCCGCTGCAGGTGGGGGCTGCAGGGCTTGAACCCAATACTTTGGACGTTGTAATGTGTGCACTTAACCAGGTGCACCACCTCCTGGCCCCTAGAAACTCATTTTTCTTCAGGCTCGGTGCTTTAGCTGATGCTGGTATCTAAGGGTTGAACCCAGAGAGACAGAGAGATTGGCTGCACTCAGTGCTCAGGCAGCCTCATGAAGCAGACACTGTCATCACACGCAAAGACAGAGGGGGCGAGGCAGTGACTTAGTTAAGTGCACACATAACCGAGGCAATGACTTAGTTAAGTGCACACATAACCACATACAAGGACCTGGGTTCAAGCCCCCACTTCCCATCTTCAGGGGGAAGTTTGATGAGCAGGGAAGTAGGTCTACAGGTCTCTTTCTCTCTCCCTCACTCTCCCCCCCCTCTTCATTTTCCTCTGTCCTATCCAATAAAATAGAATTTAAAAAAAGTTAAAAAAAAAAAAAAAGGCTAGCAGGAGTGTTGGTGCCATCAAGTCCCTGTGATAACTCTAGTGGCAATTATAACAAGAGAAACTGAGGCACGGGCCTGAGAGGTGGTGCAGAGGATCAAGTGTTGGACTCTCAAGCATGAGGTCCTGAGTTCAAGCCCCCTGCTCCCCACCTGCAGGGATGTCACTTTGCAAGCGGTGAAGCAGGTCTGCAGGTGTCTATCCCTCTCTCTCCGTCTTCTCGTCCTCTCTCAATTTCTCTTTGTCCTATCCAACAACGACAACAATAATAGCAATAACAATGATAAACAACAAGGGCAATAGAAGGGAAAAAATGGCCTCCAGGAGCAGTGGATTTGTAGTGAGCCCCCGTAATAACCCTGGAGACAAAAAAAAAAAAAGAAAGAAACTGAGGCGCTGAGAAGCCACCAGTCTAGCGGCAGTCATCACAGACAATGCACTTGCATTTGAATCCGGGAATCTGGTCCCCAGTCTACCCTCCAGGGTCTATCTGTGGACCTAGCTGCCTCTAAGAAGATCATTCCCGGTGATAGTGCCATGTCTAAGATGAGCCCAGGGGAGAGATTAAAGCCACTGCTGGGGAAAGCTCCAGGGCTATTTAAATGAAAGAAAAGAATGAGACAGGGGAGTCAGGCGGTAGCGGTGGTGCAGTGGGTGAAGCGCACGTGGCGCAAAGCGCAGGGACCGGCATAAGGATCTTGGTTCGAGCCCCTGGGCTCCCCACCTGCAGGGGAGTCGCTTCACAGGCGGTGAAGCAGGTCTGCAGGTATCTTTCTCTCCTCTCTCTATTTCTCTCTGTCCTGTCCAACAATGACAGCCTCAATTACAATAACTACAACAATAAAAATCAACAAGGGCAACAAAAGGGAAAAACAAATAAATAAATATAAAAAAATAGTGGGGGTTGGACGATAGCTCGGCAGGTTATATGCAGATGGCGCAAAGCATGAGGACTAGCTTAAGGATCCCTGTTCAAGCCCCCGGCTCCCCACCTGCTGGGGAGTCGCTTTATAGGCAGTGAAGCAGGTCTGCAGGTGTCTATCTTTCTCTCCCCCTCTCTGTCTTCCCCTCCTCTCTCCATTTCTCTCTGCCCTATCTAACAACAACGACATCAATAATAACTACAACAACAATAAAAAAGAGCAACAAAAGGGAAAATAAATCAAAATAGTCATATATACATGTATTAAAATGCTACAAAAGGACAGAAATTTTAAAAAAAAACAAAGAATGAAACAGGCAAGAAGTAAACTTGGAGGAAGACTAGAATAATCCAGGGCAAGACGGACTGTGAGTGACACCTACAGGCGAAGGCCAGAACTGCAGGGCAGTGACCAGCCTGACCCGGTTCTGACCCAGCCTGTGAAGTCAGGCCACAGGGAAGAGAGGGCACCCAGGCCTGCAAGGTCGTGAATGCTCCTTTCAGCCTGAAGGGAGAGCAGCCCACATGAGCCCATATGCTGTCCTTCCTGGGGCTTCAGTTCTCTGCATACATTTTTTGAAGAGTGTATTTATGTATTTTAGAGAGAGGACAGAGCATCACTCTGCTATGTCTAGTGCCAGCAACTGAACATGGGGCTTCTTGTCTGAAAGGCCTGAGCTCAACCACTGAGCCACCTCCTGGGCTGCTGTGCTGTCTTTTTAAAGGGACTAACCTGGCCTGACTTGCACTTGACCTGTTGTTCATTTTAACGTCCCTTTGTTGAGGAAATGCTAATTTCCAGGATTGCAGTTGTCACAGGGGCAGTTCCACATCTCCCCAAAATAGAGGTCAACACACTTCATCCTCCACCAAACCGTCTTCCTCTTCCACCACAGGGCAACTAATCCCTAGTACCCCTGCCCTCCTGAAAAGCCCAGTCCGCTGAGGCTTCACCCTGTAGTGCTCCCGACTGTGCTGCCTTTCTTTAACCAGCTCCACGCTCCTGTGTCATAACACAGAATTCCTCAGATTCCCTGCTCCCATTCAGCCTCCCAAACAAACTTGACGGGTTGCCCTGAATGCTACTCACTTCCCTTTTCATGGAGTTGGGTTCTGTCCTCATTGCAGCTTGCAATGCTTCCATGGACTGTTTCTACTCGCCTCTCAGTTTCCTAAACCATGGAGGGTTAGTTTCTGGCTCCTATTCCATCTCTCTGGCTCTAGCTTTCCAGACTCTCTTTGCTTGTGGGAGTCTTTCAAGTCCCCTGACTTCTCTTTGGGTGAGTTGTGCAGTCTGATTAATTCCTGCTTTCATGCCCCTCTAAGATGTCACTGCCCTCTGGAAAGCCACTGGCGGCCATCTTGGAAAGCCACTGGCAGCCATCTTGGAAAGCCATTGGTGGCCATCTTCTCCTTCCACTTCTTTTGCAATCCCTTAGACTCATGGTTGCAACTAAAGTGCCATCATCAAATCAACAACCCAACTGTTTTTCATAGCTAGTTATTCTGTAGTTCCCCTTGTTCTCATAGTTTCTCAGAGGTTCTACATGAATAACCAAACAAGTATCTCAGATGTAAGAACTAATGATTTCCTGGCCCTTTGCCTCCAGTTTCTTCCTTGATGTAGCTATTCTGCCCTGGTTTTAAGCTAGAGTCTTCAATTAACCTCTACTGCTTCCATGTTCTTTCTCCTCGCCCATCAGACCTAATTCTCCTCCAAAATTGTTCCAGCATCTGCCTTAGTTTCAAGCTCACCCCTCACTGACTAATGCCTACTATTCCAGACCTGAAGCATCTCTGTATTTCTGAAGAATGGTTATTAATCAAGCCACAATTAACATAGTTTATTATCTGGCTATATCTAGAGAAAGAGACAGAGATAAAGGAGGACTGAGTTTTCCTCAGTGCTGTGGTGCTCCCATGTGGCGCACCAGCCCCTGCCATACTCTGTGTGTTTGGCCCAGGGTGACCATCTCCCTACGGCTTCTCCCTAACACACCTAGAGCAGAAAGGAACTACATGCTGCAGTGTGGGCGTCACACACACACACACACACACACACACACACACACACACACACACACACACACACACACAGGATCCAGTTCACTCAAAGGACAAACTGTGGCTATTTCCGAGGGAGGTTTCTGGAAAGCGTGGGGAAGGGCGACACAGGTCTCCGCTGATGAGAAACTGCTTCTTCTCTCCTTCACAGCTGCCCCAGTTCCAGGGGACTACAAAGAAGGCCCTGGAGAAGCCAGGCCACACTGACTTCACCTCCTTTCTTCTCCTGCCAGCCGCTTATGAAGGGAAACGGGCTGAGGTCAAAAGGGGCCTGCCGTCCAGAGCCGTGTCTCGGAAATGTCTCTACTTTCATTTTAGAGATGGGTCTGGCTCGGGAACTGTGCACCTTGGGGACCCATCAGAACCTCAGAGGCCAAGGACCAAACAAACTCCTGCCACCCAGCAGCACCCCGGAGGAAGTTTCACTTCCTCCCCACGTGGAGAACGCTTACAAGTAACCGGGATGCTTCAGGAACATTCTGCCGACATTAACTTCACAGGAAAAGGGGCCTTGATGTGTAAAAGGGGCTGGTGTAAGTGTCGTGTGGCAACAGAGCTGAAAACTCTTGGGGTGATTCCACTTTGGAAGCCTGTGGACGAAGATGCCTCCCAGGTGCTAAGTTCTGACCTGTGCATCTGAATCATGGGCTCCAAGAGCCACTGCACGCTGTCTCAGCAGAGGGTGGAGTGAAAAGCACGTGCACACACACATGTACATGCACACGCACAGGCACACACGCACACACAGGACTCAGTCTCCCAGAACCTGTACACACACACACTGCCCATGAACTAGTCAGTAACTCAGCAGCAGAAAGACTGAGAGCAACAACCAGGAAAGGATTTGAAAACCAGCTTCCTGGGAGTTGGGCGGTAGCGCAGAGGGTTAAGCACAGAGGGTTAAGCGCGAGGACTGGCGCAAAGGATCCTGGTTCGAGCCCCCGGCTCCCCACCTGCAGGGGAGTCGCTTCACAGGCGGTGAAGCAGGTCTGCAGGTATCTCTCTTTCTCTCCTGCTCTCTGTCTTCCCCTCTTTTCTCCGTTTCTCTCTGTCCTATCCAACAACGAAATCAATAATAACTACAACAATAAAACAACAAGGGCAACAAAAGGTAATAAATATTAAAAAATGAATTTTAGAAAACCAGCTTCCCAGCTATCCATAAGAGGCAAAAAGGGACTTGGGCTTGGGGTCGTGACTCTGACCTTCAAGATACACTTTTGGGCTGGGGAGACAGCATTATGGTGATGCCAGAGACTCTCATGCCCGAGGCTCTGAGGTTGCAGGTTCAGTCACCAGCACCACCAGAGCTGAGCAGTGCCCTGGGAAATGAAGGGAGGGAGCGGAAAAGAAGTCTAAACTGTACACTTAAAAAAGTTATATATAGCTGATGGGTTTTATCTCAGGTATGTTTAACCACAATTTTAAAAACTTGGCAACCTAAAAGATGACTGACTCCATGGTAGAAAGCAAGCCAAGCATGAGGGAGGCCCTGGGTTTGATTCCTGCCACCACTCGTGATGGAACAGTACTCTGCTCTTACTCATAAAATAGACAGTTCTTTAAAAAGCAATGAACACTTGGGGGTCAGACGGTGGCGCAGTAGGTTAAGCGCACATGGCGCAAAGCACAAGGACCCGTGTAAGGATCCCGGTTCGAGCCCCCGGCTCTCCACCTGCAGGGGAGTCGCTTCACAGGTGGTGAAGCAGGTCTAAAGGTGTCTGTCTTTCTCTCCCCGTCTTCCCCTCCTCTCTCCATTTCTTTCTGTCCTATCCAACAATGAACGACATCAACAATAACAATAACCACAACAAGGCTACAACAACAGGGGCAACAAAAGGGGGAAAAATGGCCTCCAGGAGCAGTGGATTCATGGTGCAGGCAGGGAGCCCCAGCGATAACCCTGGAGGCAAAAAAAAAAAAGTAATAAACACTTAAAGACTGCCCTGCTAGGAAAAATGGGGTATCCAACCTCTGTAGTTAAAGATTCCCTCTGGCCTTTTAGGATCCTGTCTTAGGGATTACAGTAGAAAATGGGAGTTTAAGGCTGGGGACACAGCATAGTGGCTCTACAGAAAGAGTCTCATGCCTGAGGCTCTGAGGTCCCAGGTTCAATCCCCAGCACCACCATAAGTTAGAGCTAAGCAGTGCTTTGATCAGCCTTTCTCTGTATCTCTTATGAAAATACAGAGTGGGCGAGGCCAGGCCAGTGAGAGGGACTGCCACTCACACCACAGGCCCCACGTGGGACCCATCTGCAGTGCGCCTGTGACCTCCCGGCTTTATTACCCTTAACCATGGCCCACGGAACTGGGCTCCAGGATGCCAGTTCTCTCCAGAAGGCTCTTTTCTAGATCCTTCCCAGAGAGAGTTAGTGAGTCTTCTCTGAACTTGTGTTCATCAAATGCCCCCCTGCTCCTTTCGTTGAACTGAGAAGCAGGCTGTCCCCTGAGGTGCAGCCCAGGCACACGGCAAGGCCTGGCGCTGAGGGCTGGACCCCACTGCTGTGGCCCGAGTGTTCGCTCTCTGGCTCTGGAGAGTGAGCAGTGGACTATGGTTCTACTGAGGTCTGTTCACATGGGGGGTGACGGGGCTGGGCCACCTGGAAGTCCTGCTTGTCAAGGGAGGCAGAGGGGCCGGATGGCACAGCACCTGGCTGAGTCGCCAAGGTACTTGTCCAGCAGAGAAGTGATTACAGAAGCCAGGACTCCCACCTTCTGCATCCCGTAAAGAGTTTTGGTCCAGGGGGTCGGGCGGTTGCGAAGCTGGTTAAGCGCACATGGTGCAAAGCGCAAGGGCCGGTATAAGGATGCCGGTTTGAGCCCCCAGCTTCCCACCTGCGGGAGGGGGGGAAGTAGTGAAGCAGGTCTGCAGGTATCTATCCCTTTCTCTGTCTTCCCCTCTTCTCTTGTTTTCTCTCTGTCCTATCCAACAGCAATAACAACAATGATAAACAACAATGGCAACAAAAGGGAAAAAACTGGCCTCCAGGAGCAGTGGAATCATAGTGCTGGCACCGAGCCCCAGCAATAACCCTGGAGGCAATTAAAAAAAAAGAATTTTGGTCCATAACCCCAGAGGGGGAGAAATTGGGCTCTGAACCCCAATTCTACCAGAACTCAGAATGTCTGTCAGCAGGAATCTTGCTTTTATACCATCATTGGAAAGGAAGCGAATCTGGGAAACACCAGAAGTCAAGTGCTGTCTCTCTTAGCTGAGAGAAAAGGAAAAAAAAAAAAAACAGGAAGGAAGGATACTTGGAAGTAGTAATAGGTGCAGATGTATCTTAGAAAGGAAGTGAAGGGGGGTTGGGCGGTAGTGCAGTGGGTTAAGCGCACATGGCGCAAAGCGCAAAGACCGGCGTAAGGATCCCAGTTTGAATCCCCAGCTCCCCACCTGCAGGGGAGTCGCTTCACAGGCGGTGAAGCAGGTCTGCAGGTGTCTGTCTTTCTCTCCCCCTGTCTTGCCTTCCTCTCTCCATTTCTCTCTGTCCTATCCAACAACAGAGACATCAATAAAACAGCAAGGGCAACAAAAGGGAATAAATATTAAAAAAGAAAGGAAGGAAGTGAAGGCAGGACCATAGAAGTGAATTAAAATGGGGGGATATACAGTGCCATCGGAGGGGGGAGGAGACACAGAGCTCTGCTGGTGGGAATGGTGTGGACTCGTCACCAAATGATTTTGTAAATCACTAATAAAAGATTAAAAATAGGGAGTCGGGCAGTGGCGCAGCGGGTTAAGCGCACGTGGCGCAAATCGCCAGGACCTACGTAAGGATCCCGGTTCGAGCCCCCGGCTCCCCACCTGCAGGGGAGTCGCTTCACAGGCGGTGAAGCAGGTCTGCAGGTGTCTGTCTTTCTCTCCCCCTCTCTGTCTTCTCCTCCTCTCCCCATTTCTCTCTGTCCTATCCAACAACAACGACATTAATAACCACAACAATGTTAAACAACAAGGGCAACAAAAAGGAAAATAAATAAATAAATAAATAAAAAATGGGGGCTGGGTGATGGCACATCCAGTTGAAAACACGTTGCCATGTACAAGAACCTGGGTTCCAGCCCCTAGTCCCCACCTGCAGGAGGGACACTTTAAGAGCGGTGAAGCAGGCCTGCAGGTGTCTCTCTTTCTCCCTATCTCTCACCCTCCTTAATTTCTCTCTGCCCTATCAAATAAAATAGGAATAATAATAAAAAAAAAAGGCCTCTAGGAGCAGGCACAATGGAGGAAGCATTGATGCTAGGGTCTCTCTCTCCCTCTTCCCCTCTCTCTCTCTCCCTCTCTGTCTGAAAGAAGGGAGGGAGGGAGGGAGCCAGGAGGTGGTGTACCTGGCTGAGTGTACAAGGTACAGTGTTTAAGGACCCTGGCTCAATTCCTGGTCCCTACTACTGGCAGGGGGGAAGCTTCACGAGTGGTGAATCAGATCTGCAGGTGTCTCTCTGCCTATCTCATCCCTTCGACTTCTGTCAGTCTCTATCCAAAAAAAGCCAATAAAAATAAATAAATCTTTTTTAAAAAAGGGGGGGAGAAGAAACACAAAAATACTCATTTGGAGACTTGCAAATCAAGGCAGAAATGGCCGAGCTGAGCTGTGAATACGTGCTGTGTGTCACTGGCTCATCTTCAGCCAATTCCCTGGCTGTCTTGGCTCTAGGGCAGCTTAGCGGCAGGAATACGACAGGAAAGGTGGGGGGGGGGGTTCTGAGGGGTGCAGCCATCACACTCACCACAGCGCCAGCCGCTGCTCAATTTCTTTGAGAAAGTTGGTGTGGAACTTGTGCAGAGGCTCGAAGTTGGGGAAGATGAGGCTCCTCAGGGTCTCGGGCATGGTGTCCTCTCTGCTCACGACGCTCTGAAGCCACTGGGGAGGGAAGGACAGAGTCACAGGCTGTGGGGCTGCCAGCAGGGGTGTCGGGACAGGGCTGGACAGGCTGGACATTTCAGGAGTTGGGGAGGGGGGGCTTCCACACCCTCCGGCTTGCTCCCCACACTGTCATCCTGTGGGGGTGACTTCCTGCCGCCTCAAATGTGCTACTGACTGATGGTTAAGGCAGCGCACATCCATTCAACGGGTAGCTCCTCGAACCCAAGCCTTGGGGATTACTCCACTTAGTCCTCTGTAGGGCCCCTGGACCCTTCCTAAAGGAGCTCTCCACGGCTTTGTTAAATGGCTGAGCAGAGCAGGGAAATAGCTTAACTAGCAGAGCACAGACTCTGCTAGTGTGCCCAAGGCTGCCGGTTTGATCTCCAGTGCCGCCCGTACTGGTCTCTCTCTCTCTCTCTCTTCCTCTCTCAGAGGAAACACTCCCCCTCTCCTATGGTGTAAGTCAAACCAATCTTCCAAAGCACACTGGAAACAGGCCAGGGCGTGGTTCACCCAGGAGTACATGCTACCATGCACGAGGATTTGGGGGCAAGCCCACACCCTCCACCTGCGGGGGATGGGGGGCGGACTGCCCGAGTGATGGTGCAGCGCTGCAGGTGTCGCATCTCTCTCTCTCCCTCTCTCTCCACTCACCCAACTTTTCCTTTTCTTTTATCAAAAATAATTGCTGCTGGGAAGAGTGGAATTATGGAGCTGGAAAGGCCCATGGGACCTCATGGACAAAGTAAAGACATAAATGCAGATTTAAAAAAAACTATTTAAAAAGTGTAGAACAAAGGCAACCAGCCAGGAAAGACCGAGAGAAGGCCACCACCTTCTCAGAAAACCACACAGGCATCTCCCTGAGATGAGGTGGCTGGCCACCCCCCATACAAGGCTAACACCCCCCCCCACACCCTTGAGGTACAAATGCCAGGGCCTCCAGCAGCCATCCAAGGGACCCCTTCTCTCTCTGGGTCCTGGAGGGTCAGAGAAACAGCGGGGTGCAGAATCTGCTTCCAGGCTCGTGCAGAACCTTTTTTTTTTTTTTATCATCAAAGAAAAAACGAGGCTGTAACTCACTTCTCAGATTTCCCGCCAGCAAAGCCAGAAACCTATGTCTAATCACGAGCCACACACGGACAGACACACACAGAGACAGACAGACAGACAGACAGACAGACAGACACACACACACCTGCTTGGGGTATGCAGAAAGCAACATTTCATTTTAATTTCCTCCATTTTAGAAGCCTCCTTCCTCTGCACTTAAAAAAAAAAAATCACAACTAGACATTTTTTTTTTCTTTCCTTCAAGAGGCTATTCTGAATTAAGTAGATGCTTGTAAATTCTCATTTCCAAAACCCAGGAACGAGAAAGCCTTTTGCTGGTGCCCTGGGGAAGGAAGGCAGCGCTTAATTCAATGCAACTTCCCTGCGAGAGAGAGCGGGCGGAGAGTTGGGCTTGGGGTCAGTGACGGAGGCTGGTTTCGCGGGGAGGCTGCTGCACATACCGAGGTGATGACTTCCAGGTCTTTCAGGTACGTCTTCTCTGTGGTGGACACCTCCTTGGCCATGAAGTAGGCCTTGTCAGTCGGGATTCTCTGCAAGACCCAGGGCAAGAACCTACATGGCACTGTCACTTACTCTGGGGGACAAGCTCTAGCAAGGTTCCAGTTCCACGAGAGTCCTGCTGAGACAGACAGATGGCTGACTGCTGGTCCCCCACCCGCCACGCCACACCTCCTTCTAGTCTTGACACTGATCCTACAAGCCTGCGACCGTTCGCACTCCTGACTACAGTGGGAGAACTGAGGCGTTGAACATGCAAGTGACCTTTCTAAGGATGGAAGCTGGGGTCCTGGGGTCTGGCTGGCCTCAGGGCCCAAATTCTCAAGCAGTGTGTTGTGCTGGGCTGGGTGGTGGTGTCCCCGGTCGAGCACCGTATTCCCATGCAAAAGGACCCATGTTCAAGCCCCCCAGTCCTCACCCATGGGAGAGAAGCTTCACCAGTGGGGAAGCAGTGCTGCAGGTGACTTTCTCTTTCCCCGTTTCTGACTCCATTGGTAAAAGGGGAGAAAAACAAACAAACAAGTCTCAATCCCAGCACCACCATAGACCAGAGCTGAGCAGTGTACTGGTCGGTCTCTGTCTCTCATTAAATACACACAAAAATATATATTTTTTAAAAAGTCAGGGCCAGGTGGTGGTGTACCTGGTTGAGCGCACATGTTACAACGCACAAGGACCAACGTTCAAGCCCTTGGTCCCCACCTGTAGGGGGAAAGCTCTGTGAGTGGTGAAGCAGTGTTGCAAGTATCTCTCTCTCTCCCTATCGTCCGCCACCTCTCTTGATTCCTGACTGTCTATCCAATAAATAAGGATTTTTTTTTAAAGTCTGCCACTGTCTTTTTGTTTTGTCTCACACTGAGCTATCAGGCTTGATATATATATATATATATATATATACATATATATATATATATATTATCTTTAATCATATCTTTTGCTTAAAAAAAAGCTATAAAACTTCATCTAATGCAAATTTAAAAAAATCAATAGAGTCTCTGGTTAAATGAGGATGTCCAGGCTCAATCAACTAGTTCGTATTCTCCTTCTAGGGTGGGAAGAGGCAGGACCAGGGCATGAGGCTCCGAGTCTGGGGGTGTTTCCTCCCAAGAGAATATTGAGTAAATATCAGTGTGAGGTCCTGAATTCGGCCTCAGCCCCACCCCCCACGCCCAGCGTCAGGTGTCCAAAATGGCTACCTGCACATCTAAGTAACAGATCTGACTGAAATGTGGGCTAGGGAGATAGCTCCACAGTAGGCCGCAGGACTACATACCCAGCAATGCACAACTGACGGCCGTTCTGGGTGCCCTCGTAAGGACATAATGAAGGTTACACCCAAGTCTAGTGGCCGGTGCGCCGCTATGTTCCATCGCTGGGGAGCCAGAGACGACCCGAACTGCCCCTGCGGCTACAGACAGACTATGACCCACATAGTCAACGACTGCCACCTCTCCAGATTCAAAGGAGGTCTCGAAACTTTACGTCAGGCTCAACCTGACGCTGTTGACTGGCTACGGAAGAAGGGCAAACGCTAAAAGAAGAAGTGGGAGAGCAGAGCCAGGCAATCTGAAAGTGGGAGTCCTGGGGCCTAGAATCTGGGGCCTAAGGTCTGGAACCTGGAGTCAGAGGCTTGGGACCTGGGGCTTGGGGTCCAAGGCCTGGCTCCTGGGGCCTGAGGCTTGGGGTACGGGTACTTGAGTCTGGGGTTTAATGTCTGGGGCCTGAGGCCTAGAATCTGAGCTCTAAGGTCTGGATTGTGGCGTCTAAGGTCTGGATCTTAGGGTCCAGGGTCTAGTCTTGAGCTCCAGGGTCTGAGACCTAAGGTCTGGGTCCTGGGGTCTAAGGCCGAGGCCTTGGGGTCTAGAGTCTGGGTCTGAGACCTGGGGCCTGAGGTTAGAGTCTGAGGCCTGGAACCTGGGGGTTGGAGTTAGAAGCCTGGGTCCTGGGGTCTGCGGGGGCCCACCTTTCTCCGTCCTTCCTCCTCATCGTCCGTCCGGGGGTTGGCCTGGTTGTTGAGCAGTGGGCTGACCAGGGGCGAGGCCTGCTTGGTGTCGGGGCTCAGGTTGGGGGACAGGATGACGCTGGGGGGTACGGCTCCTCCCTGCGAGTTGACGGAGAGCTCTGAAAGGTGAGGGCTAGCAGTCAGGGAGCCTGTTTGGGGATGAGAAGTATTAAAGAAAAAAACAAAACAAAAAGTAACTCCTCTGGGATGGGACCCAATCTCTGCTTACAATTCCCAACCTTGTCCAGACTTTAGCGCTTCAACCACCAGTTTCTAGTTTTTCCTTTTTTGGTCTTGTTTTGTTTTCTCAGAAGAAGTATAGGTACCTTATGGCCCCCGCCCAGCTACCCTGGTATGAAGGATTCCTTGGAGCCTCCGGCACAGAATTAACAAGGAAGACATGTGGGTATAGAGAACAGGTACAATCATTCAAAAGCGTCGGCCAGCCCCAAACCGAATCCTCATGTCCTTACTACGGCCGCAGCATCTAGAAGTCACGGGAGAAAGACAGCAGGGTCTCTACGAGGAAGAGCACTAAGCTAGGCAGGAGCTAGAAGCCGAGAGCAGCGCCTAGGACAGACAAGGCCCCGTCCCCAGGGGAGGGCAAGCTCCCAGGACTCCCCCCACCCCCGCCCCCACCCCCACCTGCCCCGCTCTACGGAGAACAGAAGCGAGCTTGTTATACCTGGTGGTGTCATGCCACGTCTCTCTCACTGTGAGCGCCAGACACTAGCGTCACATGTCCATCACAAGGCAAACTTAAAAAAAATTTTTTTTTTTAAATGTAAAGCTGCAGGAGGTCACAACATGCTCACCAGAGAGTCCCCCTTAGGATAGTGAGAGTGACAGGTGGCGGTTAAGTCTTTCTCTGAAAAGGATACCATTGTTAGAGGACATGAAAACGCAGTTAATTTTACCCGTGGTGAGGCAGCCAGAGAGGATGTGTGTGTGAAACTCCTTGCCCACACAATGTGTGCAAAATATCAGGAGCTCAGGCCTGTGGAAGCTAGGTATTTCTTTCTTTTCCTATTAAATACCTAAGACATTCGTACTCTGAATGCAGATTTGCTGGAGCCAGAATGAGGAGGAGGGGAAGTCTGTTACGATGGGAACAAAGATGGCAGTGATTGTTTTCTCCGCGGTCCGTCTAAAGTTTCGTGCTGGTTAGGGTTAGAGTCAGGCTACTCGGCATGCAGTCAGGGGTGTCCCAGAGAAAGGTGAAGTGCGGCTCCTCAGGTGTACCCCCGTTTTCTTCACATCTATCCTCTCCCTCCGGAGGGAGATCCATTCAGAAGTTATAAGATAGAAGCTGACAAAGTCGGGATGGTGGTGGTGGTGGTGGTAAGCTTGGATGGTCAAAACCCAGCAGGGGCCTGGGTCGACCAGTTCAGTCACGTCACTAACGGGTGGGGACAAGCCACCAATTCCAGGAAGACAGAAAAAAAAAATCTTCCTGCCCCCACCCCAGTTGTGGTCAGTTCAATGATCCTTACAGAACAAGATTAGGGAATATGAGGAAAAGGCAGATTCAAGATATAAGCATATATATGTATATGTATATATGTATATATATATGTTTATTATTTTCTTAGTGCTCTCCATGGTAATAAAGTGGTGTTAGAGACCCGATCACCCCCATGCACCACCAGCCCCAGTGAAACCCCCAGAGAAAAAGGCCAGAAATCACTTCACACATGTCAATTTTATTGACACTAGTGCACAAGGGCAGTACAATAAATTTCGCAAGAGCTGGGAATCGTCAGGTAGAAGTCCTCAACGACAATCAGAGGGGTAGTAGCTTCAAGGTGCTACACTAGTCTCTCTTTAAAAAAAAAATAAAGGAAAGAAAACAGAAATCACAAAGAGGAAAATGTTATCGCTACAAATTGGAGAAGAGAGAAGAATCTGGCCGTCGGTGTGTGGCAGGGGCAGGACATCTGGTGCAGCTGTGAGCGGCTGCGGGAGGCCTCCCTTTTCTGCTCTGTCCACTGGGACCTGGCAGCATTGAGGGGTGTTGGGGGTGGGGAGGGGGCTCGCTTACCTGGGGGTCTCAGTGGGTGATGTGAGGTGAGGCAGCCAGAGAGACAGAGAGAGAGGGAAGTGAGAGCATGCTGGGTTTGGGGTTTGCAGTGACTTGGGACAGAGAAAGCACCTGTCTCACCAGAGAGATTTGGAGCCAGGACTAAAGTCAGCTAGCGGCTTAGACTGCGCCGATTAGACCCTGGGTGGCACTCGACAGCTATGAGCCAGGACTGAAGTCAGCTAGCGGCTTAGACTGCGCCGATTAAACCCTGGATGGCACTCGACGGCTACGAAAGAGCAGAAACCAACAGCCTCGGTACACGGGGAACACGCTCAAGGACCCACACTCCAAGGCCAAACGCCACTGTCCTTGTGAAGCCCCATCCCCACTCCCTCCTCCCCGAGGAAAGCAGTCATCTGGCACACAGCGCCGTAAGGATCAACTCCTAGAACAGGCTTCAACGAAGAAGGAGAAGGAGAAGGAGCAGAAAAAGGAGAAAGAGGACAAAGAGAACGAGGAGGAGGAGGAGGAGAAGAGGGAGGGAGTAGGGAAGAGGAGGAGGAAGAGAAGAAAAATCTAGAAGACACTCCCGGTAGCTCCTAGCTGAGACACAATTCCAGAAACAGGACGCTGAGAGTCAACACGGTGACGACCTGCATTCCCAGGTAGCCCAGGGGATGGCTCAAGGTCAGCTGGAAGGTTGAGGGGTCTGCCAGGCGTGGATTGGGGGATAAGGGGATCATTATTATTATTATTCCACTACGGCCCTGTTTTTCCTTCTACAGAGATTTAAAAAAAATATTTACTTTGGCTAGAGATTATGAAGTTGAGAAGTTGAGAAGGGAGGGGGGGAAGATGGAGGGAGAGAGAAAGGGCGAGAGACACGCCTGCAGCACTGCTCTATTTATGAAGATTCCCCCCATCACCCCTACAGGAGGGTTCGGGGGCTTTCAACCCTTGAACCCGCGTCCTTGTGCACGGTAATGTGTACGCTCAATTGGGTGTGCCACTGCTGGGTCCCCAGAGGCTCTAAGGTGGGTCTCAGGAGGCCTGCAACACATAGACCACCCCCCCCACCCCGCTGACAAACTGGAAGCAGCCTGGTCTACAACTGTCGCTGGCCGACTGACCTCCCAGGAGAGGAAGACCTGCAGCTCTCAAGCTCAAGGTTGGTCCCTCTGAGTTGTAGCCAAGGGGAACAGCCATCTCCCCCCCACACACACACACACTTCTTTCCAGGCCAGAGAAACTTCCTCAAGACTAGAAGGCAGAGGTGACGTTGGCCCAAGAGGAAACGGGGGGTTCGCTCTCCCACAACCAGTGAGAAACACACTGATGGGGGTGGGAGTGGGGGAGGCAGTGGTAAGCGGAATCTGGCAGCTGGAGGGGGTGGGGAAAACGTCCACCTGACTTAGAACCAGAGGGTGGGGCAGAGGGGTCTCCAGGACCCTGGCACCCACCTAGGGCCCAGGTGAGCAGCTGTGCTGAGCAGGCCGTCCCCTGAAGGCTGTGGTCCCTGGAACCACGTGCTACACACTGTCACTGGTGTAGTCTGTTTTCCCCTCTCAACAAAACAAACAGAAAGACCAAAAAACCAATGACAGACTCGACTGTTCAGACCCCTGCAGCCTGTCACCTGCTTTGAAAGGCACAGCCCCAGGGCAGTCAGACAGCCACCCTGCTGACTGACAGACAGCCACTGCTGGGGCAGGGGGATCTCCCACTTTTCTCCTTTAGGACACACTGGCCAAGGGGGTGTCTTTCTTTCCAAAGGTGGGGGTGGGGGGGACTGTAGGTGAGTGAAGAGAAAGCACCTGGGTGTTAAGGCAGCAAGTAGGAAGAAGTCTAGAGAAATTAGAAAAAGACTGGCCACGCATCGAACATCTGGGAGTTTCTGATTTAAAGATAAATAAAGGGGACCGGGCAGGGCCGCACTGCTCTGGGCGCACACATTACAGTGCTCAAAGAACCAGGTTCAAACTCCCGGTCCCCACAAGCAGTGAAGCAGGTCTGCAGGTGTCTGTCTCTATCTACCCCTGTCATCTCCATTTCTGTCTCGACTAAGAAAATAGAAAAGAGGAAGAAAAAACAGTGGGAATAACCAGCCACCGGGAGGGGTAGTTTAAGATAAGCCTGGTGGCAATCACAAATATACTAAAAAAAATTTTTTTAAATTACAAATCCTGGACTAAAAGGGGCCAGGTGGTGACATACATGGATTGAGCACACGTTACCATGTACAAGGGCCCAGGTTCAAGCCCCAGGTCCGCACATGTGTGTGTGGGGGGCTTCATGAGAGGTTTGAAGCCCTGCTGTAGGTTATCCCCGTCTCTCTCCTAATTTCCCTCTCCCCTTTAAAAGAAAAATCTCAGGAGTTGGGCGGTAGCGCAGCGGGCTAAGCGCATGTGGCGCAAAGCACAAAGACAGGCATAAGGACCCTGGTTCGAGCCCCCGGCTCCCCACCTGCAGGGGAGTCAATTCACAGGTGGTGAAGCAGGTCTGCAGGTGTCTATCTTTCTCTCTGCCTCTGTCTTCCCCTCCTCTCTCCACTTCTCTCTGTCCTATCCAACAATGATGACATCAGTAACAATAACAACAAGAAGCAACAGGGGCAACAAAAGGGAAAATAAATATAATTTTTTTTTTAAATCTTTTAATTCTGAGAGGGGAGGTAGCTCAGCCCTGAGGACTTTTGAGCCCCCTCAGCAGACTGGGCCACTCGCCTAAGTGACACCAGAGGAAACTCCACAAGTGGCAGAGTGCTGTGGTGGTGGATCTCCTCTCTCTGCCTCTCCTCCTGTCTGCAGTTTAAAAGAAAAATAAGTCAAGTCCCTGGGATCAGCGCATCTGTGACTGCCCCCCCCCCATGCTTGCTTTCCCCCAGTTCTAGAAGCTGCCCTGCACACTTTCAGGCCTGCAGTTACTCTGCTGGCTTGCAGCCCTTCTGTATCCTGCGCCTCTTCCGTAACCTTGTGACTCCAGTACTGCACCCCCAGCCTCCCTTCCCAGCCATGAATCCACATCAAGAAGGTAGGGTTATGTGTGTCCTCCCGCCCCCCAACATTGCCCTCGAGGGAGGCATATCTGGTAATGGCTTCTCAAAGCCTTTTAAACACATACTGCCTCGTGGGCACCGTCAATTATGAGACTTTGGCTCAATGTTGACTTGTTATTGGTGGCTTTTTCCTCTTTATTGCCCAGCCCAGAACCTGGAAGAGCGTCTCCGTCTTCCTAATTCCAGATCCGTTCATGATTCTCTTCCCCGGGCAAGCTGGACTCACAGCACACCCGGGCGTAACACACCTCCGTCAGACCATGCTGGATACAACTCACACCCCCAGACCCCCAGCGAGCCAGACTCAGGGCCCTCTCAGCTGCACAGAGCACCCCACCCCCTTCCACTGTGTCCAGGGCTTAAGCACAAACCCACGCAGGGCTGGGTAAAGAGAGTGGTTCTGAACCCTCCCCCCTTCCCTCCCTCCCTTCCTTACTTCTTACTGCCACCAGGGTTACTGCTGGGGCTTGGTGCCAGCACTACAAATTAAAAGCTCCCTGCTTTTTTTCTTTCTATTTTGTTGGCTAGGACAGAGAAATCGAGAGGAGAAGGGAAGACAAAGAGGGAGAAAGAGAGATACCTGCAGCACTGCTTCACCACTTGCGAAGTATCCCCCTGCGCGTGCAGAGAAGGGGTTAATCTGGTGTACTGCCACCCACCCCCCCGACCCACTTTTCAGACCCACTTTTCAAGCTGGAGAAATGGTGCCTGACTTGAATCCCAACTGGCCCATCAACGGGTCGTGTCCGCTGGCAAAGTTAGGACTAGGATCACTTTGGCCTAGGAAGGAGAGAACTACAAGCCTGGTGAATAGTTTACAAACACACTACTCCAAGGAGAAGGTGGGCTAAATACTCACATTATCGGAGAGTGCAGGTATTGGTGGGGATGAGAGGATGCTGGCTGTGTTGCCCAAGTCTGTCTGTCCAAGTAAAAGGACTGAAAAGCAGCCCTGCCAATATTTCAGTGTCTCCCCCAAATCAGTATCTAAGAAACTATCATCTATCCTAGTCTGTCTCCTGCTGTTTGAGTCTAAAATACAGGAGTTTTTTTTTTTTTTTTTTTTTTTTTTTTAATCTTTGCTTATCCTAGAAAATGCCCCAGGGAGGATAGAGGAAAAAAAAAGAGATGGGGGTGGAGAGGTAAGCTTTCATCTATTTTTAAAGAGGTGTTATTTCAATCCATAGTCTTCCCTCTAACAGAGAAGATAATGAGCTCTCTCTAGAGACTATCTGCTTTGGAAAGCCAGTTCTTTAGAAAAAAAAAAAGTGAGAGTTGTACGCACGAATGGGCAGAGTTCCATGGGCACACAGACTGGCTGGCAGTGTTTCCTCTACATTGTAAGGTTCCAGCGGAAGGAAATAAGTGCCTTACAGGTTATCGATTAAAGCAGGGGATGTTGTTCCCTTGACATATATATATTTTAAATTTGACAGGACAGAGAAATTCAGAGAGGAAGAGGAGATGGGGGGGGAGATACCTGTAGCACTGCTTCACCACTCATGAAGATTCCCCCAGGTCCTTGTGCACTTGTGCATGGTAACTAACACAAGTGCTCAACCAGGTGCGGCACCACTCAGCCCTTTATCTTAATGATGGCAATATATATATGTGTGTGTGTGTGTGTGTGTATATATGTGTGTGTGTGTGTGGGGGCTATATATATATATATAATGATGACACACACACATATATATATATATATATATATATTATATGGATTTAAGAAAAGCCAGGCAGCTGAGCATCAAGTTCTCCAGCAAAGCAATTTGCAGAGAGAGATGGGGCGGGGAGGCGGGCAGTGGTGACAGGTGATGTCAAACACTTGCTCTCAAGGATCCAGGAGGTTTCTCCTTGGCTCCGACCATGGTGGCGCTTGGGCTGGGGGCACACAGTGCTTGGGACAGAGGAAAGGTAATGTGTCATGCTCTGGACAAAGTAGAGAGACAGAAAAGTTCCAAGGAACAGAGAAACACCAAGTGCGAAGAGTGCCAAGAGCCTCATTAGTTGAAGGTTAAAGAGAGAACACTGCTTTCATTGGGGCTGAAGGAGCCCCCAGGTTGCTGTTACTGGAGAAGATGGCGTGTATACACACACCCGTAGGGGGAATGAATCCAGTCCACAAAGTCACTCTTGGGCTGTAGAGAGGAGGCCGGGGCTCTTGGCATGAGATGCCCAACAGGGGCTGAGCTGGGCCATGCCTCCTCCCCCCCCCCGCCCACCCCCCTCCCCCAGCTCTCCAATAGACGGCTCAGCTCTGTCCCATTCAAAGTGGTGCAGCAAACTTGGGCCCCAGTATCTCAGCTCCCCCATGCAAGTCACCAATCCTGTTGCTCTCTGTTCCCAGGAGGCTGCCCCCTCCAACCACGGAGGTCCTCCTTGCTCTCAACTCCCCATCTCTACCCCGTCCCTGCCCCCGGGGTGGGGGCTGCCAGGATGCTGGGGTCCAAGCTTGCCCCTGCTGCTGTGTCCCAAGCAAACAGGCATTCGGCAGCATTAAAAGAAAAGAGAGAGAGAGAGAGAGAGAGAGAGAAAATAAAGATAAAAAAGTGTACCCAAAAGGAATGCAGAGCACTGAAGGTGCCCCCATGCTTTAAGGATAAAGACAGAACGCAGGAGAGCGAAATAAGTGACTGAAAAATCCCCCTACCCCCAGGGCACATGCTGACGGCACAGGGTGCAGGATGGAGGATGGAACAGCAGAGGTGTTTCCTCGAGTTTATTTCAGCAGATGACAGATACGAGAGTGACGTCCTCAGCCTGCTCTACGGAAGATGGAATGCCGTGGATTACACTTGTTTTTTTAAATACATTTTTTTTCTCTTTTAGCTTAGGGTTAAATACAGAGAAGGTGGGGGGTGGTGGTGGTGGTGAGTTGGACTCATGCTGCAGGCCCAGCTGCTGAGAGCTCTTCCTGGTAACTTTGCAGGCAGGGAGGGGGTGAGCGGGAGGGGAGGGGTGGGGCCCGGGGTGCATGCTGAGAGGGAAGCCCTGTCTTCCAGCTTCCTAGAGATCTCTCCCTGCAGGCGGGCAAACAGATGAGTGTCCCAGAAAGAAAACAAACTGACAAATCAAGGAGTTGTTAGTCCAGGTTCATGTCACTCATGGGTTAATGACAAGCCTGTCACCCCACGTCTCCCAAACTGACTCTCCTGGTGCTTTCTATTCTAGGTGCAGATTTCAGGAGACAGGAAGGCACTGCTGCCCGGCTACGGCCATGACCCCCACCTCTTGCTCTCTCAGCCCTCACCTCACTGTGTGGTGTTTTTCACACACACACACACACACCCCTCTGACACACACTCCTGACACACACACCCCTCTGACACACACACACCCCTGACACACACTCCTGACACACACACACAACCTGTGCTCCTCTGCTCTCATAGCAAGCTCCAGCCACCTTACGCTACCCACACTACCCCTGTCAGCAGGGCAACAGCTTCCGTTAAAGCCTCCAGTTTCCACAGAAAAGTGCCCCCTAACGAAATAAATGAACAGCCAAGACCCAAGGAGCTGCATTTCCTGGAAGTTAGAATCCAACTCCCCCTGGGGGAGAGGTGGCTTCTCCCTCGCTAAGCTGTGTCATCTGTTACTTCTTCAATGTCCAGAGACTCAGCATTTTTTTTTTTAAATAAGGCATCCTTCTGCCTGGCCCCCTAAATACTTTTTGTTAATATTTCATTTATTTATTTTTAATGAGACAGGAAGAGGGGGCAGGGAGAGAAAGGATAGAGCACTGCTCAGGGCTGGCTTATGGAGGTGCTGGGGACTGAACTTGGGACCTCCGAGCCTCAGGCATTAAAGTCTTTTGCAGAATCATTATGCTGTCTCCCCAGCCTGAGACCCAGAAATTTTTAAAGCTTCCAAGAGGAGACTTTTCCCATTCTTTCCTGGCGTCTACCAAGATTGTTTAACAACTCTTGCTGGGGGGCTGGGGGGAGGGGTCCTCATGCTAAGAGGGTCTCCTATTTTTCCTTTTTCAAGAGAGGTGCTATTTTATGAATAATACTTTTTTTTTGAAAGACACAATATTCCATGCTTGTCCTTCCCAACTCTTGCAGGGCATACACCTGGCATCTTTTGCTCCAAGGAGAAATAAGTTGACTTTTCTAGAAGACTCCAGGTAACACTAACTAGCCCCTTTTAAGCTTGTGCCCAAGAAGCTCACTCCCTCCCCTACAAATTAAGGCCAAGATAAGGATGCATTTGACTGATGCTTTTCATTCTGATTGTACTATTTATCGTTTTTCCATGAAGAGAGAATATGGCTACAATAAGTGCCCTGTTTATTTGGGCCTGAGAGCCATGACTTTGTTTGAAATGCCAGCAGCTGGCGAGCAGACAGAGCCTGAGCGCCCCTGGTTCGCCCGGCATTAAGTTTCAGCCAACTGCACAGAAGCAGATGGAACCAGACTGACCAGAAACAGGAAAGAGGAAGCTGGGAGACTCTTTTAATCAGAGTCAAGTTCTTGAACTGCTTATGGCTCCTACATGGTCATCCTCCAGCCCCCTCAGCCCTTCCTGCCTATGTCCTTACAGGCGGGTCAGGCAGGGTTGGGGGTGTGAAACTCAGCAGAGGGCCTCTGGGCTTAATCCAGATGCTGGCTTCTCTCAGGTCCAAGTTCAGGCTCAGAGAAGGCCACTCCACTGCCAGGACCATATGGAAGGAAAGACTCGGCCCGGCTGCTCCATCTGTGGGTTAGTTCTCCGGCAACCCACCTGTCACGGTGAAGTAGGAGAGGCCGGTCAGAGAGGCGCTGACTCCGGACTACTGGAGCAGGAAGGGCGACAGACCAGAATGGGGGTGAAGGTGCAGAGAAACAGGGCCTTCGGGGAGCTGCAACTCGGAGATGGTTTCAGTATCTATCTGGCTGGGTGAAGAAAGGCAAGGAAGAGCGAGCGAGAGACAGACACACACACACACACAGAGACAGACAGACAAGACAGATAGGTAGAAAGAAGCTCCCAAATACTTCCTTGAAAGCCGAGCCTATGTGCAACCCGATTCCTCATTAATCGCCAGAGCAGGATCAAGTCCAGTCTGGAGTGAATTCCGGAATAACAGCTCAAGTGGGAACAGCTGATCAAAGCATGTGCACCCCATCACAGCTCCAGAAAGGAGGGGCTGCCCATTCACAATAGCTCTGCCCACACTGAAAAATGAGAGCTCACTTTTTTTTCCCTTCTTCTTCCGGAAACTGCACGGCAAAAGGCCATTAGAGTTTCTTAGTTTTGTTTGTTTGGGGGGGGGGGGGGCGGTTTCCAAGGGAGAGTCTTGCTAAATATTCAGGATCTACTGTCTTTTTCTTTTATTTTAGAGAGAAATTGGAGGGGGGGTTAGAGAAGGAGAGAGAGACACCTGCAGACCTACTTCAAGCTTCCCCCCTGCAGCTGAGGAGCAGGGACTTGAACCCGGGTCCTTGCACATGGTACTGTGTGTGTGTGCTTAATCAGGCCTGCCACCGCCCTTTGGCTTGAATCTTCAAAAATGTTGTCAAGAGTAAAATCAGAACGATCCACCGTGTAGGCCACACGGTTCAGATCACCACAGCAAATCTGTGAGAAACCGAGTATGAATCACCTTAGGGTGGTTGATGGCGAGCACGGGCCACAGGGCAGCTGGCCTCCATTAGTTAAACACCCAGCTAAAGAACCGTCATCAGTGGCGGCATGCGGATGATCACTAGCGGAGAGGGCTGCGGGGTCCAGAGCTCGTTATTAAAGGCATTTCTTTATGCTGTGGGAATTTCTTACAGCTTTATTTCCCTTTGAGAGAACAGCCACATAGTAAATCCCAAAGAGGCCTAACTGTTGTGATATTTGCAAAGACTGGAGACACTATAAAGATATTCACGGGCAGGGGAGCCTGGCGGCCCCGAGCAGCCCAGAAGACAGGCCTCCCTTTTACCTTCCTTTACCCTCGAGGTCTGAAGATGCCTCACCTCCCAGGCCAGCCCTGAGATCCTTGTTGGGCAGGGAGAGCTCGCAACACAGGCTGGGGCAGCCCTCTGGAAATGTGATGGGATTCTTGCTCTTCTCTCTGCAGCTAGTCTCCACACCCTGGCCCACCTTGTTCTGCTGGCAGGCTTATTTGGACACCCCTTCACCGTCCTCTGTCTTAAGCACCGTTAATCGCCACAAAACACCCAGGCCACTGCTCTCATCAACGCTGACCAAGAGACAGAAATGAAGCGGGTTGGCTGGTGCCAAAACCAACGAGAGAAAGGTTCTGGGCAGCCCTCTGAGTGGACAATCACCACAGAGCTAAGTACCATCAATCAGAGGCTTTGAAACACTTCCAGAGAAGATCATCCTTACAGGGAAAAGCCAGACTAATTACTGGAGGGAGGTCGGCTCTGACGGTTATATCTGCCGATATGCATCTACGCTGGGAAACTCAACACCTACTGTTGATTCGTATGTCAGTACCAGGCTGCTGGATAATTAGAGACAGAGAGAATCATTTGAGTAAATCACCTTCATAGATCAACCACCAGGATTCCAGATGTGAATGGATTCAGCTCACACTGGACTTAAAATTTTGGATAGCAAAAACGAACATCTTTTTCTAAGTAGAAAACAGAGTGTGGAAAAAACAGTTACAATTGCAAAAACCCCATGATATATATACATGTATATAAAAACAAAACAGGAATCCTTACTACCTACTAGGGCTTGTAGTGACCTAAACCAAGCCTACATGATTCTTGGTTTCCACGTGAATTACTAATTGACAGAGGATTCTCAAAAACTGACATGCTGAATCAAACAAAGGCTCTATTGCATCTAAATATCACACAGTTAAAAAACAAAAACAAACAAACAAACAAAAACAACTCAAGGCTGGAGTCCGGAGACCCAGTTTTTGACATGAAATCACTGCAGGACTAGGTCAAGTCTCTGAGCTTTGTCACAACAAGGGTGGCAACCCCCCCCCCCCAGAACATGAAAGTTTCCCCCATGTGGTGTCTAAGGTCCCTTCTAGGTTCTGTGGGCTGTGTCTAATATCTACACCTGAAAAACCAAGACGTCAAGTGACTACTTCAATACACAGCGACCGCTGAATCAAAGGAAAAAAAAGCACAAAAAGGTGGCATAACGTTTTCAGAATCTTGTGGGCCACAAGGTCCCTTCAACCAAGGCGTCTGCGTGTCATAAAACATTGCTGCCAAATTTTACTCGGTGTCCCCATCGGCTCAGCTCAATTCAGGATGATCAAGGAGGATCGCTGGCATGGCGGGGCTGTGTTCTTATGTGACTGATTATCGATTACCACAGATCACTGCTGATCGTCCTAACACAGGAGCTCAACACTGAATTCTGCAGTTTATCTGATTCACAACACACGTGAACAGAAGTTCCCAAGGATGAAAGCTACTAAAGGATAGTGCTTAAGAAAGAAAATGCTCCCTCATGGAGTCAAGGCCAAGAGACGCAGTCACCACTCAGCTCTGCCCTCTAAAACCCGGGGGCTGCTGGGTGGGAGGCCCGGGCAAATGTGGAGACAACCCAAAGAGCAATTGAACCTCTCACTTCTGCTGCCTTCCTGCACAGAGGAAGTGCCCAGAAACCACAGCCCCCTCCCCACCCCCCACTCCTGTTCCCGTCCCACAGACACCGTTTGAGAAAGTGTGACGTCTATCCACCTGGACACGAATGAACCAAGGGCAGTGAGAGCAGGCAGGGGTGTTTCTCCACACTGCCCGGGATTGGAAAGCAGACGTTTCATCCACAAGCCAATTGGGGACAACAGTGTCTGACTTCCTGTGTGTTCCGTGGTATTTCCATGCTTCATGCCAAGAGACCCTCCACCCCCCCTCACCCCCGACAGCCATCACACACACTTCTGAAAGACAGCGTCACTTAAGGAGACCTGAACCAGCCAGTCCTGGTGCAGGGAATCTGACGGCCTGCCTACTGCGCCTTATCAAACCCGGATGGAGAGCGACCGCGGCACCATCTTCCAGCAAGACATCCCTCCTTGGCCAAGATTTCCCAGGTGGGGCACCTCGGCCAGCCACTGGCTCAAATGCCTGGCCTGGGATTCTGGTAAGTGCAACCTCTAGGAGGCGGAGAAGAGAAAAGCACTTTGAAAAGAAAGAGGAAATGAATCCCCTTGTTCGGGACTGCACTGATCCACAACACCTGACCCCTAGAGATCGATCTGCAGACAATCACGGAAGGCACACACACGCGCACGCACACGCACAGAGAATGATTCCACGTCTACGCAACACGCTGCACACATGCTCAGATTCAGAAGGAAGTCTGTCCTTTCCTAACCCTCAGCAAAGCCCCTGGGCGTCGAGCAGGACCGGCTGATGGTCTCGTCCACCCACTTTGGGACAGGCAAACCGCCGGGGGAAGTTCAGTTTAATAAGACTTGGGGAGTCGGGGTGCCCCGACGCCCAGGAGTGAAGGTCCAGCACCCTTCCTGACAGAAGCTGATCAGCAATGAGGGTGCCCCTAGGACAAGACCCCTGCCCATGGGGCAGCCCTGGACTCCTCAAGGCTGCAGGCTTGCTGCCCCATCACTCGTCCTCCTCTCTCCCCTTCCTGAGACCTGGGCTACCTGAGGGGTTCCTGCTTCTCAGGAGGGACGGGGAATGGAGCACTGCAGGGTTACCCAGCACCAGGGGCTGCCCAGAGGGATTCACTACTTCAGGGTCCGAATCGCTGGATTCGGTTCCACTGCTGGTGGAGCCCTCGGTCAAATGCAGGGGTGCCAGTTGGTCGCCCCGGGACGGCGTGGAGGGGACCTTTGAGGTCGGGCCCACCAGGGGCGCCCCGTTCACTAGGCCCCTGACCTCTGACCCTGCCCGGCGGGCAGACCCCCACTTCTCGGAGTCGTGGAGGTCCTCTGGGGTGGATGCCACCTGGCTGAGGATGAGGGGGTTTGTCTCTGACTTGTTGTACCGGCTGGGGAGGTTCCGGAGGTACGGCCTCTGCGGGCCTGGGGAGCCGCCGGCGTTGGGGACCCCCCAGCTCTGGACAGCGTCCCCCCCGGGGCCTCTCTCTCTGGGGTCGTGCCCGTTCTCGGAGACGTAGCCCTGGGACCCCGTCCTGTCCCAGCTCAGGTTGGGACTGGAGGCCCGGCTGCCGGGGGACAGCAGCGGGGTGACGGGGCCCCCCCGGAACAGCTCGTCAACCAGGGAGCTGTGCCTGGGGAGACGTTGGGGGCTGCCGCTGAGGTCAAAGGTCAGGTCAGCAGACTCATCGTCGTCCAGGAATTCTCCGGAGGGAGGCCGGGAGGTCAGCCCCGAGGGCGGGGAGGCCCGGCCGAGCCTCTCCTCGTGGGAGAGCAGGTACACGCCGCTGGTCACGTCCCCCTCACAGTGGTCATGGGTCTGGGACCGGGACCGGGGGGCCTGGCCTGCCCGGAGCAGGTCGGATTCACTATCTACGTCACTGCCGTCGATGAAGGGGATGGAGCAGCTGCTGCCCCGGGCAGCGCGGGAGGCTGGACCTGTGCTTGGCGGCGGGGGCTGCGGCCGGCTCTGTGGGCTCCGCTCCGTGACGGCGGCCTCCTCCTCCTCTTCCTCCTCCTCGTCCTCCATGGTGGTCGTCATCGGCAGAGGGGCCTGGGGGGCGCCCTCGGCTGCCCTGCTGCCCCCGGGGCCCTGCTCCGCCAAGGGGGCGTTCAGTTCCTTTCCAGGTGGTGGCGGGCGGTTCTGGCCATGGGGGCTCTCTCGGACTTCTCGGGGGGTAGGGCTGGCACAAGGCTGAGCCTGGGGGGGAGGCGTGGGGAGGAGGGAAGGAGGGAGGGAGAGAGAGATGTGCATCAGAGGGAGAGCAGACACCTCAGCCTTCTGTGGGTTCCTGGGACCAGCAAAAGCTGCTTCTGACCATGGGCAGGCAGGCCTCACCGTGCACCTGGACGGCATCCAGAACATTCTTTGCGTGCCTGGAAGTGTGCCATGCGGGCTCCCCCACAGAACAAGTGAGGCAGGTCTCTGCCTCCTGGGTCCATCTCCCCGTTGCCAACATTTCCAGAGACAAGAGAGGCCATGTGGCCCAAGGCAGGGGGGGCATCTCTCCCTGCCCCTAAAAAAAAGTAAGTTGGCCCAAATTCCAGCCAAGAGACGGCACCTGCTTTAGTTCCTACAAAGAGTCGTGCAGGTGGGTCAAGGGCAAGTTGGGGTTTGTGCCACAGGGATGTTCTAGAGCAAGATTCTGATTTACTGGTAGAGATAAGGCCTGAGAACTCAGCTCAGTCCAAGGGCCAGGGCTTGGGGTGGGGGAAGGTGCTTCCTGCAACGCATGGTCACAAGCCTGTGGCTAACCTTGGGGCACACCAGCTGGGCCTGGGATGGTCACAGTGCAGGACAGGTGCAGGACAGGTGTCCAGACCCCCAGCTGCAAAGCTGGTCCCCAGGGCCACACGTACGCTCTCTCAGAACCAGAGGGAGGTTCAGCTTTGCTGTCTCCCGGCAGGTCCCACCCTGGAGCTGAGCTCAGGCCAACAGAGCAGACTCCCCATGGCTGAGCTCGCGGGGTGGACGGTGCCCTGGCTGCTCAAGCCCAAGCTGTGTGCACGGGGTCCGAGGCTGGTTGAAGCCAGGGCACACAGCTATACCCCCGCCCCCCGCCAGGGTGAAGGGCCAAGGGGCTCCACGGCCTGGCCTGAGCACAAGCAGAGGACGTGGGAGCAGAGTTGTAATGGGATGGATGGTCACTGACATGTTGTGGCACTTCTGAGTTCAGTTCTGCCGGCCGCTGGACAAGGCTTCGGATGGAGTGGATCTTGCTGTGTTTCCTAGGAGACAACATGTGAGCGAGCTGGGATAAGCTGATGTGCCATCCATCCACCCACTTCCCTCATCCAACCAACTGTCCGTCCATCCAATCACTCTTTCATCCAGCCATTCATCTATCCATCTATCCATCCACCCATCCATCCATCAAACCACTTCACTCTTCCACACACTTCCCTCATCCAACCATCCAATCACTCATTCATCCAACCATTCATCCCTCCATCCATCCATCCACCCACTTCCCTCATCCAACCAATTGTCCGTCCCTCCAATCACTCATTCCTTCATCCATCCATCCATCCATCCATCCATCCATCCATCCATCCAACCACTTCACTCTTCCAACCATTTCACTCATCCAACCAATTATCCATCTATCCACTCATTCATCCAACCATTCATCCTTCCATCCATCCATCCATCCATCCATCCATCCATCCATCCATCCATCCATCCAACCACTTCACTCATCCAACCAATTGTCCATCCATCCAAACACTCATTCATCCAATCACTCATTCATCCAACCATTCATCCATCCATCCATCCATCCATCCATCCATCCATCCATCCATCCATCCAACCACTTCACTCATCCAACCACTTCACTCATCCAACCAATCATCCACCTACCCACCCAATTATCCTTCCCTCCTTCCCTTCCTCTCTCCTTCCCCCCTACCCAGAGACACCAGTGTCTGGGCTGTATAATACCACAGCACCCAGGTCAACCTTATCTTCTCTTTTCCTCTCTCTTCCATTCTTTTGCACAACAGGGGATTATGTTGATGCTCACTACTGCAGGCCACTGTTTATGCATATGCAGCGACAGGGAGAGAGAAGATACCACAGTACCTCAGGAGCCACAGTACTTCCCTGTGTTGCCAGGGCTCAAACCCAGGCTGCGTGTCTGGGAAGGTATGCACCCTACAGGGGGAGCTAGCTCTCTGGCCCTAGACTGGCTTTTTCCTTCTCTGAACTCTAGATACACAGAGAATGGGGACAGAAACTACAGCACTGCCCACCACCCGTGGAGCTTCCCCACGTGCCGCAGGGCTCCTGTGAGGAGGAGAGGAAGAATAGAGTACTTTCTTTTCTTAATTAATTAATTAATTATTGGATATAAATTCAGAGATATTGAGAGGGGAGGGGGAAATAGGGAGAGAAACAGAGACACCTGCAGCCCTGCTTCACCACTTGTGAGGCTTTCCCCCTGCAGGTGGGGACTGGGGGCTTGAACCTGGGTCCTTGTGCATGGGAACCTGTGCGCTCAAGCAGGTGCGCCAATGTCTGGCCTCCTCCCTTACCTCTCAAACTGCACCTTCTTATGTCCTCCTTCTTTCACATAGTCCAGGACCTGCTTCTGAGTGCGGCCACTGAAGGGAAGAGCAGGGGAGGAGAGGGAGGGGAGGAGAGGGAGGGGAGGCAGAGTGTCTCCTTTTGGCACAGGGCACTGCACTGCTGGTCTTGATTTCCCTTGTAGCCAGTAATGACAGGGGGCCTGGGAGCACCCTGACTTTGACACACATTTTGCCTCCTGACCCCAACCCCCAGCCGTCGAGGAGCCGTGGAGGGGGTGAAAGCACCCCGCCCCCCCCATGTGGTTGCTCACTGAGCTGTCTGCTTCCTGGAGGGATGTGTGTGTGTGTGTGTGTGTGTGGGGGGGGGGGGGTCTTGCCCTAGCACTCAGGCCTCAAAGCCCAGAGCAGCACCAGTCAGGCAGCAGACATGCCTATATTTGAAAAAATGAGTGAAAAAGTGAAGCTCTTATTTATTTTTAAAAATTTTTAACCAGGGCATTGCTCACCTCTGGCTTCTGGTGGTGCTGAGAGTTGAACCTGGGACCTCAAAGCCTCAGGCATGGAGTCTTTTGCAGAACCATGATGCTGTTTCCCCAGTGACCAGGTCAAATATTCCCTTTCTTTTATTTATTTATTTTTTTAATGCTTGTTTGTTGCCACAGGGTGACTCCGGGTGGCCATTTGCCCCCCACCTATTTGATTTGATAAGACAGAGAGAGACTGAGAAAGGAGGGGGAGACAGAGAGGGAGAGAGACAGAGAGAGACACCTGTGGCCCTGCTTCACCACTTGTGAAGCTTCCCCCCTACAGGTGGGGAGCAGGGGCTTGAACTTGGGTCCTTACACATGGTAATGCGTGTGCTCGACCGGTGCCCCACCTGCTGGCCCCCTTGGGTTAAATACTCTATGAAGTGGCACCAAGGGCAGGCACGGCCCTTGGACTACAGGAGAGGTGAAGGCTGGCTGAGTCGCGCTTCCTGGGGCTGCACAACCCAGACTGCCCTGCGCGAAGGAATGTTCTAGGCAAGCAGGACGCGGGGTGGGGGTGGGGGCTGCCTGGAGCCTCCGGGTGGGCCCAGCAGACACCCCGTCAAGACACCCCAGTGCAGGCCTTGCCTCCTCCTCACTCGCACAGCAAGTGGGGTGTCCTGAAGCACCCTCCTTACCTGAACCGGAATGAGGATCCCCGGCTGAAGAAAACCGCCTTGGGCTTGGGCTTGGGCTCTTCAAACAGCCTGAAGAAGGCGTGGTGCTCCACACAGATTTTCCAGAAGGACTTGCAGAAATCCCGGCTGGCCATCAGGAACTCCAGAGTGTCCTGGTACGAGCTCTAGAAAGAAAACAAACCACCGTTTTGGTCTTCTCTTACCCCCGCCCCCCGACTCTCAGGTAGGCAACTGAAGGAGAAGACAGAAAAAGACAAACAAAAACCAAGCCTGGTAAGTTTCAGCAGTCCCTCTCGTGACCGCAGGATCCTGTGCCCACGTGTTCCAGTGAAATCAACTGTCCCCTGGGACTGGACTTGGGCCCCTTCAACTAATTTCTCCCCACAGACTTCATGAGGGAAACTCTTGGAAAATGGCAGCCCTCGGCAGCTTTCCCAACATTTGACAGAATCCATCTATGAGCTGTGCTTATTCCCTTAAAAACAAACAAACAAACAAACAAAAAAACCTCCAATACTGACATTCCTCTTCTGTCTCCTTAAAAAATAAAATAAATGGGAGAGGGAGATAGCATTATGGTTATGTAAACAGACTCTCATGCCTGGGGCACCAAAGTCCTAGGTTCAATCCCCTGTACCATCATACACCAGAGCTGAGAAGTGCTCTGGTTGGTCTCTCTCTCTCTGAAAAATAAAATAAATATTAAAAAATAAATAAATAAAATACATAAATAAATAAAAGAAATCACGGAGCGTCTTCTTCTCTTTTTCTCTCTTGGGGTTTATGCCAAGCTTGAATACCGGGCCTAGTCTTCTCACGCCCCCTAGAGTCGGCAAAAGAAGGTCCTTGCTTCAGCTGACAGGAAATGGCTATTCCTGAGTCCAGGAAACCATCCCTGTGGGCTAAAACCTTCCCACCCCAGGTGATTCCAGGGAGAGAGAGGGGGACAGAGGGGAGAGGAAAGACAGAGCCAGAGAGAGGAGAGAGAAGAGAGGGAGAGGGAGAGAGAGAGAGGAGAGAGGAGAGAGGGAGGGGGGAAAAGAGAGAGAGAGAGAGAGAGATGTGTGTGGGGAGGGATCTGGCCACTTCTGACTCCTAGTGCTGAAGGCTCCCAGTTTCAGTGACCAGATTATATCAACAGAGTCACCCCAGGCCTGAAGCTTCTCAGTGGTCCCAGCTATTTTTTGTTTTGGGAGTAGGGGGTGCTCTCACGGCTGGTGGTGGTGGTGCTGGGGGACAGAGCAGTTCCCACTTACAGACTAGTGGCAATCCTTCATATGCAAGCCGGACCTTTGGAAGTGAGAAGACATTTTCCCACAGAAAACCATTTTGTAGAGGCTGCCCCCGCCCCCCACTCATAGGTCAGGCCAGAGAAGCCCAATTAATCCCCTCTGTCATGAAACCTCAGCCTAGGTTGCTGGTGGGAATCTCTTTCTTTCTTTCTTTTTTTTTCCATGGGAATATAAGCTGCCTAAGTTCCCCACTGGGGACCCCAGGGACACAGCACCACCCATCTTTTCGTTGCCATTTCCTGTGGAGCAGAAGGATGCTGTTTCCCCCTCCTGAGCCACTTCTGGTGTGAAGGGGGGAAGTTTCAGGGCTCTTAGCAGGAAGGAGGAGGAGCTGTTTGGGTCAAGAGAGCTGGGACGGGACAGAGAACTGAGAACCGGGCTGTGAGGCTCTGTGGATAGGGCTCTGCCTGGAAGCTGGTGGAATGATCCATCAGGGGCCCAGGTGGAGCCCAGGCTGGAGGTGACTCTGAGGAGGGGGCTGTGAGCATCTGAACCAACCGATCAATGGCCTATTCCCCATGGGGATACAATGTGTCAGCTTGCACTCACTTTCCCTCTAATTTATTTACTGAATAAGGAAAGAAATTATCAGGGAAGGGGAAGGCAGGAAGAGGGAGAAAGACAGCTGCAGCACTGCTTCATTGTTTGTGAAGCTTCTTACTGGGGGGACTGAACTGTTAGCCCCCTGCATTGCTTGACGCTGTGGTCTATTTACATAATCACTGTTTTGCCTGAGACCCGCCCTGCCTGCTGGGTATTGGTTTAATCCCCACAGGTTAGAACCTTCGAAACAGCTGCTATGGAAGCTTTCTACCTTCACACTCTTTTTCTCCACCCCCTATCCTAGCCATTTCCTTTTCCCACTTGCCACTTCCGTTTCAAAAGATATAAAGGCATTGCCTCCGATCAATAAAGACATGGCACTGCGTCCCGCTCAGCCACGAGCTCCTGGTCTCTTCTCTCTCCGGTGAAGCTAGCCCGGCACTGAACCAGGATCCTCGTGTACTGCAACGTGTGCACTCTACTGGGTACATCACTGCATAGACTCTGCCCTCTCTCTGTTATCCCCGTGAATAGCCACAAACTTGGAGATATCTCTCAGGAAGCAGAGACAACCACCCTTCCCACCCCACCCCACCTAGCCCATCCTAACAGCTTGCAGGCCAAAGTGTCAGCCTAAGACTGGCCTGACCCTGCTCCACCCTGGGGTCTCCCCTGTGGGGTCTCAGGGAGGGGATCCCCTTCCTTTCTCCCCTTCCCCGGAGCCACTTACATTCGCATCCGGCCGGAGCTTGATGAGGAAGCGTTTCCTCTTAAAGCTCAGTTTGCGCACCTTGGCCCAGTTGAAGGCGTTGATCTTGGTGAAGCCCTGGGGAGGAGAGGGATGTTATTTTATTTATTTTTATTTTAAATATTTTTCTATTATTTATTTATTTATTTATTCATCCCCTTTTGTTGCCCTTGTTTTATTGCTGTAGTTATCATTGTTGTTATTGATGTTGTGTTGGATAGGACAGAGAGAAATGGAGAGAGATGGGGAAGACAGAGAGGAGGAGAGAAAGACAGACACCTGCAGACCTGCTTCATCACCTGTGAAGCGACTGCCCTGCAGGTGGGGAGCTGGGGGCTCGAACCAGGATCCTTATGCTGGTCTTTGTGCTTTGTGGTGGTGGTGGTGGACAGAGATTGACCAAAGTAAAAGGGGACAAGGAGAAATTAAAACAAAAACCACAACAGCCCACTCCCACAGTTGCAGACCACTGGAATGTGGACTCAGCAGCCCAGCAGACATGACTGCAGGGTTTTCCACAAAGAACTTTGCAGCCTACACTGTAGCTAGCTTTGCTTAATCTTCTTCTCCTCCCTTCTTTTTCTTTCCTTCTCTCCTCTTTCTTTGTTACTGAATAGAGACATAGAGAAACAGAAACCGAGAGGGGCGGGGGAGATAAGATAGACCTGCGGTGTTGCCTCACTGCTTGTCAAGTTTTCCCACTTCAGGTGGAGAGCAGAGGCTAGACCCCGAGTCCATGCACACTGCGCTGTGTATGTTCGACCCGGTGAGCCAGGGAGAGGGCTGGGGAGAAGGGGAGGGCTTTGGGTCCTGGTGCATGATGGTGGACTAGGACCCCACGTTGGGGGCGAGAGTGTTTTGCAGACACTTATCATGAGGGGATAAGAAATCGGGGGCTGGTGGTGGCGCACCTGGCTGAGTACATGTTACAATGCACAAGGACCCAGGTTTGAGCCCCCAGCTCCCTCTTGAAGGGGGAAAGCTTTGCGAGTGGTGAAGCAGGGCTGCAGGTGTCTGTCTCTCTCCCTGTCTATCTCGCCCTTCTCTCTTGATTTCTGACGCTCTCTAACCAATAAATAAATACTTTTCTTTTAAAGGAATTGTATCCATGTGTCAACAACTGTAAGTTATTTATCTAAGTCATTAATCTCCCCAATAGAATCATTTAAAAAAATGGGGTAGGTGGTGGTACATCTGGCACAGCGTGCCGCTGTTATTCATGAGGACCCTGGTTTGAGGCTCTGGACCCCTCCTGCCAGGGAGAAGCTTCATGAGCAGTGAAGCAGTGCTGCAGGTGTCTTTCCCCCAAGTCCCTTCTCTAGTATAAAGAAAAAGGGGGAGTCGGGCTGTAGCACAGCCGGTTAATGCAGGTGGCGCAAAGCGCAAGGACCGGCATAAGGATCCCAGTTCGAGTTCCCGGCTCTCCACCTGCAGGGGAGTCTCTTCACAGGCGGTGAAGCAGGTCTGCAGGTGTCTATGTTTCTCTTCCCTCTCTCTGTCTTCCTCTCCTCTCTCCATTTCTCTCTGTCCTATCCAACAACAATGACATCAATAACAGCAACAATAATAACTACAACAATAAAACAACAAGGGCAACGCAAGGGAAAACAAATAAATATATTTTAAAAAAGGAAAAAAGGAAAAAAAAAAAGACCACCGTAGTACATGGACCTAGCTTTTATTAAGTTATACAAGTGTTGGAGATTTAAAAAGACACAGAACTCTTTTCTTTTTAGCTTTGCTAGATCTGAAGTCACAAATACAATGATTATGGGAGAATGTCAATTAAGTAAAAATTTCAACAACAACAAAAAAGTCCCAGGTTGGGAAACAGGCAGGGACACACCCAACTGAACTTACATGCTACAACTTTCAAGGACCTGGGTTCAAGCCCCTGCTCCCCACCTGCAAGGGGGAAGCTTCATGAGCAGTGAAGCAGCGCTGCAGGTCTCTCTCTTTCTCTCTCTCCATATTCTCTCTCGATTTTCCTGTCTCTATCCAATAAACATATGAATTAAGAAAAAAAAAATAGCCCTGTGTTAAGGTGAAATGAGTGGACTGCGTGCTTAGTGAGTGGCAGTGTGGCGAGGTCTGCCGTGTGGACTGAAACCTTTAACTCCATGCCACTCGGTTCTGAGCAGAGGCCCACCAAGACCAGCAGCTCAGATCCCGCAGGCACAGACTCTTCTGTGGCGGTGGTGCCCTAGGCAGAGCAAAGGCAGAGGGCACAGAAACCTAGAGAAGAACAGCCCGGGAGTCCAGAGATGAGCTTCCAAGTCACCGGACCAGGCGTCTGAGTTCTGCCCACCCGGGGTCCTCACCTGAAACACGAGGATGCCAGTGTTGGCCACGGCCAGGTTGATCTTGGTGCCCTCCCGGTCTTTGGCCGGGTGCAGCCGGATCCCGTACATCTCCAGCCGCCGCGCGATCTCCAGGAGCTGGAAATCCGATTCTGCTGGCGTCTGTCCCCTGACAAGGACAGAAAACGATAAAGTGCAAAGCCGAGAGAGTTGAATTCTCCAGGTCTAGGGACCTGTGATGAAACAGCGACTCTGTGTGGAGGGAGGGAGAGGGGAGATAGGCAGCTTCATGGCAGACAAGAGGGGGGCTGCGTGATCAGATAATGCCCTCTCTCTCTCTCTTCAGTCCCCTCCCAATGTCGGGGGGGGGGGAGCTGGGACAAAAAGCTCCATTGCTTGTGTCACCCCAGACGCACAAGTCTATCTTCACACTTGCCCATCTTTATTGTTTTCGCAACCTCTTTGGATTCTGGCTCTCGTCTGCCAAGCTGGTTTTCTGGCTTCCTAGCTGCTGCTGGCCTTACAGGCTCCCTGGGATTCTAATGGGGGGGGGAGGGAGGAAGGGGGCAGCCTTTGCTGGCTCAGGAACCCAGTTCCTGAGCCCGGCCTGTGGAGTCATGTCCTTGGAGCCTCTGCTCTCCTCCTCGTCCTCTGTGGAGGCCTTGAGAGTGGCCACTGTGTTGGTCTGCTTCTAAGACCCCTTCTGTTTTGATCATCACGTTAGGTTCGCTTGCATTGCTTAATGCTGTGGTCTATTTACATAATCACTGCTTTACCTGAGACCCGCCCTGCCTACAGGGCACTGGTTTAATCCCCACTGGTTAGATGCAAGCTTGATCCAAGTGCTTTTGTCTTCTCCCCACCCCCTAATCTTACGTATTTCCTCTTCCGATATGACACTTCTGCCTCAGGAGATATAAAGGACAGGATTTTCTAATGAAGGGAGATTAGATAGATTGCACTGCATTCCCGCTCGTCAAGAAAGATTGAACTGTGTTCCCAGCTCAGCCATGAGTCCCTGGTCGTCTGTCTCCCACCCGCGAAGCTAGCCCAGCATATTGGCGCCTGAACAGGGACCGGCACCACTGAAGGGGAGCCAGCGGGAGCCGTGGAGGGAGACTCACATGTGGTTGTGGTGGAACTCCACGATCTTGTCTTCCAGGGCGTCCTGCTGAGGAATGTACTTGTTCTTTGCTAAGTGCTCCCTGTCAGAGGCTTCGTCAAAGTCCCCGATCTCCGCTGCAAGAGAACAGACTCACACCTCACCGTGGGCTGCAGACCCGCTGCCAAATTCCCCAGCCCAGCACGCCAGAAGGGGGTGGACAACGTTCACAGGACTTCAGCTGGTGCGCTCCCCCCACCCCTCCGGGGAGGGAGGCAGTGTCTGCGTGACTGGGGAGTGACTTGAGTCCAACAGGAGAAGACATCTCAAGACAGGTGGAAAGAAAGAGCCAGAACCATCTGTCTTTTAACCCTCCAGGTTCCTGGCTTCATTTTTTTTTTTTTTTGTTTCTTCTCTCCTCTTTCCACAACTGTACTCTCCTTTCCTGCTCTAGGCATAATAGTCTAGATACCTGGATCGTAGGGTCACAGAGCTTCCAAAAGAAGTCGTGGAAGTTCAGGAGTTTACAGAAAAAAAAATCCACTTTCAGAACTCTTGGCTGTGTGACAGAGATCAGCGGAAATGATAAACACTTTCTCGTGGAAGGGACAGGTGACTGAGCACCAATTTGCAAATGTGAACTCTGCAGATAACGAAGCTGGTCTGCACGCAGGAAACACCTCTATCCTGACAGAGCGGGCCTCACAGATGGGCTCCTAAGAGACTAGGGTTTTATGATGCCCCCCTTCTTCTAGCTCACTGGCAAAGAGCCAGACTTGCAGTTTTTCCTTTGGTGCCAGGGTAAAAAAAAATGAGCTGTCCTTACCCTCAGTTACCTGCCTTTTCTGACCTCCTAACATGCCTTTTTTTCCCTTTCTTTTTTTGGATAGAGACAGATAAACTGAGAAAGGAGGAGGTTGGGTGGTGGTACACCCAGTTAAGTGCACATAGTACTAAGGGCAAAGACCCGAGCAAAGATCTAGGTTCGAGCCCCCAGCTTTCCACCTGCAGGGAGGACACTTCACAAGCAGTGAAGCAGATCTTCTCTACCCACCCCCCTCCAATTTCTCTCTGTCCTATCCAATTACATGGAAAAAATGGCCACCAAAAGCAATGGATTAGTAGTGCTGGCACCAAGCCCCAGTGACAACCCTGGAGACAAAATAGAATAAAAAGGAAAGAAAAAGAGAAAGGAGGAAAAGGAGGAGAGAAGGAGAGAGAAAGAGACACACCCGCAATACTGCTTTACTGCTTCCTCCCTGCAGGTGGGAACCAGGGGCTTGAACCCGGGTCCTTGAGCGCGGTGCTGTGGGCATCTTACTGGGTGCACGGCCAGCGAGCGCAGCACCCGTCGTGATCTGACACTAGCACACACACTAGACTCGGATCCTTGTCTGTGCTGTACTGAAGTGGTTCCCTTTGCTTTCCACATACACATATACAGGTGAGCACACAACTCTTTCTCTGTGTGGTCTCTCCTCTGGGATATAGAAAAGGGGGCTGGGGGAGTGGCTGGATGGCAGAGCACACACTGTACTCCTCAGATCTGAGTTCAGTCCCCAGCACTGCAAAAGTATTTTTGCTCTGGTATTTTCTCACTAACCGTAAATACATACACACACAGAAACGGGCTACAACTTATATCTGGAGAGACTGAGAAGTGACAAATAATTAAGAAGTGACTTCAAATCATTCAGTATTTTGAGCCAAGTTCTCCAGTCACTTTACATGTACTTAAATCCTGAGCAACAGTCGTACTAAGAACCGAGAACACCCCCCTCCCCCAACCCTGTGATTTTTCTAAATCTGACTCCCATGAGGATGTGTCTGAATAGACACAGCCGGCCACTAATAATCCTCAGAGTGGAGGCACACATAACCAGTGACTGACAGCCCGGCCACCTCCAGGGCCTGGGTTGTGGCACACCCAGGGCAGCATGCACACTGCCAGAGGCAAGGGCCTGGGTTCCAGCCCCACATCCTACCACCTGCACGGGGGAAGCGTCACAAGGGGTGAAACATGTCTGCAAGTGTCTCTCTCGCTCTCTATCCCTCCCCTCTTCATTTCTGCACTGGCAAAAAATAAAATAAAATAAAATAAAGGTCACTGGGAGTGCTAGATTCATTACAGAGGTACGGAACCCCAGCAATAACCCTGGAGGGGGGGGGGAAAACCGAGTCCCAAATAAGTCAAAAGATGGCCACCATCCAAGATGGCGGCCCCCAACATGGTTGACCCGAGGCTGGTACTGTGATACAAAGATGTGCCAATGTCCAATCATCCTGTTCCGCTTCACCGACTCACAATAAATTAGAAAGAAAACAACCACAACCCTAAAATCTAACAGGAGGCCTATGAGGCCTGTGACAGGGAAGCCAGTAAGAAATACAGAATATCTGAAAAGCGATTCTTGAGTTCAGATGAATGAAGGGAAGAAACCTATTTAAAAACAGACAGATTAGGGAGTCAGGCAGTAGCACAGCGGGTTAAGCGCAGGTGGCGCAAAGCGCAAGGACCGGCGTAAGGATCCCGGTTCGAGCCCTCGGCTCCCCACCTGCAGGGGAGTCGCTTCAGAGGTGGTGAAGCAGGTCTGCAGGTGTCTGTCTTTCTCTCCTCCTCTCTCCATTTCTCTCTGTCCTATCCAACAACAACGACATAAATATCAACAACAATACAAAACAACAAGGGCAACAAAAGGGAAAATAAATAAATATTTTTAAAAACCCAAGAGATAAGCAGGCAGCTCACTGGAAATGATGTTTCATCAGTGCTGATACAGCTGTTACAGAAGGGCGACAAGTTGATTCCTCCTGCCGTACTGGTAGTGAGGGATAATTACCAATCACTTGAATGGGTTCTCTGAGCTTCCTCCTTCCCTGGCTCTGCATGCATGGAATGTTAAGCATGCAGAAATGGGGCTTTCGAAGTGTGGCACAGTGATAAAACATCTATCTATATATCTCGTGTTTCTCGGGAGAAGACCTCAGGAGTATGCAGATAACAAGGCTGCTTGCTTTTGATTGGCCAGGCGAGATTCTTGAGGGGTGGGCCTCTACTGGTGTCTGGGGGCGAGGAGACATCAGAACGTCAGATGAGCACGTGTGTGAAGGAGAGCCCTTGTGTTCACAGAGCATGACGAGGAGGAGAGCGGGGGAGGTGGCAGCAGTGTCCAGAGTCTATTTCTTTCCTTCTCCCTAAAAGTCCAGGCTCCCGGGCCTTTCATTCATCTGTGATTCCAATAAGGGAGCTGCATTTAACAATAATAATAATAATAATAATAAAAGGGAGTTGGGCAGTAGTGCAGTGGGTTAAGGGCACGTGGCACGAAGTGCAAGGACCGGCATAAGGATCCTGGTTCGAGCCCCCAGCTCCCCACCTGCAGGGGGGTCACTTCACAGGTGGTGAAGCAGGTCTGTGGGTGTTTATCTTTCTCTTCCCCTCTCTGTCTTCCCCTCCTCTCTCCATTTCTCTCTGTCCTATTTAACAACGAAGACATCATAACAATAATAAGTACAACAACAATAAAAAAACAAGGGCGGGGAGTCAGGCTGTAGCGCAGCGGGTTAAGCGCAGGTGGCGCAAAGCACAAGGACCAGCGTAAGGATCCTGGTTCGAGCCCTGTCTCCCCACCTGCAGGGGAGTCACTTCACAAGCAGTGAAGCTGGTCTGCAGGTGTCTATCTTTCTCTCCCCTTCTCTGTCTTGCCCCTCTGCTCTCCATTTCTCTCTGTCCTAACAACAACAACAATAATAATAACTACAACAATAAAAAACAAGGGCAACAGGGAATAAATTAAAAAAAAATAAAAAGGGAATAAAGAAATAAATATTTAAAAAAAACAAGGGCAACAAAAGGGAAAATAAAATAAATATATAAAAAATAATAATAAAGGTTCTCTTGCTTGGAAAGGCAGGGCTGAGGGTGAGTGAAGTCAGAGAAAGGGAAGTAAGGTTACCCAACACCCAGTGTGCTGGACACTTGTGCTGCTGCTAATGTTTATGAAAAGCTTTCATTATTCTCATGGTCCAACAGAGAGAGAAATCAGGGGTGTGGGGGGGATGAGGGGTGGGGGGATGAAGGGTGGGGGGTGGCACACCTGACTGAGTGCACATGTCACCATGTGCAAGGCATCCAGGTTTGAGCCTCTGCTCCCCCACCTGCAAGGGAGATGGTTCATGAGGGTGATGTAGGTAGGCCTGGGTCTCTCTTCTTCCTCGCTATCTCCTACACCTCCCTCTCAATTTCTCTGTCCTATCCCAAATAAAATAAAATAAAATAAGATGGTTCTCTCTGATTCTCTTCTGCCCTGCTCTATTAAGTTATTTTTCAGTCACTGGTGTTTCCTGCTCTCTTAAAATGTCATGGCCAGAAGTGGGTATGCAGCTCATTTTCTCTCTGTGTGTGCTCTCGGCTTTGGAATGTGGAGAGAGGGGGCCGGAGAGGTGGCTCAGTGGTGGGGTGCAGGCCTTGCAGGCACGAGGCCCTCATCTTGGTCCCTGGCCTTGCACATGCCTTCTGCGGCCACGTGTCCTCCTCTGTGACATGGACCTATAACAGATCCCACTAGATAACACCATGGTGTGTTTTCTGGCTGTACTTTGTCATGGGGCTCTACCTGCTTTTTCTTCTGCACATTTTTTCTGAAACTGATAAAGTATCTGCTTGGTAGATCTGTCAGGCATTCAATCATGCCTGCATCTGAGAAGTAAGATGATAAGCGCCATCTGTAGATGACAGTGCCACATTAGACTAAGGAAACCAGACTCCTAGGAATGACGTCTCCTTCCCTGCCTCTGGGAGTCTTGCACTGGACTCAAATGTGAGGTCCTGAGTTCAATGGCAGAACATGTACCAGAGTGATGTCTCTCTCTCTTTCTCTCTCTCTCTCCTATCTTTCTCCTTAATAAAATAAAAAGTAAGAAAATTATGAGCGTGATGTTATTGTTATTATTATTGATTATCACTGGGGCTCAGTGCTTGCAAGAGTCCATTACCAGCAATCATATATTTTTTAAAATATTTATTTTATTTATATTTATTCCCTTTTATTGCCCTTGTTGTTTTATAGTTGCAGTTATTATTGTTGTTGTTATTGACATTGTTCTTGGATAGGACAGAGAGAAATGGAGAGAGGAGGGGAAGACAGAGGGGGGAGAGAAAGATAGACACCTGCAGACCTGCTTCACCACCTGTGAAGCGACTTCCCTGCAGGTGGGGAGCCAGGGGGCCCGGACCGGGATCTTTACACCGGTCCTTGTGCTTTGCGCCACTTGCGATTAACCCGCTGTACTACTAGGCCCGACCCCAGCAATTATATTTTTTCTCTCCTCAAGAGGGAGGGTGAGAGACAGCGAAATAAAGAGAAAAGCAGAGCAACACTACAGCTCAGCTCCTCCACTCATGAGGTTTCCTTCCCTGCAGGGGCTCCCCTGCAGTATCCTGGGGTTCAAACCCCAGTCACATTCAGTGACGTGCACTCTACTGAGTGAGCCCCCTGCCAGCCTCCAGAGTTATCTTTTGTCTTTATTTATTACTGGATAGAAACAGCCAGAAATTGAGAGGGGCAGAGAGACATTTGCAGCCCTGCTTCACTTCTTGCAAAGCCATCCCCCTGCAGGTGCGAACCAGGGACTCGAACCTGGGTCGTTGTGCACTATAACATGTGCGCTCAACCAGGTGCGCCACCACATGGCCCCAATGTTATCTTCTGTACTAGAGCACATATATGCTAATCTAGGTCTCTGCACATAATTACTTTCCTGAAACATCAAATATATTCCATTTTCAATCACCTCTGCCTTGTCCAAGAGGGGGAAAAAATGCTCAGATGTGTTGTCAGTAAGCCTTTGAATGAAGGGTCTAAGTTCTCCTTTGGATTAAGAGAGTTGAAATATCAAGGGGCTGGGCAGTGGTGCACACAGCTGGCAGAGTATGTTGCAGTGTGTAAGCACCTGTGTTCAATCCCCCACATCACTATCTTCAGGGGGGAAGCTTCATGAGTAGTGAAGCAGGGCTGTAGGTGTCTCTCTGTCTCTCTCTCCTCCCCTCTTGATTTCTGTTTCTCATCAATGAATAAACTACATAGACATAGACAATTTCTATTTTATTTATTTTTGGATAGAGACAGAGAGATTTGAGAGGGGAGGAGGAAGTAGAGAGGGAGAGAGAGAGACACCTGCAGCCCTGCTTCACCACTTGTGAAGCTTTCCCCCTGCAGGTGGGGACCAGGGGCTTGAACCCGGTTCCTTGTGCACTGGGATGTGAGCACTTAACCAGGTGCACCATCACCTGCCCTCCACCTTCTTCTTCTTCTTCTTCTTTTTTTTTTTTTTAAAGAAAAGAGAGTTAGAGTCTAGTTTCAAAGAGCTTGAGGATTCAGTCCAGCTTCACTTGCTTCTGGTTTAAGAACTCTCCAGAGTAGAGAGTAAGATGTGACATCTCTGATGGTTGATGTCTTTGAGCGAACGGGCCATACTCCCCGGAGGAAATCAAACCCCAGAGCAGACAGAAGGCACTCAGATACCTGGCCCCCACCCACCCAAGTCCCCCCACCCAGGCGGCTGGGACAGGGACAATGGCACCCTTACCGAAAGCCTCGCCCAGAACATGGTGCCCAGGGCCACCGCTTGGTGGACACACAGGTCACACAAAGCCAGAGACATCAGTTTCCACCCCCTGGCATTCATGCAGATGGCGGGAGAAGGCACTTTCTCACTGTTAGTGGGGGTGGCATTGTCCCCACCCAGTCCCCTGGCAGATCAAAGGGTTCAAGGTGGGAGGGGGCTTACACTGGACGATGTGTGAGATGAGCAGGGCAGCACTAGTGTCACTGCACGTCAGCCTGCCCTGGGCCAGGTCCTGCTTCACCTGCAGCGCAAACAGGTACCTGCAAGGGGGGAGGGGAGAGAAGCATTAGCATGAGGACTGGCGGGTGGCGCCCGCACCATCTGCACGGTCGGCACTGGAGAGCAGGAAAGGGGTCTGTCTCCCTCCCTTTCAATTTCTCTCTGTATTAGTCCAATAAGTAATACATTGAAGCCAAAGAAATTAAAAAATAAATTGGTGTTCTTTTCTGCGGTTAACAAGATTGTGAGATTACAGGTGTACGTACCCACCACCAGAGTTCAGTGTGCCTGCCCTCCCAACAAGAACCACCAAGAGTTCTCACAAAATCTTAGAGACGGTTTACTTCTTTCCCCCCATGTTCGTGAGTATCAGCTCTGTAGATTCCACCTGAGTGAAGCCATCCAGTAGCTGTCTTTCAACGTATTTTTGCTAAGCTTAACCTTTACTAATTTCACTAAGCAGAATCACTTCCAGTTCCATCCAATTTCTCTCAAAGGACGCAATATCTTTTTTTTTTTTACTATAGGGTAGTATTCCACGGAATATGAATATATATATATCCCTATCTCTATAACTTTACCTATATCTGTCTATCTATCTATCTATCTATCTATCTATCTATCTATCTATCTCACAGTATGTTGGTTTTTATGGGAAGAGGCATCGTAAGTCATCTCTCTGGATCAGAGAGAGGTGCTTGGCTCGTGACGCCGGCAGTTCTTAGAGATGCAGGCTTTCCTCCTTATCAGATATGGTTCCTTCTAAAGACGCAGCGAGGCTGATGCTCTCCAAGGATCATAACTGGGGTTGGGTGGTGGCACAGCCGGTCAAACACACACATCACTGTACACAAGGATCCAGGTTGGACCACCCCAGTTCCCACCTGCAAGGGGGAAGCTTCAAGACTGGTGAAGCAGGACTGCTATTCTCTCTCTCTCCCACTAAATCTCCCCCTCTCCTCTCAATTTCTCTGTCCTGCTACTACAGTAGAAAGGAGGAAAGAGGGAGGAGGGAGGAGGAAGGAGGGAGGGAGGAGGGAGGGAAGGAGGAGGGAGCAAGGCGGAGGAGGAGGAGAGGGGAGGAGGAGGACAGAAGAAAGAGGAGAAGAAGGAGGAAGAGGAGGAGGAGAAGGGGAAGGAGAAGAAGGAGAAGGAGGAGGAGAAGGAGAAGGAGGAGGAGGAGGAGGAGAAAATAGCTTTCGGGAGTGGTAGGTAAGTCATGCAGGCACTGAGCCCCAACGAGAGCCCTTTTGGTGACAAAAAGTAAATAATAAAAATAAATAAACAAATAATAAAAATAAAAGATAAATAAAAGGCCATACTGTAGGACAAGGAGATTGCTCAGCAAGTAGAGTGCATGCCTAGCTCTGAGTTCAGCCCCCAGCACTATGGTCAGCACTAAAGGGATGTCCATGGAAGGTAGAACGTGCTTTTGTGTCTCTTCATGTCTCTCTCTCTCTCTCTCTCATCTGTTTCTCCTCCTCTCTGCTCCCTTTTCTCTCTAAACACATAGAATTCAAGAAAAGATGAGGTGGGGGAGGCCACTCTATGTTAGCATGCATGAGGCCTTTGGTTCATTCTCTGACAGACGCCACGTTAAGGGGAAAAAAAAGAAAAAGAAAAGCATCGCGTCTCTACTATTCCACCATCCGTATGTTCACTTGTGCAGCCCTGTGTTCACAAAAAAGTGGGTCCAAGTCCAGCAAGCTGGGGGGGGGGGGGGGACAGAGCACTGAAGCCTATTAGGGGAGGGCTGGGGAGACAGCATCCTGGTTCTGCAAAGGTCTTTTATGCCTGACACTCTCAGGTCGTAGGTTCAATCTCCAGCATGACCAGAAACCAGAGCCGAGCAATACTCGGGTCTCTCTCTCTTTCTCTCTGTCTCTGTCTCTCATTAAAATGAAGTGAATGAAGCAGCTGAAAATAAATTATAAAAAAAATTAAGGGCAAAAAGACTATTAGGAATGACTCACTCAAAAAACACATATTGTGGGGCATCCATCTCTCCCCTTCTCCCTGTAACGCCGGTCTGTCTGTCCTTGAGTCCCATGTCCTTCAACACTCCCATGATCCAGCAGTGTGTGTGGCCCAGAGGACCAAACTCTCAGCCTCCTCCTCCTCCTCCGCCACGTCTCTACCTCATGCAACCAACCTCTCCTCGTTTTCTTTCCTCCTTTCTTTTTTGTAGAGACAGAAACTGTGAGAGAAGGAGGATAGAGGAAGAGAGACACTTCCAGCCCCATTTCACTGCTTGTGACGCTTCCCCTGCCCCCACCCCCCCACCCCCGCTCACGAGATGGGGACAGGGGGACTTGAACAGGCCTTTGTGCTTGCTAATGTGTGTGCCCTACTGGGTGCACTGCCGCCTGGCCCCTTCCCATCGTGTCGATGGATGAAACTAGGGAGATGGTGGCTAAGCAAATGGTTCCCCAGGCAGCGCTGGTGTGCAGTGCCTGAGGCTCTGGGTTTGATCCCTGACACCACATGCACTGGAGTGATGCTCTGGTTCTCTCTCTCTCTCTCTGAAACACAGGTCCCCACCTAGGTGGCATACCTAATGTCACAGCAGCTCATTGTGTGTGTGTGGGGGGGCAGGAGCTTGCACACACGTGAGAGCACCACACTGAACTTTTTGAGATGCCCTTCATTTCAGACAGGAAGAGACAGCGATGGGGAAATACCGCAACACCAGAGAGTCCCCCCACTTTCTCCCCTGTCCAGGGCTTGAACTCGGGGTCTCGTGCATGGAAAGGAATGCACCCTTCTGACTGGGTTATTTCTCATCACCTTTATGTTTGTAAATTTTTCACTTTCTTCCAAAATATGATGATTTTTTATCAGAGCACAGCTCAGCTTTGGCTTACAGTGGTGCCAGGATTGAACCTGTGACCTATAACCCTCAGGAGTGGAAGTCAGTTGCATAAACCATGATACTACCCACCCCCACCCCACCCCACCCCCTGAGCTCAATGGTAAATTAATGCTTCAGGAGTTAACATTCAGATTTCACAGAAGAGGGAAAACATGGCTTAAGTGACAAGTGATATAAGTTCAGTTGATGACACAGCCTTCAGGGAACAAGTGACACTTTGATCCAACCATGCTTGTAAGCAGAAGCTGGGGATGGGGGTAAGTATAACCTGTCACCCACAGCCTGACGCCAGCCAGTTACCAAGGTTATATTTACCTGGCTGGCTGAGAACATGAGGTTCCTCCTGTCCTCCTAAGCCTCCTGAAGCCAAGTATCCCTGCGTGGGGCAACCTCTAGACAAGATAGCTCGGCACGTCAGGATTGTACTTGTGTCATGGTTGTACAAGTTGTCACAAGTGTATTTGTACAACCCATGGCCTAATTACTCTGCAGGGCCAGCAAAGATCTGTCACTCCTCAGACACTGACAGGTGTTCATGGAGCCATTCTCCAGATGCCCAAGTTCCAGGCCACAGCAAGTTTGATACCTGATGTGAATGGGGGAGGTGTGTGACTTCCTCATCACCACAGCCATCAGTTTGCTGAGATTCCCTTAGGAGTGCTGATTAGCAGAGACCTTGGAATAAGGGATGCCAGTGAGAGCTAAGATTTTATCTGGAACTGTACCACTTCAGAGCCCTGTCCCACTAGGGAAAGACAGAAACAGGCTGAGGGCTATGGATCATCTGCTGATGTCTATGTCCGGCGGAGAAGCAAATACAGAAACCAGACTTTGTACCTTCAGCACACCAAAAATAATTTTCATTTATAGTCCCAGTGGTGGAGAAATGTTAGGGGGAAGATGACCAGAGGGCCCTGAACTCCAACTCCATCAGGACGCAGAGAGAAGATGAAAGAGGGAGGGACGTTTGGATGTAGTAATTAATAGGTGTGGGTGTGACTTGGAAAGGAAGAGGAGATGGGACCTATATAACAAAAAAAGGCCAAATACATAGAAATATAGACAGATAACTATGGAAATAATAGTCAGCTCGTATCTGCAACCTCTGGAGAATGATAGTAGCTTATAACGGAGCGGTTGGGGATCCAGAACTCTGGTGGTGGGGATGGTGTGGAGTTGTACCCGTTATTATTTTATAAATCAATATTAAACCACTAATGAAAGACGAGAGAGAGGACTTTATGGCTTTATTTCCCTGTATCAGAAGCACAGCCCTATGCAGACTTCTCTGCACCATTTGCTCTCCCTGAACAAACTGTCCTGCTCTCTGCTGATAGAAGCTGCTTTAAAATTCCTTTGATGTGTGGGTTGATGGAAAAGTCACGATATCTATTTTTTTTCCAGGCAAAAAATGCACAGGGTTTTCCCTACAACCCGGTATCTTGCAACAAACTAATAAAAGGCAAGAAGCCCAGAGATGGCTACTGTTCCGCTTACAGCCCAGCCCGCCTTTAGCTGGTGGAAGCTGGTCTGGGCTTCCCGAAAGACCAGGACTGAGTCTCTGGGTCATCAGTTGTCCCAGCTTCACAGACTTCAAGTCAACTGGACACTCCCCTCCGACGCTGCCCCGGCCACTTACCTGGTGAGCTCTTCCTGGAGCTGTGTGTGGTCAGGCGGGAAGAACTTCACCACGAACCTCACCACTACGTGCTTTGGCCCTGGAGAACGGGGGCAGGGAGGGGAGGAAAAGCAGGAGAGCGTTTACTGGTGTGCACTTGGCATGTTGCAAAAGCAAGAAGAAGGGAGTCGGGTGGTAGCGCAGCGGGTTAAGCCCACGTGGCACGAAGTGCAAGGATCCCGGTTCTTCCGAGCCCCCGACTCTCCACCTGCAGGGGAGTCACTTCACAGGCGGTGAAGCAGGTCTGCAGGTGTCTCTCTCTCCCCCTCTGTCTTCCCCTCCTCTCTCCATTTCTCTCTGTCCTATCCAATAGCAACGACATCAATAACAATAGTAATAACTACAACAAAAAACAAGGACAACAAAAGGGAATAAATAAATATTAACAAAATAAAAGCAAGAAAATGTCAAGCAGGGCGCGCGGCGGTGAGGAGTCTCACTGGCCCAGAGCACGGCTAGCTCGTGACCAAGTCGTCTCACTGCTGGTTGAGCTCTAGGACTAACCTATGAGCTCTGATCGTGTGGAAACAGGTCGTCAAGTTCTGTGAAGGTGTCTCTCATGAACCACAGTTAAGAGGAGGCTTGTAAGTTCTGCCACCCAGAACACTGGCGGCAGGTTCAGGTTCTTTAAGTTATAAGGCACCGTAACCAGATCCGACTTCTAAAATGTAATAAGCACGCTATAAAACCAGAACATAGGTGATCGTCATAACAGCATGGTGCTGATATGCGGTAGATGGCCGTGACATACACTATGGAAACCACAGGCTATAAAAGGTGAAAATGGTGGCTGGGCGGTAGCGTAGTGGGTTAAGCGCACATGGCGCAAAGCTCAAGGACTGGTGTAAGGATCCTGGTTCAAGCCCCCTGCTCCCCACCTGTGGGGTGGGGAGGAGGGTTGCTTCACAAGCGGTAAGGCAAGATAGCAGGTGTCTGTCTTTCTCTCCTCTTCTCTCGATTTCTCTCTCTCCTATCCGACAACAACAGCAATGACAACAATAGCAACAGCAACAATAACAGCAAGGGCAACAAAAACGGAAATAAATGGCCTCCAGGAGCAGTGGATTCATAGTGCAGGGACCAAGCCCCAGCAATAACCCTGGAGGAAAGGAAAAGGCTGAAGTGGTCCGGGAGGTGGCGCAGTGATAAAGCTTTGGACTCTCAAGCATGAGGTCCCGAGTTCGAGACCTGGCAGCACATGTGCCAGAGTGATGTCTGGTTCTTTCTCTCTCCTCCTTTCTCATAAATAAAATAAAATAAAATTTAAAAAAAGGTGAAAATGTGTTTTGCTCTGCCTCTAATGTAAAGAATAGATGTATCATTTCTTTTCACATTTTCCCTCCCTGCTTCCTTTTCATTCTTTCTTTACCAGAGTCCTGCTCCGTTCTTGCTGATGGTGGTGTGGGGGACTTTGGAGCCTCAAGCATGAGAGTCTCTTTGTATAACCATTATGCTATCTACCCTCGCCCTAATGTATGCATACAAATAGTATGCGATCCATATGCTTCTAAAACACACACAATTTTAATGATAGAATTTTTTATAATTTCTTTTTAAAAATATTTATTTATATTTATTTTTCCCTTTTGTTGCCCTTGTTGTTGTTGATGTCGTTGTTAGGACAGAGAGAAATGGGGGGGGGGGGAGACAGAGAGGGAGAGAGAAAGACAGACACCTGTAGACCTGCTTCAGCGCCTGTGAAGTGACTCCCCTGCAGGTGGGGAGCTGGGGGCTCGAACCAAGATCCTTAAGCCAGTCCTTGTGTTTCGCGCCACGTGAGCTTAACCCGCTGTGCTACCGCCCGACTCCCCTTTTTATAATTTCTATGACAAACCATGCATGATTAGAGAAAGCTGTAAAACCACCTCATAAGGTGAACGTACTGGTAGTGTATTTAAAACAAAGATTGTTTTAGGGAGAAATAAAACAAAATAGAGATGTTGGGGCCAAGAGAAACTGGGTTTTGTTGCTCTGTAAATGAGTATGAACTCTGTCATGCTGATCCGGGGTCAGAAACAGCAGCAACAAGATGAACAAGATGAGGAGATGAAGGTCCTCTCTGCTTTCAGCATCTTCACCTGCAGGGGGCTGCATGGGACTCTTGAGTCTTTAGAGAACCTGAGCCTGGGCGGACCAAATAGCTCATGTTGATAGGGCGCCGCTTGGCCGTGTGTGCAACCCAGGTTCAAGTCCAGCCCCCACCGCACTGAAGGAAGCTGCAATGCTGTGATCTCCCCCCACCCCCATCTGTCTGTCTGTCTGTCTCTCTCTCTCCTCCAGGGTTATCACTGGGGCTCAGTGCCAGCACTACAAATCCACTGCGGCTATTCTTTCCATTTTATTGAATAGGACAGAGAGAAATTGAGAGAGGAGAGGGAGACAGAGAAGGAGAAAGATAAACACCTACAGGCCTGCTTCACCGCTTGTGAAGCATCCCCCCTGCAGGTGGGGAGCCGGGGGCTGGAACCTGGATCCTTGTACTTAGTACTATGTGTGCTTAACTGGGTGTGCCACCGCCTGGCCCCTCTTTCTTTTTCTCACTCTCCACCTCTATTGGAAAAACGAAACACCCACGAAAGCCAAGAACCCAAGACAACAGACAGAGAGCCTGAAGCTGGGAAGCCGTTCTTCCCGTGACAGTGTGGTGACACAGGGCCGGTCATGGCACGTGAGACGAGGAGGGGACCCCTGACACCTAGGCGGACCCTTAGGCCACAGGGGACCTTATCTGGATGTGGTCCCACCATCTCGGAGATACCACCTGTCTCCATTCCAGGGGCTGAGCTATTGCCGCCATCAGGCTGGAGAAGGGGAGGCGTGTCCGCGCCCCTGCACTCAGTCCCTGAATGTGCACAGGGTAAGCATTCAACAAGCGATGGCCATTGGATTTTACATTCGGTGCCAACAGCTGCCTGCTTTAAACAGCAGACTGATTTCACCCACGCAAGGGACAGAGGGACCAGGTACAGGGCATAAGGGCTCAAGGGGGCTTGAGGGGAGACCTCTTAAGCAGACACGAATGGGATGCTTCATGCTAGAATAAAGGAATGCGCTTTCATCCCCCCCCCACCAGAGGCATTAGCCCCTCTTTCTGGCTGTTGAGAGGGGGCTCCTTTGATGACAGAGCTTGGCCCTGAACATGAGCTCAGACAGACAGACACACAGTGAGGCAACTCCTGCCTCCCCTCCAAAAGTACACTGGCCTTCTGACTTGCATGGGCTTGGAGGGGCAGGATGGACAACCTGACAGGAAGAGGGCTGGGCAGTGGCACACCTGGTTACCAGGCATTAAGGCTAGGGTTCAAGGCCCTGGTGTGTGTGTGTGTGTGTGTGTGTGTGTGCGCACAACGCCTCCTAAGTGGTGAAGCAGGGCTGCAGGTGTCTCTCTCCCTCTCCATCCTTGCTCCCTTCTCCATTTCTCTCTGTCCTATCACATAAGAATAGGACAATCAAGTGTAAAAAAAGAAGTGACAGGCAGAGAACAGGTACACAGACACGACAAGCATGATCACTGGGGGCAACTTCCTTTTCCAAGCGCGGTTTTGCTGACCCGGGTGCGACCACACTGATAGGTTAAAATGCGGGAGGTGCATTGTAATAGCATGTGGGTCCAAGGGTGCCGAAAAGCTTTCCTGGGGAGAAGAAAAAACAAACCAAGGAACACTGCCAACGTCTGTCCCTGTCTCCCTTAGGTCCACAAGGGAGGTGTATACTTACTTCTAATCTGCTTAACGATCGGCTTTAAGAGGTCCAGCCATACCTACAAAGGGAAAAAAAATAGAGAATGAGCAGATTGAGACGCACATTTTCAATGAAAGAGTGCAAGTATTTGGGGAACTATTTGGAGCTGTTTGGAATCAGAGCACTGTTGACTATCCCAGACCATCTGTTCCTCCCACCCCCTCCCCCGCCCCTTTCCCACCCCCAGAATGCCATCGCTTCTTGATCTGACAACTTTCAGAGAGCAGATCTGATTTGACAGAGATTATCTCTGAGCTTCAGAAATTAAAATCTCAGACTCAAAGAGTTAACATGCTTAACCCCCCCCCCCACGTCTCCCGGGTTCACCGTAGTGAGCAGATGATGCCTTGTCTGTCTGTATAAATAAAACGCACGTGTAGACACGTACTGCATAGCACGTCTCTGAGCGAATGAGTCCTGAATAGCACAGGCATCTTCCACAGGCCTGTCACCTCAAAATCCAGGCCAGAAGGATCCTGGTTACCTGGCAGAGGAACCTGGGGCCTTCAGAGACTCAGCCTGTCCAATGTCATGTTCAGACTCTTCTGCACGTAGGCACTTCTAGGAATGCTTTCTGGGTGATGACATTTTCAAGAGAGGGAAAGAAACCTGCTATCTTTTTTTTTAATGTGTTATTTATTTTTATGGGTGAACTCACACTGACTTTTAAAATTATAAGATAACAGGGGTGTAATTCCACACTGTTCCCACCACCAGAGTTCTGTGTCCTGATTCCTTTCCTCCACTGGAAATTGCAGCAGTTCTCCCAAGGTCACAGGTATGGGCTGACTTTATAACTATATATATATAACCATTTTTCTTTCTATGGTCCTACCTTCACTTCCTTTTTCTATTTATTCATGAGAAAGATAGGAAAGACAGAACCAGTCAACACTCTGGCATATGTGCTGCCGGGGATAGAACTCAGGACCTCATGCTTGAGAGTTCAGTGCTTTATCCATCGTGCCATCTCCTGGACCACCCTTCACTTCCTTCCTTTTTTCTTTTTAAGATTTTATTTGTTTATTAATGAGAAAGATAGGAGGAGAGAGAGAGAAAGAACCAGATATCACTCTGGTACATGTGCTGCTGGGGATTGAACTCAGGACCTCATGCTTGAGAGTTCAGTGCTTTATCCATCGTGCCGTCTCCTAGACCACCCTTCACTTCCTTCCTTTTTTCTTTTTAAGATTTTATTTGTTTATTAATGAGAAAGATAGGAGGAGAGAGAGAGAAAGAACCAGATATCACTCTGGTACATGTGCTGCTGGGGATTGAACTCAGGACCTCATGCTTGAGAGTCCAGTGCCTTATCCACTGCATCACCTCCCAGACCACTTCACTCCTTTCTAAATCACTCCTACACCTATTACTACTACTCAGTGTCTTCCCTCTTTTCCTCTTCTCTCTCAGGTAAGAGAAACAGTTGGGGGCTGGGCAGTGGCACACCTGATTAAGCACTCATCACCAAGCACAAGGACCCAGATTCAAGGCCCCTCTCCTCACCTGCCGGGGGTTCATTTCACTAGTGGTGAAGCACGTCTGCCAGTGTCTATCTTTCTCCCCCTCCATCTGCCTGTCTTCTCTTAATTTTTCTCTTGTCTGTCCTAATTAAAAACAAAAAATAGAGAGAAAAAAAAAAGGGGGGGGGGAATTGACCACTGGGAGCAATGGATTCATAGTGCTGTCACCGAGCCTCAGTGATAAAGCCAGTGGCAATAATGAGAGAGAGAGAGAGAGAGGGAGAGGGAGAGGGAGAGGGAGAGGGAGAGAGAGAGACTGGCTTTCTCTGTTGTTTTCCAGATCCGCTTCCCTTTCACTGATGATATAAAGACAAGATTCCTGGTGACAGACACTTCTGGTCCTGGTGGAATGGGGCTCAGAGTCCTTGGTCGTGCTCCCCTATCAGACGGAAATTCTCTTTGGGAAACCTGCTGTCTTTATTCACACACCACCCCCAGACACCTGGGCTTTTCTCTAAATCCCCCACCCCCCACCCGCTGTGAATTTGACCGTTTGACGGGGTGTCGCTGAGTCACACTGCTGCACAAATACAAAAACCAAGTCAACGTGCTTCGTATGAAGGAGGCTCTGAAAGTACAGGTGGAGGCCAGGCGGTGGCTCACCTGGCAGAGAACACATATTACCGTCCTCGAGGTCCCATGCTCAAGCCCCCAGCCCTCACCTATGGGAGGGGGGGAGATTCACAAATGGTGAAGCAGTGCTGCAGGCATCTGACTGTCCCTCTCTGTGTCTCCCCCTCCCCTCTGAATTTCTCTCTGTCCTATCAATAATGATAATAATAACTTTAATAAAAAATAAAGCCAAAAATAAATAAATAAAAGGCCACTTAGTATGGTGGACTCACTGTGCAGGCACCCAGCCCCAGCGATAAGCCTGGTGGCAACGAAAAACACAAAACAAAAAAAAAAAACTGCTTTGGGGCCGGGTGCCCCCAAACCTGGTTGAGTGCACATGTTATAATGTGCAAGGACCCGGATTTGAGCCCCCAGTCCCCACCTGCAGGGAGGAAAGCTTTGTGAGTGGTGAAGCAGAGCTGCAGGTGTCTCTGTTACTTTCTCTCACTATTACACCCTTCCCTCTTGATTTCTGGCTGCCTCTATCCAGTAAAGAAAGATAATAAAAAATTCGAAAAGAAAATTTAAAGCTCGCCTTGTAAATAAATCATCATTTCCTCCCCAGACAGTGTTCCTGCTCTGCTACACCACAACCCACATTTGAACCCAGCCCCCACCACACTGGAGGGAGGTTTGGTGCTGTTCCTGTGTCTACTCAAAAAAAAAAAAAAAAAAAAATGGGGCCGGGTGGTGGCGCACCTGGTCGAGCGCACGTTACAGTGAGCAAGGACCCAGGTTCGAGCCCCCAGCCCCTACCTGCATGGGGAAAGCTTCACAAGTGGTTAAGCAGGGCTGCAGGGGTCTCTCTGTCTCTCTCCGCCTCTATCACCCCCTTCCCTTTTGATTTCTGGCTGTCTCTTATTTTAAAAAAAATACTGAGGGCCAGTAGTGGGGCACCTGATTGAGCACACACACTGCAGCATGCAAGGACCTGGGTTCAAGTCCCCAGTCCCTACCTGCAGGAGGGAAGCTTCACATATGGTGAGACACTGTTCAGATGTCCCTCTCCCTCCCTCCCTCCCTCCCCACTTCAGTTTCTCTGTCTCGATCCAAAATAAATAAAGCTCTTTTCTTTTTTTTTAAATAAATCCCTATTTAAAAAAAGATCGATGTATTTATTGAGAGAGAGATAGAAGTGCGAACCAGAGTATCACTCTGGCGTGTGTGATGCTGAGGACTGAACTCAGGACCTGAGGTTTGAGCCTTCAACACTTCGCCCACTGTGTCGCTTCCTGGGCTGATGTTTCTACTTTTTCTATCTGGAAAGCAAATGCCAGCTTGGAGTGGTGGAGCCCCTGGAAACCACCCAACACATCTATCACTATCTCCCCCATGAAAGTGGGAAAACTAAAATTAAATAAACAGGGGAAGGGGAGCTCCCAGCTGTGGGCTTGGCAGGCCCCCGAGGTCTCCATGCTGGGCGAGGGCTTGGAGTGAGTCTCAGAACCGTGCTGTGTGGGCAGCTCTGCAGAGGATGCTGGCAAACTCCCCAGGACTCTGAGCCTGCCCGCCACCCACTGCTCTTTCTGCCCCAAAGTGCCCTGGGGACCCAGCTCTGGGCTCTCATCACCGCCACCTAGGAGCCGGCTGCCGGGACAGCGTCCTCAGTGCAGATGGCAGCTCTGACCAAAGCTTCAGACTCGGGAGCTGCTGAACTGGGTAAGGGTGTGGCTTCAGAGCAGGACACCAGGCTGGTGCAAGTCCGTCCGCCCATGTTGGGGGAGACAGGTCTGGGGGTGGAAGGGGCAGCGTGGAACCCAGGGGATGATGCCCACCCCCCAGCCACACTGCCATCTGCACGGCCGCAGGGAAAAGGACTGACACCACGCAGGGTGGGTGGTGGCAGGCCTGGTTGAGCGCACACGTCACAGTGTGTAAGGATCTGGGTTCAAGCCAGATTCACGAGGGGTGAAACAATGCTGCAGGTGTCTCTCTGTCTCTCTCCCTCTCTATCTCCCCCTTCCTCTTGATTTCTGGCTGTTTCTATCCAACTAAAACTGAAACCACGCTGGGCTGGAAGCAGCCGGAAGAAACGCAGGGTGCATCCCCACCCTGAGCTCCGAGCTGGGAGCAGGGGCGGCTGCTGGACTGGGGAGGGCTGGGATGGGCTGGGGTGGTGGCAAGGTGCTGTGAACCTGGCTGGACAAAAAGTACATGTTCACTGGAAGTCAGCCCCTGCGGTCAATGAAAAGCATCTCTCCCTCTCTCAGGCTGACACCCTCTTCCTAGGAGGGAGGTGGCACCCGCCACTCTGTGGACACACACACAGGCTCATTGTCAGAGCGGGACTCCAAGCAGGAGCTGAGAGGACACCAGTCTTGCTGGCCAAGTCACAGGAGGCAGAGGCTCCTGGGAGCCCTGGGAACTTGCAAGAGTGACAGAGAGGACCCCACTGCCCCCCCCTCAGTTTCTCCTTCCCTGCTGCTCTGGAAGTTCAGATGCTCCCCTCTCCCTACCTCCCACTGGACCAGGGACTCCTGCCCCCGAGGTCCAGGGCTGAACTCCCCACTGCTCTCTGGGGAGTCCCTGCCCCCCCCATGCTGGACTCGACTTCCTGTCCTCAAGGCCCAGGTCTTGTCTCATCAAGTGAGAATGACAGGAACCACCTCCCCCAAGGAGGCTGCCAGGGATGTGTCACAAACCCACCCACTCACTGACTTCCCTACACCCCCACCAAAGGCTCTCCTGCCTCTCCCTCCCTCCCTCCCTCCCTCCCTCCCTCCCTCCCTCCCTCCAGAAAAAAAAAATTCAATAAAACCCTGGGCCACAGAGATAGCATCATGGTTCTGGCAAAAGACCTGGCTTGCCTGAGGTTCTGAGGGCCCAGGTTCAATCCCCAGCACTGCCATAAGCCACAGCTGAGCAGGGCTCTGGCTTCTCTGTCTTATTAAAACAAACAAACAAAATATTTAATAAAAAGAAAAAGAAAACTGCCTCCCTCCTCACATCAATCAATAAGGCTGATCCCATTCACAAGGAGTTGTGGCTTCCCCTCCCAATAGGAGCTACTGAAATTACTGGGCAGGAATATTCTAGGAAGCTCACATTATCGCCCTTTGTAACAGCAGAAGGTTCAGAAAATGCTGAGCGGGGAGTTGGGGGTGGGGGGGCGGTAGTGCAGTGGGTTAAGCCCACATGGCATGAAGCGCAGGGACCGGCAGCATTAGGATCCCGGTTCGAGCCCCCGGCTCCCCACCTGCAGGGGAGTCGCTTCATAGGCCGTAAAGCAGGTCTGCAGGTTATCTGTCTTTCTCTCCCTGTCTTCCCCTCCTCTCTCCATTTCTCTCTGTCCTATCCAACAACAATGACATCAATAACAACAACAATAAAAAAACAACAAAGGCAACAAAAGGGAAAATAAATATTTTTTAAAAAAGAAAAAAAAAACGCTAAGCATCTTCCACCATATTGACAAAAGCAGGTGCAGGCTATGGCATGTCCATTCAATGGAATATTACAAAACCCTGAACAAGGACATGGGTTCTATGTGCAGCAAGGGGGGGGGTCACGTGGGTTCATTTAAGGGAAGGGGCGGAGACAGAGGCGATGTGCTAACATCAGTGAACTCCACGCGTCTGTACAGACAGACACACAGACAAGAGAGTGCCGACTGTGGGTTGGGTGGGGGTGGAGTAGGGAGAGGGAAGAGTGTCTTCCTGTGGCCTTGAACTTGTGACCCCACCCACCCCCAGCCTTGTATCAGAGCCAGACGAACAAGCCTTTGCTCCCACGTGTTTCTGGAGAGTGGCGGATGCCGTGTCCTCCAGACCGTGTTCAGGGCTCCGTCGCCACCTACCGTGATCTTCTTGTGGTCGGGAAACTCCAGGCCGAAGTAGTCTCCTTCTACCAGGTTGAGGTGGCTGCATACGGCATCCAGCAGTACTTTGCCTGGCGCCCTTTGCTGGAACAGAACAACAACAACAACAACAAAAGGGGAGTATTACCACTGGGTCGTGTTGCCCTCTTAGCAGGTGCTAATCTCGATACACCTTCCCTTCAAAGAATGATAATGGGTCAACAAGTTGTGGTAATGGACTGTCTAATGGAATACTATACGGCAGTCAAAAATGATGAAGTCACCTCTTTTGCCTCATTCTTGGCTGGAGCTGGAAGGAATTGTGTTACGTGAGACCAGCCGAAAAGAGAACAGACAGAAGATGATCTCACTCGGGTGGAACTTAAGGAACAGGGACAGAAAGGGGCAACACCAAGTGAAACTTGGGACTGTGTGGAGTGTGTTCAAAGCAAAGGACTCTGGGGAGATTGAGGAAGGGAGGGGACCGCGAGGGTCTTGGCGTCCTTGTGCATGAGGGCGGCTGGGGGTGAGGGTGCTAGCAGCCACCTGCCATGGGGAGATGAGACATTATATCCATGTGTCAACAGCCGTGCTGGGAACCATTAGCCCCAACAATAGACTCACAGACTTCCCTGCCCCCACAGTTCTCATAGTATCTTAGAGACAGTCTGGCTGTTTCTTTTCTTTGCAAGTTCATGCTTCAATTCCCCATGATCCACACGAGCCTAAGGTATCTGGTAGGTGTCTCTTGCCTCCTGTCTTACGCCACAGAGCATAATCACCTCCAGTTCTGCCCATTTTGTCCCACAAGATACAATGGAATCTTTTTCACTGCAGAGTATTATTCTATAACTTCTCTGGCCCAGTCCTCTGTGGACAGGCATTTGGGCTGCTTCCTCCCCTTGGTGACAGTGAAGAACGCAGCTGTGAACAAGGGGGTGGCAGGAGACCCTTTGAATTAGTGTCTTCACGCACAGGAATTTTCAGCTCACTCAGTTATTTATTTATTTATTTTATTGGTGGGATTCATGGTTTACAGTCAACAGTAAATGCAGTTGTTGGTCCATGTGTAACATTTCTCAGTTTTCTGCAAAGCCCTCTCACTCCCAGCCTAGGTTCTCCTCCACCATCACGTGCCAGGACCTACCCTGCCCCACCCCCAACTTCCTTTACATTGGTGCAATACACCAAACCCAATCCAAGTTCTGCTCTGTGTTTCCCCTTTCTGTTATTTTTTTCAGCTTCTGTCCATGAGTGAGATCACTCCATGTTCATCCTTCTCTCTGACTCATCTCACTTCATATGACTCCTTCAAGCTCCATCCAGGATGAGGTGAAGAAGGTGACTTCATCATTCTTCACAGCTGAGGACTATTCCATTGTGTATATAGACCACAACCTCCTCATCCACTCATCTGGGTTGTTTCCAGGTTTTGGCTATTATGAAGTGTGCGGCTATGAACACAGGTGTACACAGATCTACTGTGTAGATGGGTGTGATTCAACTACTTTCTGGGAGCATCTGATGCCTGCTCCTGCCTTGTACCCCCAAACGCAGCAGCCCACAGGGCTCTCTTGTCGGGGTCCCTTCAGCTCTGTGTGAAGACTCTCAGCAAAACCACCCTGTTACTGGAGCTAGAGGCCACATCTGTTCACCCCACGCCCATGGTCCCAGGACCAGCCAGTCTGGCTGAATGACTGAGCACGAGTGAAAGGCCTGCACTGTGCTGGGTACAGGCCAGCCCCCGAGTCTCCCCGCTATTATCCTGGCAGCCCCCACCCCAGCTGTCTACTTCTATTCCCCAGCAGAGCATCTGACAGCGGGGAGTGATGGGGGTGGGGTGGAGCCAGGCTCGGGTCTGCCTGGGGGTTCTCTTCCCCACACAAGGGAGACCCGAGATGTCTGCGTGCTGGGGCCACATTCGCTGGTTTCTGGCTGTCCTGCCCGCGGACAGGAGCTGAGAGTCTCAGCAGAGGATTAGAGAGGAGAGGCCCAGGTGCTGGGGGCTCAGAGCCTTGGGGGCTCAGTGACGGGGGAGCCACCAGCTGGCCCGGCCTGACCTGAGCAGCTGTCACAGGTGCTCCCGGCACCAGCACACACACATTCTCTCTCTCTCTCTCTCTCTCTCTCTCTCTGACTTTAGACTCTAGGGTTCCCCATGGCTGGAATCCAGAAGAGGGCCAGCTTAATAGCTCACATGGATAGTGAGCTGCTTTGTTGCCTGTACAACTCAGGTTCGAGCCCCAACTGCACTGAAGGGAACCTGGTGCTGTGGTTTCTTTCACTGTCTCTTTGTCTCTCTAAAGTGAGAGAGAGAGAGAGAGAGAGAGAGAGAGATACAGTTGAGCTCACATGTATCATGTGCAAGGACCCAGGTCTGAGCCCTATATCCTCACCTGCAGAGAGAAGGTTGACCATTGATGAAGCAGGGCTAAAGGTCTCTCTCTCTCTGTCTCTCTCTCGGTCTCTCTCTCTCTCCCTCCCTCTCTCCCTCCTATCAAAGGATAAAATACAAAGAAAAAAACTGATACCTGCTAAAAGCAGGAGATCTGTCGTGTAGACACCACGCCCCAGCCACAACCCTGGTGGCAATAAAAAAGGGAAAGAAAGGGAGACTTCCAGAGGCGGGGCTACGGAGCAGCAGCAGCTGTGTCTCTCTCCTCTCCCGGGTCAACTAGGAACACCAAAGAAGACCACCTGGTACGGCAACAAGACGGGACTAGAACCACTTCAGGAAGCCACCAAGTCACCGGTGAGTGCAGACACATGTGGCTCATGGACAGAGAGGAGCCTAGGGAGAGATTAAGTGGCTGGTAACAGTCTGGCAGTTTACCAGTTGAGACACCACCACCAAGAGGACGGCTAAAGGGAGGAGAGGACTCCCCTGAGACTCACCAAGTGCAACTGTGAGTCAACACTGCTACTGCGCTCAGAATCTGGAGCAGCGGCAGGGAGGCCCTGTGCTGACACCAGGGGACAGAGAACTAACCAGGAAACTCAAGAGTGGGGCTGTGAGAGTTTCTTTGCGTAACCACTGGATTATCTCTGCCCCACCCTGCTTTATCTCTTGGTCTGGAGTAAGTAATTAAGCTAAGAAGCCTACTTATTGTTTTAAAGCCCTCAGGCTCCCATAACCTACAGGGAAGAAAAAGAACAAAAGAGGCTTTTAAGCCACTGAGCTGAAACTCAGGGATTAAAATACTATTGAAACAACTGTCAACTTCCACAACTGTGAACCCTTTAATTACCATACTTAGACACAAGTCAATCCAGGCAAGAGTGATCAGTAATTTGAAAAGTACTGAGAGAGGGAACTCATAGCATAATATGTAAAATGGTTAAACCAACAAGAAGAAATACTGGAGAAATGAACCAGGACAAGAGACCAGCTAAAAGCCCCCCAAAAGTTGAAGCACAAAATAATGAGGTCAACATCCAAACACTAGTTAAGGAAATCATCACAGGAGTGAGTAAAGAGTTGGAAAGAATTGTCATCAGAAATGCAGAAACAACAAATGAGACTGGAAGAAAACACTAATTATCTCAAGGTTATTAGAGAGTTGAAAGCTGAAATAGCTGAGCTAAAAACACAACTAGCTGAACAAGCTAAAACAGTATCAGAACAGGGTAACAAAATAGATGAACTCCAGAAAACAGTAGAGGGGAGAGAGAATAGACTCAATGAGGCTGAAGACAGAATTAGCAAGATTGAGGACGAATTAGAGACAACTAAAAAGAAGTAAGAGATCTCAAAAAGAGATTAAGAAATACTGAAAGCAACAACAGAGACCTATGGGATGACTTCAAAAGAAATAATATATGCATTAATGGCTTACCAGAAGAAGAGAAGGAGGGGAAGAAAGCATTCTTCAGGACATAATAGCTGAGAACTTCTTTAGTCTAGACAACATCAAAGACAAAAAGGTTCCAGAAGCCCAGAGGGTCTCAAACAGAATTAACCCAGACTTAAAGACACCAAGACACATCCTATTTAGAATGGAAAGGAATAAGGATAAAGAAAGGATCCTAAGGTTGTAAGAGAAAAAAAAAATAGTCACCTACAGAGGAAAACCCATAAAGCAGACTTCTCCACACAAACACTATAGGCCAGAAGAGAATGGCAAGATATCTATTGAGTGCTCAATGAGAAAGGCTTTCAACCAAGACTACTGTACCCTGCTAGACTGTCATTCAGACTAGATGGAGGCATAAAAACCTTCCCAGGCAAGCAACAGGTGAAAGAATTAACTATCACCAAGCCTGCCCTGAAAGAAGTTCTGAAAGGTCTCCTAAAAAATGCTATCCCCATCAAGATCTCAACCACATTTTTTAGAACAAATGCTACAAATGTTTATCTGGAACCAGAAAAGACCTAGAATTGCCAAAACAGTCTTGAGAAGAAAGAACAGAACTGGAGGCATCACACTCCCAGATCTCAAATTGTATTATAGGGCCGTTGTCATCAAAACTGCTTGGTACTGGAACATGAACAGACACACTGCCCAGTGGAACAGAATTGAGAGCCCAGAAGTAAGCCCCCACACCTATGGACATCTAATCTTTGACAAAGGTGCCCAAACTATTAAATGGGGAAAGCAGAGTCTCTTCAACAAATGGTGTTAGAAAAAATGGGTTGAAACATGCAGAAGAATGAAACCAAACCACTATATTCCACTAAATACAAAAGTCAATTCCAAGTAGATCAAGGACTTGGATGTTAGACCAGAAACTATCAGATACTTAGAGGAAAATATTGGCAAAACTCTTTTCCGCATAAATTTTAAAGACATCTTCAATGAAATGAATCCAATTACAAAGAAGAAGGAAAGCATAACCCCATGGGACTGCATGAAATGAAAAAGCTTCTGCACAGCAAAAGAAACCACTACCCAAACCAAGAGACCCCTCACAGAATGGGAGAAGATCTTTACATGACATACATCAGACAAGAGGCTAATAACCAACATATATAAAGAGCTTGCCAAACTCAACAACAAGACAACAAATAACCCCATCCAAAAATGGGGATAGGACATGGACAGAATATTTACCACAGAAGAGATCCAAAAGGCTGAGAAACACATGAAAAAATGCTCCAAGTCTCTGATTGTCAGAGAAATGCAAATCAAGACAACAATGAGATATCACTTCACTCCTGTGAGAATGTCATACATCAGAAAAGGCAATAGCAACAAATGCTGGAGAGGTTGTGGGGGTCAATGGAACCCCCCTGCACTGCTGGTGGGAATGTAAATTGGCCCAACCTCTGTGGAGAGCAGTCTGGAGAACTCTCAGAAGGCTAGAAAAATGGACCTACCCTATGACCCTGCAATTCCTCTCCTGGGGATAATATCCTAAGGAACCCAACACATCCATCCAAAAAGATCTGTGTACACATGTGTTCTTAGCAGCACAATTTGTAATAGCCAAAACCTGGAAGCAACCCAGGTGTCCAACAACAGATGAGTGGCTGAGCAAGTTGTGGTATATATACACAATGGAATACTACTCAGCTATAAAAAAACTTCACCGTTTTCAGCCGATCTTGGGTGGATCTTGAAAAATTCATGTTAAGTGAAATAAGTCAGAAACAGTAGGATGAATATGGGATGATCTCACTCTCAGGCAGAAGTTGAAAAACAAGATCAGAAGAGAAAACACAAGTAGAACCTGAACTGGAATCGGCGTATGGCACCAAAGTAAAAGACTCTGGGGTAGGTGGGTGGGGAGAATACAGGTCCAAGAAGGATGACAGAGGACCTAGTGGGGGTTGTATTGTTATATGGAAAACTGAGAGATGTTATCCATGTACAAACTATTGTATTTACTGTCGAATGTAAAACATTAATTCCCCAATAAAGAAATTTAAAAAAGGAAGATAGGAAAAGAGAAATAAAGAAGAAATAAAGAAAGGTGAAGTAGTGCTGCAGGTGTCTCTCCCCCCTTTCCTTCTCGATTACTCTGTCTTTAATTGATAAACAATAAATAAACCTTAAGCTAGTATCTCAAAGGAATATGATTCTTTTTAAGTTCACTCCTGTCTACTCTACATATAGGCTAATGCAGAAGCATTTTCTCTCTCCTCTCAGATGAAGTCGAGTTTCTCTCTGCAGGGCGGTGGTTCCGTCTCCTTTCTCTTCCCCTTCCTTCCTCGCCCCCTCTGTGGGGCTCAGCAGATGGCTTGCCCACCTTGACGCCAGCAGAGGTCCTGCCGCCCTGTGAGAATCGCCCCAGCCCGCTGCCGCTAAGGAGAGAACCCACCGGGTTTGCATCTGCCTGGGTTCAGAGCTCTGCTGCTGGGCCTGTGCTGCTGCTTCTATTTGAGGAGGAAGGTAACCATGGCGACTGTGGCAGGAGGGACTGGCTTCTCTCACAGGCATGTCTGCTCCCCACTGGTGCTGAGGAGAATGCTGCAGAGAGCCCGGGACCTGCCACGTGTGGTCACAGGGCGCTGGTGGCGGATAGGGGTGGGGGGGGGGTGTGAGTAACAGGACGGCTTGAGGGCCTGAGGCACGACTGTCACTCAAGGTGCCATGTGACATGGGTCTGTCTGAGTCATACGTGTGGACAGACAACCAGCTGGCTGAGAATCTGTTAGAGAGAAACAGAGCACAGTGGTCTTTCTGCATTTTGGTCCATACTGCCAGAGAGGCATGTTAAGGGATGATGACCAGAGGGCTCTGAACCCCAATTCCACTAGGACCCGGAGAGAGAAGAGGCAAAAAAGGAAGCATATCTGTAAGTAAGAATAGGTGGAGGTGTGACTGAGAAGGGGGGGGGGATGCCAGGCCGTAGTGCAGCGGGTTAAGCGCATGTGGTGCAAAGCTCAAGGACCAGCATTAAGGATCCCAGTTCAAGCCCCTGCCCCGCCCCCTGCAGGAGAGTCGCTTCACAAGTGGTGAAGCAGGTCTGCAGGTGTCTGTCTTTCTCTCCCCCTCTCTGTCCTATCCAGCAACGATGACAGCAATGGCAACAATAACAGCAACAACAATAAACAACAAGGGCAACAGAAGGGGGAAAAATGGCCTCCAGAAGAGTGGATTTAGTGCAGGCACTGAGCCCCAACAATAGCCCTGGAGGAAAAAAAAGAAAAAAAAAGTAAGAAAGAAGGAGGGGCCATGGGGGGGTGGGAAGGACAAATATATAAAGGTATAGACAGACAGTTATAGAAATAATAGTCAAGCCGCATCTGTGAGCTTGGGAGAGCTATTGCAGTTTCTAATGGAGGGAGGGACACAGAATTCTGGGGGTGGAAACGGTGTGGAATGATACCCATTATCCTACAATTTCATAAATCAATATTAAATCACTAGTTAAAATAGAGAAGTAAAACTCACCTTGAAGTCTCAAGAATGGCCAAAAAGAAAAAAAGAAAAAAAAAATTCATACAGTAGCTGAGGAAACAGTGCAACTGGCAGAGCATCAGACTTGCATGTCCAAAGTCCCCTGGTTTGATCCCTGGTGCCGTTCGTACCAAAGTGGCGCTCTGGTTTGTTGTGTCATGAGAAGTGGGTAATATTTGGTTGCTGAAAAAGTCACAACCTGTTTTTCTATGCAAATGGGTCGTGACTTTTCCAACAACCCAATAAATCATTCTTCTTACAAAAATAGCAGAAAGTCTGCTTAAAGACCAGGAGGTAGTCCGCAGTAGAGTACAAGCCTAGCATGTGTGAGGTCCTGGGTTCAACATCCACATGGCACAAATACACCATCGTTGAGCAGTGGAGTGGTTTAAAAATGAAAGTAGCGGGAGTCGGGCGGTAGCGCAGTGGGTTAAACGCAGGTGGCACAAAGCACAAGGACCGGCTTAAGGATCCTGGTTCAAACCCCTGGCTCCCCACCTGCAGGGGAGTCGCTTCACAGGTGGTGAAGCAGGTCTACAGGTATCTATCTCTCCGTCTTCCCCTCCTCTCTCCATTTCTCTCTGTCCTATCCAACAATGATGGCATCAATAACAACAATAACTACAACAATAAAAAAAAACAAGGGCAACAAAAGGGAATAAATATAAAATAAATAAATAAATAAAAATGAAAGTAGCAACGGACACACGCTGTCTGTTCCAGGTGGGTCATAAGCCAGCAGGACTGTATGTCCCCAGGAGACAGTGTAAAGACAGAGACCCGGCAGAGAGGGTCAGGGACAGCAACAGAGACCAGAGCAACACAGCTCGGAGACAAGGGTTGGCTGCTCTGTGGGGCGGCCTCTTGGCAGAGACAAGGATAAAGACAGTCTGATCCCAAGTTGGGGAGGGGCTGGGGTGCAGGCAGCACAGCCTGGTCTCTCCAGCTTGGGGTCTCCGTGACGGCAACTCTGCCACACGCAGGTCCCCCCCTCCCCGTGGGGGTCTATCACAGGCCCCTTGAACACCATTCTCGCTTTCTGACAGAGAAATTGCAGCAAAGGAGAAACTCAATGAGCAGTAAGCAGCTTGGGATAACACACTAATTCTAGCTGCAAAAGTTCTTTTGTTTGGTTGAAGATTTGTTTGTTACTTCAATACCAGGAAAGCACAGCTTGGGCGTAGGCGGTGCCAGCAATAGAACTCAGAAACACATACACATACACACACACACACACACACACACACACACACACACACACACACGTACGTGCTGTGCTCTACCAGCTAGGCCACCAATGACAACGTCCTTTTTTCACCCGCTTATTTATTTATTTATTTATTTATTTCCATGGGACGCCACTGATGCAAGGCTAAGCCACCCACCCCTCCCCCGTCCTGCAGAGATCTCTTTAATTCGGTCAGTGGGAGAGGCAGGCATGTTAGAGAATGGCATATACGTGCCTGAGGGCCCAGCCACAGTCCTCTCACTCATAAAAATCAACGCTAGAAAATTCTTGGGGGGGGGGGAGACTGGGTGGTGGCACACCTATTACCAAGCTCAAGGATCCAGGTTCAAGCCCCCGCTCCCCACCTACACAGGGTCTGCTTCATGAGTGGTGACACTGGTCTGCAGTGTCTGCACAGGGCACTGGATCCATAGTGCCCACCCCAAGCCCCAGCAATAGCCCTGGTGTCAATAAAAATTAATAAATAAATACTTAAGAAGAAGAAGAAGGTTCCTGAGTAGACAACCAAATCTACACCATGACGGGTAACCCACCACCAAGAGCTGTTTCTCTTTTCCCCAATGCTGTGGCTCCTGATGTGAACATGTCTGAGTATTTCTGTTGGTTGCTCACAAAATAAGCTTTGGATTCCCTTCCACCCAGGGAGGGAGGGAGGTGGGGAGAGACCCAAGCTTGGACTCAGAGTTCACACCTGTTGTCTCCATGTCCCTGACCAGTCCGGCCCTCTCTTCCTTGAAGCCCTGGGCCCTGAAGCTGAAGACACTGTGCAGGAGAGCCCTGCTACATATGTACAAACAAACGTCCCTGCATATTTGCTGAGACCTCTGAGCAGAAGGCTCTTCCCAGATGAACATAAACAAGCCAAAGAAGAAGGAAAGAAAAAGGAATCAATTCAAAGCAAATGGAAGAGAGCGGGCAGGAGAGAGTCCCCCCCCACACACACACACGTGTGCCACTCTCTACAAAATGACAAAGGAGAAACCTGGAATCTGGTTACAGCTGAGCAGAGTCAGCAGGAGAACAGGGAGACAGAATTCCCCAAAAAGTCAAGGGTGGGAGAGATGCCAGGTACTTCTAAGAATGTAAGGGAGAAAGGGGGAAACAAAAAAAAGACTGAAGGGAGTCGGGCGGTAGCACAGCGGGTTAAGCGCATGTGGTGCAAAGCACAAGCACTGGCGTAAGGATCCCAGTTCGAGCCCCCGCCTCCCCACCTGCAGGGGAGTCACTTCACAGGTGGTGAATCAGGTCTGTAGGTGTCTGTCTTTCTCTCCTCCTGTCTCAATTTCTCTCTGTCCTATCCAACAACGACGACAACAACAACTACAATAATAAAAACAACAAAGGCAACAAAAAGAAAATAAATAAATATCTTAAAAAACTATAATTTGCATCCTCATATAACTCAAAATTCAAAACCTAAATTAAAAAAAAAAACAACCCACAAAAGGTTATAATAAGATAGATGTGGATAGTGGCAAAGAGCTCTTTGAGATTTGAAAAGCAGCATGCAGAAATAAACATGTTGATGGTGAATCTAAGGGTGGGGTGGGAAATACAGTGGGGGTGGATGGGAAGAGGAAGCAGACACTGAGGGGCTAGGGACAAAAAACTGTCCCGTCAGCTGAACAAAGGGACTTCCAGATAAAATATAGATCGTTATAGAAATAGTCTTTCCACAGGCGGGGGGGGGGTTGCTTCACAAATGGGGAGGAGGGAGAGGAGGGGGGAAGGGGAGGGGGAGAGGGAGGAGAGAGGGAGGAGGAGGGGAGAAGGGGAGGAGGGGGAGGAGGAAAAGGAGGAGAAGAAGAAGGAAGAGGAGGAGAAGGAGAAGAAGGAGAAGAAGGAGGAGAAGGAGGAGAAGGAGGAGAAGGAGGAGAAGGAGGAGAAGGAGAAGAAGGAGAAGAAGGAGAAGGAGAAGAAGGAGAAGAAGGAGAAGAAGGAGAAGAAGAAGAAGAAGGAGGAGGAGGAGGAGGAGGAGGAGGAGGAGGAGGAGGAGGAGGAGGAGGAGGAGGAGGTGGCTGGCCCTGGGGACACTGGCCTTCTTGCAGATCTCTTCTCTCTACCCCAAGCCTTGGCCCCAACAGCAGGAGCCAGGATTTTATTTCATTTCGTTTTATTTTTTTTTTTGCCACCAGAATTTTTGTTGGGGCTTGGTACTGGCACCTTGAGTCTACAGATCCCAGTGTCCATTTTTCCTCCCTTCCTCCCTCCCTCCATTTTACTGGATAAGACAGAAAAATGGGGGGGGGGGCGGGGACAGAGAGAGACAGACCTTTAGGCCTGCTTCACCTCCCCCCTGCAGATGGGGTGCCGGGGCTTGAACCCGGATCCATGCAGATGGTAATGTGTGTGCACCACTGGGTGTGCCACCACCTGGGGCCACTAAGGATTTTGAAATACAGGGCTGGGGCTCCGGACAGGGCTGCAATGCGAGAGAGAAAGCAGCTCTATGTTTAGACCAAGCCCTCTCCTGGGTGCACAAACACCCCCGTCCTCCGTCCCCCCACCCCCGCCCACTGTGGCTCCGAGGGGGGCCAGGCGTCTGTGGGGACACAGTGCTCCCCTTGTTCCCCTCTGCGCTTGGGTGCTCATTAAACCCACTTCAGATTGAGTTTCAGAGGCCCCCAGGCCGCCAGGAGAAAGGGCTCTTTCAGCAAACCCGGTGTCACTGAGCTCACAGACCGCACCCCCCCCCTTCCACCTGAGGCTCTGTGCTAGTGACCCTTCGAAGGCCATGAGCAGAAACTCCAAGATTCAAAAACAGCTTGGACTGGGTGTGACGTATTGCGCCAAAGCAAAGACAGAGAGAAATAAATGAACAAATCGTAAAAAAAAAAAAATTCAAAGGGGGGCAGGGCGCCCACCTGGTTGAGTGTGCAGGCTGCAATGTGTAAGGACCCAGAGTCAAGGCCCCGGCCCCCACCTGTAGGAGAGAACCCTGAAGTGAAGCAAGGCTGCAGCTGTCTCTATCTCCCCATCACTCTTGATTTCTGTCTCTCTCTCCAGTAAAGAAATAGTTTAAAAAACAAACAAACAAACAAACAAACAAACAAACAAACACCTTTTTTTAAAGGCCGGGATGGAGGATCTTTGGGATCCGAGTGCCTGATGGTGAGCGTGTTTTGCAGACACTTGTCACAGGGAGATGAGATGTTATACCTATGTATCAACAACTCTACTGTAAAGCCATTAAACCCCCAGCCCCCTGCCCCCAGGCTGGGAGTACAACATAGGAGCATGAAGGAACCATCGAGCAGAAACCAGAGCCTGTCTGCTCAAGGGAGGTGCCCATCCTTCCCAGCAGCAGAGAGAGGCCGGCTTCACCTCCTCAGGCATGAGGTGTGTGTGTGTGTAGGGGTGCGGGTAGAGGGCACTAATTCAGCCTTGAAAGAGCATTCAGCCCCACCAAGCCGGAGTCTTCTGGAAAGACACCTGATAGCACACAACCTGCCTCCGGAATGATAATACCAAGGAGGGCTGAAAAGTTGACATTTTACAGAATCCAGCTTAATGCCGGGACAGAAGGGGGTGGGGACTCCCCCCCCCCCCCAGGCAGGCCACATGTCTTTCTTCATGTGCAGACAGAGCTTCCCCACTCTCCCCAACACTTCCCAGAGCTCTGGAAGGTTCCCCAAGAAGTCAAGTGAAAGACATTATTTTTACATGTCTATATTTTCAATAGAAAACATTCTGAATGTTGCTCTATTAGTTCTGGGGGGTAGGGATGGAGAGAGAATGGGGGGGGACATTTTTTCAGCCCTGCAAAAGGAATTTTTAAATGCCTTTTAGGCAAAAAGGCATTCAAGGGAGAAAAAAAATCAGCAAATGAGAAGATGGGAGAAATAATAATACTGTTTTCAGGGCCCTTCAAGAAAACACTGGCTTGGTGGCGCACCTGGTAAGCACAGGCATTACAGTGCACAAGGACCTCAGTTCAAGCCCCTTGTCCCCACCTGCAGGTGAGGAGTTTCAGGAGCAGCCAAGCAGGGCTGTCAGGCCTCTCTCTTTCCCTTCCCTCTCACTTTTCCTCTCTGTCCCTATCCAAAATCAGCAATACAAAATATAAAACAAAAGCGACAACACTGGGCTCTGAAGAGGCCAGAAAAGTCTCCCCAAACAGCGAGTGTTTAATTCACATAGCCCATATATTTTTTTAATTTTTTATACTTTATTTATTTTCCCTTTTGTTGTCCTTGTTTTTTTTTTATTGTTGTCATAGTTATTATTGTTGTTGTTACTGATGTTGTTGTTGTTGGACAGGACAGAGAGAAATGGAGAGAGGAGGGGAAGACAGAGAGGGAGAGAGAAAGATAGACACCTGCAGACCTGCTTCAGCGCCTGTGAAGTGACTCCCCTGCAGGTGGGGAGCCAGGGGCTCGAACCGGGATCCTTATGCCGGTCCTTGTGCCAGGTGTGCTTAACCTGCTGCGCTACCACCCGACTCCCTCATTTCCCATGTTTTATATTAGGGGTGACGGGGAAGACTGGCGAGGGTTCCTGCTCCAGCTCTGTGTTATCTGCAAAGGAGACCAGGGCTCCAAGCTTCTGGTGGCTCTCTTTTCCTTTCAAAGGCTGAAACATTTGGGGAAATGGAAATGCAGATGAACTGGGGGAAGGGGAAAGAAATTTAAAGACCCTTTACTAGAAACACGCAAGGAGCCAGTGAGACAGGAAGTAGAGAGGGCAGCTAGCAAGGGCTGGGGGGCAGGGGAGTAAGAGAGGAGGAAGGGGAGGAGGGAGAGGAAAGGTGCAGAGAGAGAGTTTAACAGAGAGTTCAATTTGGAAAGGCAGCAAGAATTCCAGATGGGGAGGGTGGAGAGGGTTAGTGAGTGCACTCCACACCACAGGCCCGTACACTTCTGAGTGCTGGTAAACTCACATTATGTGGATTTCACAATGGAAAGAAGGGGGGAGGAGGAGGGGAGGAAGAGAAAGAGGGGAAGGAGGGGGAGGAGGGGGAGGGGAGAAGGAGAAGAAGGAAGATGGGGAGAAGGGGAGGGGAGGGGGGCAGTGGAGGAAGAGGAGGCGAAGACAGGGAGGAGGAAGAAGAGGGAGGAGGAGGAAGAGAAGGGGGAGGAGGAGGAGAAGGGGGGAGGCGGAGGAGCAGACAGCACACACTCCGCAATACTGTCTATAGCAATACTGTCTATAGGCGGGAGGCTTGGGTGTGGGCGGAGCACAACTCAAGTCATACAAAATAAAATGTTCCTTCTGCTAAGCTGCGGGGGGGGGGGGTGTGCACCGAGAGGTGAGTGCTCACGCAAAGATCTGGGTTCAAGGCCCAGGTCTCCACTAGTGGTGATGGTGGTGGAAAGGTTTCATGAGTGCTGAAGCACTACTGCAAGTATCTCCCTTCCTTTCTCCCCTCTCCCTCTGTTTAATCTTTTTATTCCTTCCTTTCTTCCCTCTCCCTCTCTGTTTAATATTTTTATTCCTTCCTTTCTCCCCTCTCTCTGTTTAATATTTTTATTCCTTCCTTTCTCCCCTCTCCTTCTCTGTTTAATATTTTTATTTTCATTTTTTAATTCTTTATTAATTACTGGATAGAGACAGAGACAAATTGAGGAGGGAAGTGGGCCAGAGATAGGAAAGAGACAGAGAGACACCTGCAGCCCTGCTTCACCAGTCCTGAAGCTTTCCCCCTGCAGGTGGGGGCCAGAGGCTTGAACCTGCATCCTTGTGCCCTGTAGTGTGTGCACTTAACCAGGTGCGCCACCGCCTGACCCCCCATCCCTCTCAATTTTTTGATAAAAATAATAATTTATTATTATCAAATAATAACTGTAATAAATCATTCAAGAATATTTGTTATAAAAACAGAGAACTCAGGGCCAGGTGGTGGCGCACCTGGTTGAGCGCACATGTCACAGTGCACCAGGACCCAGGCTCGAGCCCCTGGTCCCCACCTGCAGGGGGAAAGTTTCACGAGTGGTGAAGCAGGGCTGCAGGTGTCTCCTGTCTCTCTCCCTCTTCCCCCCCCCCTCCAGGGTTATTTCTAGGGCTCGGTGCCTGCACTATGAATCCACTGCTCCCATAGCCATTTTTCCTTTTCCTTTTTTTTTTTTTAATAGAACAAAAATTAAGGGGGATGGGGAAGATAGAGAAGGGGAAATAGACATCTGCAGACCTTCTTCACAGCTATGAAGTGCTCCCCCCCAGGTGGGAAGCCAGTGGCTCAAAGCAGGATCCTTAACCTGGTGGGCCGCCGCCCTGCCCCGTCTCTCTCCCTCTCTCTCCCCTCCTCCCCTCGATTTCTGGCTGTCTCTATCCAATAAAGGCGATATAGAGAGAGAACTAACTATACCCCTGTTACCTTATACTCTTGTGAATCACTAATTCAAAAAACAATTTAAGAGAGATGTAAGACAGGAGCTTAGCTTTGGGCTTTCTGGGAGGCGGCCAGGCCCCTGAGGCTAAAAGGCCCTGGGGGAGGGGGGGACCAGGGAGCAGCAGACTGGGGACAGGCCAGGGTTCGAGAGTCACCTCGTCACTTTGATACCTGCCTTGTCTCTTCCCAGCTGGGTAGTGGCAAAAGGTTCTGTGGCCTGAAATGAAGGGAACAGGAACAGCACCGAGCAGGGCACCAGCATTTGATAAGGACCCCATAAATCACGGCTGACCAGCTTCATTTTACTTGAAACTGTTTTTTTCAACTGCTGCCAAGCTTGGCATGTGCTCACAACTCCCTCCTGAGTATTTTTAAACCTCACTGCACTTTAACCGCTGGAAAATAAAACTCAGACTCCAGTGTCCTCTGATGAGGTACTGGGGAGTGAGATAATGGGTATAGAGAAAGAGACCAAAGGGGAAAGACAGAGTCAGGCCCACCGTCAGAATCACGAGAAAACTAAGCAATTATGTGCATTCCTGACTGATGACAGTCCCTTCCTCCCGGCAACTTCAAGGAGTAAGGAAAACACCAGCACACAGATCCCAAGCTGGGGAAAAAAAAGAGACTTGTAATGGGTCTGTCACAGAAGTCGGGGGCGGGGGGGGGGGGAGGGATATGACAACACACATCCATAAGGTCTCACAGAATTTTCTAGAAAGCCAGCCAGAGCCTGAAGCCCACATATCCTTCCCTTAACTGCAGGATTGGACGACAGGCTCCTGGGTGCTGATAACGCCTTGTGCTGACAGACGGGATCACTCTGCACAGGTGTGCCTGGCGGATTCTTTTAGTTCTTACGCACTGAGCAGTAAGGGTGCTCGGCTTCAGCCAGGATGGGGGGGGGGGGGGCAGGAGTCCAGCGGTGATTGGCAAGGATGCAGAATGTCAGGGCCGCCCAGAGACTCAGAAACAGCCTTGCGTTCCACCCCCACCTGTAATGAGTGTCTTGGGAGAACCAAGCGTTTGGAAAGGTGCCCCTGGTGACAGCGGTGCTTGTGCTCTCTCTCTCTCGCTCTCTCTCTCTCTCTCTCTCACACACACACACACACACACACACACACACACACACACACACACACACACACGTGTACTGGTGTGCGCTCATGACATTCAAGGGAAAGGGAAGAGGAGAGGAGTGCAGACAGAAGAGCTGTCTCACCATGCGTACCATCACCATTGCTCAAAGGCGCCGTGGAGAAATAGAGGTCAGAAGGAAGATAAATAATAGAAAACATGGGGCTAGGGGCTGGGAGATAGCTCACCCAGTGGGGTGTACGCTTCTATTTATTTATTTACTTACTTATTTGCCTCCAGGGTGATCACTGGGGCTCAGTGCTGACACTAGAAATCCACTGCTCCTGGTGGCCATTTTCCCCCATTTTATTCGATAGGACAGAGAGAAATTGAGAGGAGAGGGGGGAGATAGAAAGCGAGAGAGAAGGAGAGACACCTGCAGACATGTGGCTTCACCGCTTGTGAAGCTTCCCCCTGCGGATCCTATGTGGGTCCTTGCGCTTAGTACTATGTGCGTTTAACCAGGTGTGCCACCTGCCCCCTCCCCCAAAACACGTTCCCATGCACCGGGGATCTGGGTGTGAGCCCCAGGCTGAGCTGTGGAGCAGGGCTGTGGTGTCTCTCCCTCACCTACGGTGTTACAGAGTCCTCTGGGAGTGGAGTCACCTCAGTGTGAAGCCCAGCACAACTACAGTAGGGAGTGGGGGCGGGGAGGAAGGGAGAGAATGTGTCTAGTATACCTTTGTTTCATTCAATGTATTTATCTTACCAGACCACAGCTCAGCTCTGGCTTATGGTGGTGCTGAGGATTAAACCCATGACCTTGGTGCCTCAGGCATAAAAATCTTTTTTATGTATTTATTTACTTTCCCTTTTGTTGCCCTTGTTTTTTATTGTTGTTGTAGTTATTATTGTTGTTATTGATGTTGTTGTTGCTAGATAGGACAGAGAGAAATGTAGAGAGGAGAGGAAGACAGAGAAGGAGAAAGAGAGACACCTGCAGACCAGCTTCACCACTTGTGAAGTGACTCCTCTACAGGTGGGGAGCCAGGGTTTGAACCAGAATCCTTAGCCAGTCCTTGCACTTTGTGCCATGTGCACTTAACCCGCTTGCGCTACCACCCAACTCCCCCCATTTTTTTTTTTTGCAGAACCAATAAAGTACTCTAAAAAAAAAAAAAATTCCTGCCAAACTTTAAAATTTGTCCTAACATCAGCCCAGAAGGAAACGCCATATTTGAAAACAAACATGATTCTGGAAGGACACACAGACACACGTGACAGCAACCTAGCAATTAAAAGCTATCTTTAAAAACAGTTCTGTCTTCCAGAACACTCATCTGTGGCGGCCCTAAGCAGTAACAGGCATCTGAGCGGGCCCCCCCCCCCCCACCCTGTGAAGACTCAGGGTCACTCTTACTGTCCTGCTTAGAAACCCATCTTGTCCAAATCCATATGCCACGTGCCAAAAGCATCAGATGAAAACAACGGCAGGGATGAGCTTGCTACTGAAGCCGTCGTGTCAAAGTAAACACCCCGAGTGAAGACGAAGCCGACACGGGCTCTCCGGGGACTGGGGGAGCTCTAGACATGATTCTAGAAGGCAGGACAGGCATGGGGCAAAAAGCTCCGTTTCTAGAGCTTGCCCTGACTTTCACCTTCTCATTTCCTAGCTGATCGTGTGAGGTGTCTTGAGCTGGTCGTGAACGTGTTTTCGGGAGGCCATGCAGCACAAAGAAACGCAAACTACTGCCAGTGTTCCTTCCGGTGGGTGTGTGCCGGCTCTCTGATTCCCAAAACCCAGATGGGAATGAATTACTTGCTGCCAGGTCAAACAGCACCAACACACTAGAGATACACAAGTGGTGAAGTGACACGTCTGCAGGTGTCTATCATTCTCTCTTCCTCTCTAACTCTCCCCTCCTCTCTCAATTTTTCTACATCCTTTCCAATTAAATGGAAAAAATGGCCACCAGGAGCGGTGGATTCCTAGTGCCGGCACCGAGCCCCAGCAATCACCCTGGAAGCAAAAAATAAAAAATAAAATAAAATAAAATGCAGGGGGGTATATTTTTAGAAGTAGAAGGTACAGTGGGGGCCCTCGGAGAAAGTACTGAGCTAGGCTCCGGGGGAGGAGAAAGTTCCCGCAATCTTTTCTATCCATGTGGCTTTACTTACCACCTCAGAACTGTCCACTGCAAAGTGAGCCCATTTTAGATATATTTCTCATCTCCAAAACCACCCCCCATTTAAAGAAGAATCAAAGAAAATCAGGAAGTTGACACTGTTAAGTCTGGCACTGGGGCGGGCCTGTGATATAGCTCACTTAGTGGGTTGCTTTGCCACGTGCAAACCCAAGGTTTAAGCCTGGCCCCCACCACACTGAAGGAAGCTTTGGCACTGTGCCCCCCCCCCCGTCTCTATTCAAGAAGCAGTGGAGGAAGAGATAGAAGAGACTATCATTGAGCTGGGGAGACAACATAATAGTTCTGCTAATGACTTTCATGCCTGAGGTTCTGAGGTCTCAGGTTCAATCCCCAGCACCATCATAAACCAGAGCTGAGCAGGGATCTGATTTTTTTTTTCCCTCCAGGGTTATTGCTGGACTCAGTGCCTGCACCATGAATCCACCGCTCCTGGAGGCCATTTTTCCCTTTTGTTGCCCTTGTTGTTGTAGCCTTGTTGTGGTTATTATTGTTGATGTTGTTCACTGTTGGAAAGGACAGAGAGAAATTGAGAGAGGAAGGGAAGACAAAAGGGGGGAAAGAGAGACAACTGCAGACCTGCTTCACTGCCTGTGAAGCAACTCCCCTGTAGGTGGGGAGCCGGGAGCTAGAACTGGGATTCTTACGCCGGTCCTTGTACTTTGTGCCACGTGTGCTTAACCCAAGGCTCTGATTTCTATCTTCCTTCTCTCATTAAAAAAAAAAAAATTTTTAAATCTCTCTTCAATGATGTGACTGGGCAGACTGGTTTATGAAAATGACACTGGACTGGGACTCAGGAGACATAAAGGCTCTGAGCTCCCAGGTCCAATCCCCAGCACCACCATAAAGTCTGCGCAGAGTAGTGCTCTGGTCTGTCTCTCTCAGTGTCTCTCATTACAAAATAAAACAGGGAGTCAGGCAGTAGCGCAGTGGGTTAAGCACACGTTGTACCCACTCCTGAGTAGGACCCGTGTCTACCCTGCTCCAGGACAGCTACCACAGCATTTAGTGTGAGTGTGTGTGTGTGGGGGGGGGGGGGGGGGCACGATGGGGACGTGACAAGGGTGTCTTCTCTGGCGGCTGTCTCATTTCCGTTCATTTTTCAAACAGCAGTTGCCTGTTGACTGGACTGCCCAGTGGTGACATTTTGAAAGCATCTATGAGTTGCTTACAGCCCCACTTTCACTTGGGGTGCCTCAGAGCCTGCAGGGGGTACAGGGTGCAGGGGGGGGAGGGGACAGGACTGAGCGGTGAGAAAGCCAGCTCTCTCTCCTTTGCCCAGATGACCTGTGGGCACTCCATGGAGGACCACGCACACAGAACAGCCTTCAGAATCTGCTGGTTTGGGCTTTCACTACTGCAAGCATGAGAAGGAACTGTCACTAATGGGTGTGTGTGTGTGTGTGTGTGTGTGTGTGTGTGTGCGCGTGCGTGTGCGTGTAACCAACTCCTCTAGCCACAGATGTCTCTCTCTGACAATCCTACAGAGATAGAGCCAGCACGGGGCAACGTGAGAACTATCTTCTGGGTGTGTGTTCGAGCAGCTGCCTTTCTACCCTGCCCCTGGCTGTTGACACACACAGGCCATTCTGTGAGGCTGGGCTGGGCCATCTTCTGGCATTCTGCTTGGGACCCTCAACCCAGAGATCACCACAGATCCATAGGCGCTGAAGCTGGGGCACTGCTGGTGAGAGGTTACTCCCCCAAATGCTGCACGTTACCTAGGTTGAACCAGCAAGTCCAGGAGACCGGCAGGAGACATGTCTTCCAGGAACCTCGTGTGGATACCCAAACACCGAGGTCAGAACAAAGGTCAGTGGTGTTATGCATCGAGTCAGCAGTAAGCTGGGTGTCAAGACAGGTCTGATGATGTGTTGAAACGAATAAATGTTTCCGCTAGTGGTGTTTGCAATGTGTCTGTCTGGGAAAATGAGCGACAGAAGAATCATTTACTCCCATTTCCGAATCAAAATGCATAAACCTGATACCCTGGGGTGCAAGACTCTGAATCTTCGTCTCTCAAGTTTCTATGTTGGAACCGAATCTCCAGTGTGACATTAGCAGATGGGCCTCTGCCAGGTGATTGGATCATGAAGGTGGGGCCCGCAGAAATGGGATTGATGATGTTTTACACCAGAGAGCACGCTGTTCCTTTCCCACTACATTTTATGTCAGCTATATTTAAGCATGCTTTAAACCCACTGAAAGCATATCATGATGACAAACACAGACAATAACAGGTATAGAGGAAGGCAAGAAGCAATTATAACTACTAAAAAATAAGTTGGTGTCGGGAGCCAGGCGGTGGCACAGCGGGCTTAGCACACGTGGCAGAAAGTGCAGCATCAGGATCCCGGTTCGAGACTCCCGGCTCCCCACCTGTGTGTGGGGGGGTCGCTTCACAGGCAGTGAAGTAGGTATGCAGGCGTCTATCTTTCTCTCCCTGTCTTCCCCTCCTCTCTCGATTTCTCTCTGACCTATACATGACAACAACAAGGGCAACAAAAGGGAAGAATAAATAATAAAAAAATAATAAATTGATGTCACTACTTGAGAAGTATTGGGCCATATTTATATGGAGTGTGTGTATAGAACCAGCAGCTCCACAGACATGCAACAGAAACTGAATGTAAAGTCACCAAAATGCAAGTCCCAATGAGAAATACTCCAAATGCCAAACATCAGGAGAATGCATAAACAAACTGGGGCGTCATCCCGACTCCCCTGGGCAGACCACCTCTCCAGTGTGACCCAGAGCCCTGCCCCACTAGGGAAAGACAGAAACAGGCTGGGCACACGGACTGACCAACCAGCGCCCATGTCCAGCAGAGAAGCAATTACAGAAGCCAGAACTCCCACCTTCTGGACCCCATGAAGAATTTTGGTCCATCCTCCCAGAGGGGGAGAAATGACAGGAGGAAAATGACCAGAGGGCTCTGAACTCCAACTCTATCAGGACCCGGAGAGAGTAGAGGAAAAAAGGAAGGACATCTGGATGTAGTAACGGGTGTAGGTGTGAAGTAGAAAGGAAGAGAAGACGGGACCATGGGGGAAAGAAAAGGGGAGCAAATATCTACAAATATAGGCAGTTGTGGAAATAAGAGTAAATCTGATTTGCAACCTTAGGAGAACTGTTGTGGCTTCCAGTAGAGGGAATGGGGATCCAGGACTCTGGTGGTGGGAACAATGTGGAATTATACCCGTTATCTTAAAATTTTGTGACTCAGTATTAGATCACTAATGAAACCAAATCAGGGGTTATCCAAAGCAGAACTGGGAATGGGTACATGTGGTGATGGCGACACCATGGACTCACGCTTCAAACAGTGCTGAGTGAACGGATTCACAGAAAAGAATAAATAGCATTTATCACCTTTGCCATGAGTTCATTTGTCATGCTGATCTTTGGCACTAAAAAAAAAAAAATTCTTGGTGGAAGATGATCAGAAGTGTTAAGATCATCAACAGGAGGTAGACATCCGTTATCTCCTCAGGATGGTGGATAACCTAGTAAGTCCCCCTTGTGGCCTGGATGTAGTAACAGGTGTAGTGTGACTTAGAAAGGCTTCAGTAGGAGAATTATAGACCAGGGAAACGTTTTTTTTTAAGTCACTACTCTACTTGATCATTCATTTACTATTATGACTGTGTTGCTGAAATTGGATAAACGGCTAAGTCCTGGGTGGTTTCTCCCTGACCATCTGGCTTCTGCAACATGAAACATAGTAGTTCTGAGCTTGCTACGCTGCCCTGACAGACCTCCTGCTCCCGGAACACAGCTGGGAATGTTCAGGAGTGCCAAGTCAGTCCTGGAAGTTACCCCAAGGTGCACAGCTTCTTGCGTCCTCTCCAAGGAAGGCTGGGTCTGGGAGCAGGGACAGCCTACTGACATTGGTTGATACCTGTGTGGATTTCTGTGGAATCCTTCCTAAGCTGGGGTGGGATGGGGTGGGGGAGAATGAACCACACACGGTGAGGAGCTACTGGTCAACCTCCATGTTAAGGGGAGATTCAATTTCCGGTTAATATTACTTGTGTAAGAGGAGCTAGGAAAAAAAAAAACAAGTTCATTAACATGTAATAATTTTTTTTTTTTAAAAAAACAGCATGGTCTTTAAGGATTCCTGGTACAAATAGAAAATATATAGGCTTGGCACATCTGCCTTAATACATATACAATAGGAGACCCCACAATCAGGTTCTGAGACCATCCTGAGTTTCTCTGTCTTCATAATTATTATTTTGCTGCAGAGCAAACCTTCACTTTGTTTCAACCAGATTTCCCTACAAGTGGTTTACCAGTCCGGTCAGGAAGTGATTTTACCTCCCAGGGGTTCATGCCCAAGTGTCCTGAATGGCTCTCCCAATCTCTGCTCGACATTCTCTGTCAGAGTAGGTTGCGGAATTCCAGTGCTTTGTAAACAGAGTCTTGCCTCTGGAGTTAAGAAGCCAGTGCTCAGTCATGGCGGCCAACAGGCCAGGAAGTCTTCACTGGAAGGAAAAGGCAGAAAGACATACATACAGGTGCCCACAGACCTGCAGGGTTGGGGGGAGGGAGGCTCTAGCTGCTCCCATGAACCTTTTCTGGCCAAAGGAAAAGAGACAGGAGATGGGGACAGTCAGTTATGGAGAAAGAGGATGTCCAGACTTTCAGAAACATATACCAGGTTTGGTGAGTGTACACTGGGGAGGGCTAAGGAGATTATGCAAAAGAGTTTCTTGCCTGGGGCTCTAAGGTTCCAGGTTCAATTCCTAATACATATACATATATATGTATATGTATGTTGTATATACATATACAACACCAGAGCCTGTGTAACCTCTATGAGTCCCTACTGGTCTGAGCTTGCAGCTCATGGTCACAGCTGGGAACATTGCAGGCTGCACTCATTTCAGGACCAGTCTTCCTTCAGTGGCAGGGCAGGAGACCTTCAGAGGCTGGGGCCACCCCTACCGTCACTGCTATATGGTGAGGGCAAGGTCCTGGGAGAGCCCACAAGATGTTGTTCCTGTTGAAAGTGACTAGTGGTGGTGGAGAGAGGGATCTACTAGAGGTCTAGGCCCATCATATTTGTGTGGGAATTCAAGGATTCCCTAACTAGGACCACATAGGATGAGATGGTATGATACTGACCAAAAGGGCCATTATTAAGTGGACCCGTCTCTTGCCCTTATCCAACTTTTGCAGTCCTCTCTTTATCTGATGACCTTAGACTTTCTCCCAGTTGTGTAAGTGTAGAGTGTCATTTGTTGAACCCAACCAGAATTATGCTTTTGGGATCCGTCTTCTTTGGGCCTTTCTGCTAGGCTGCCCAGCTAACTTGGTCTAAGTCCATTCAACTAGAGAATTTATGATGCTTCTTCAGGCACTTCAACCATTACTGAGCACTTTAACTTTGAGTTATATAATTGCCCCTTGCTTATAGGTACATGTACACCTGTACCCAGTACCCTAAACCCTAGCTTCTATCTGGTATCTGTTACTTAGTTAAATGAACTTCCTAGTTTTCTTCTACCCTAAGATCCCTAATCTCATCCGCTCTATTCCCACTTTTTGGTTCCTGTTCATTAACCATTTTGTCTCAACTTTTGTCCTATCACCTTCCAGACACCAAGTTACAGATGCCACTATGATTCTATCTTGACATAACTGGCCAGACAGCCTCACCAGTGTGTCCTAAAACCTAGAAGCTAGAACCTCCAGAGCTCTGGCCCATAGGGAAAAATAGAAAAACAGGCTGGGGGGTATGGAGTGACCTGCCGGCGCCCATGTCCAACAGCGAAACAACTACAGAAGTCAGAACTCCTACTTTCCGCACCCCAATAACAACCTTGATCCATATGCTCCCAGTGGGGGAGAAGTGATAGGAGGAAGACAAGAGGATTCTGACCTCAGCTCCATCAGCAGTGGGAGGGGTGAGGGGAGAGGGGACATATGGAGGTAGTGATGTTGTTATGAGTGCCTTGGAGGGGAAGAGAGAATTGGATCAGGGAGAAAAGGGGGGCGATTATGTATAAATGTAGACAAACAGTTGTTGACAAACAGATGGTTGGCCCATGTCTACAACCTTGGGGGCACTGTGGTGGCTTGCAGTGGGGAGACTGAAGATTCAGAACTCTGATGGTGGGAATGGTGTGGATTTAAACACACTGGCATGTAATTCTGCAGAGGGAGGGAGGGAGAGGGAGAGGGAGAAGGACAGGCCAGTGTTTCCTATCTTCTGGTGATGGTAAACAGCCCCCCCTTTTGAAGAGTTCAGAAAAAGTGTTTACTAAAGGTAACATATCAAAAACAAGACTTCAGGGCTCAGAAGATAGCTCAACTTCAAATGGCAGGATCTGTGGGCCTGAGGTCTCGAGTTCCATCTCCCTGTCAGAGCTGAGTAGTGCTCTGATCATTCTCTCTCACTTATAGTAAATCTATTTTTTTTAAGGTAGACTAAAAATTATCAGATCATTACTCCATCAAACTATTCCAGCTCAGTGGATAACTCCTGGTTTTCAGTCGCTAACCACTTGTAGATAGCTCTGACTTAAATGACAGATCACTAAATACCAAGAGGTCACCCACTCCAAAAAAAAAAAAAAAAAAAAAAAAATCAATCTTACAGGAGAGTCCAGGTCCTGGAAAAGGATGACAGAGGACCTAGTGTGGGTTATATTGTTATGTGGAAAACTGAGAAATGTTATGCATGTACAAACTACTGTATTTACTGTTGGCTGTAAAACGTTAATCCCCCAATAAAGGGAAAAAAACTATAAAATAAAAAAAAATCAGTCTTACACAAGGGGCAGAGGACTGTGCTTTGCCTTTGCAAAGACACACAGGCGTGCGAGTGGCTGGAATTGCTTGGCCAAGATCTCCTCAGGAAAAGGAGATTTCCCTCATGAGAGACAGGAGTGACGAAGTCTGAGTCACCAGCCTCAACACCCAGAATCCACAGCCCCTGGCCATGAGGAAACACCTTCCAAGGCAGCGCTTTACAGAAATACAGCTTCAGAGTTAAGACCGAGTGAAGGGCTGTTATAGCCCTTAAAAGCAGAATTCCCTGATGTGTTAAATACCTCAGTCAAGGAATAAGACATCTATTTGTGTCGTTTTCAGACATAGCTCAGCATAAGGTGTAGGCTAGTGGGGAAAAAAAAAAAAAGGACTCAATTCTACTCTCGAGCTTTTAAAATATTCTGAGGTTAAATTCCTCAGAGGCATAACAAAAAAACTGTTGTCACTCTGGAAACAGACAAAATTACAAGGCTTCGGGACTCTCTGAATTGCTCTAGAAAAGGAAGAAACCTTTTTCCTCTCTAAAGACTAAATAAAGTCAACTGCAAATAGCGCGGAGCACTGAGTTTTTGTGACTGGCACGGTGGCAAGATCAACAATATACCTATGCGCACAACTAGGCATTGAAGACTTCCCCCACCCCCTTTTTTTTTCCTAGTGCCTTTCAACCAAGATGTGTCAATTACAGAAAGATTAAAAGGGGGCTTTTGTGAAGTTTCCTTTATATAACACAGCAACCCAGAGAGAACAGACAGAAATGCAGATCAAAACAAGTGCAGTGTTTTCAGGTGTTAGGAAGAGGCTGGGAAATGTTTAATAAGCATCAATTCAATACATTATTGATATTATAATAATCACAGAAGTCCCAAATGGTGAGAGAGAGAGAGAGAGAGAGACTTCTCCCTTAAATACCCACAATCTTCAAAGCCAGCAGAAGACTCAGCAGGTACCAGGAAAGCCTTGAGACCCACTTTTATAATAACATCTCGTCTTTCTGAACCTATTACCCTTGGGCATAGCTGCTCACACACACACCATGTGAAAAGGTCCAGGTTCAAGCTGCCAGCCCCCACCTGGGCAGGGGGGGGCTTCACAAGTCGTAAAGCAGGACTGTAGGCCTCTCTCTTTTTAAATTTTTTAAAATTATTATCTTTACTTATTTATTAGATAGAAACAGCCAGAAATCAAGAGGGAAGGGGATGAGAGGGCGGGAGGGAGAGAGACCTATAGCACAGCTTCACACACACACACACACACACACACAGAGAGAGAGAGAGAGAGAGAGAGAGAGAGAGACCTACAGCACTGCTTCACACTTGCAAAGGTTTCCCCCTGCAGGTGGGGACTGGGGACTCAAACCTAGGTCCTTGCGCACTGTAACATGAGCGCTCAACCAGGCGCACCACCCAACCCTGCACCTCTCTCTAATTTGCTGCCATCTGTGCTCTCTCTGGGGCTCGGTACCAGCACTGTGGATCCACCACTCCTAACCACTCCTAGGGGACCATTCTTTTTTTCCCCCTTTTTCTTCTTCTTTCCTACTTTCTTTAATAGGACTGAGAGAAATTGAGAGGGGAGGGGGAAAGAGAAAGATAAGACACCTACAGACCTACTTCACTGCAGGTGAGGAGCAGGGGGCTCGAACATGATAACAACATGGGTCTTTGCACATGATAATACGTGTGCTTAATCGGGAGAGTCACTGCCCAGTCCCCTCTTTCTCCCAATCTCCCCCACCTCTCTCAATTTCTCTCTGTCTCTATCCAAAAAATATAGATACAATTAAAATATATATACATTGAGCATCCAGCATCAAATCTACAACTTTCTTGTGAGACAGGCAAAAGCCCGCTGCTCCCAACCCTGCCCTTCAAACCAACCCCTCTCTAGAAGGGAGTCCCAAGAGCATACTGCCCAGTGGTGCAGTAGGCAAAGCACCGGACTTGCAAGCATAGGTCCCCGTCACAGCTGGAAGCAGTGGGGCTGTGTAGGCACTGAGCCCCCGGAGATCACTCTGGCGGCAAAAATGAAGTCCTGGAGGGAGATGTGGGTGGGGACAGCTGTGACAGGCTTACATAAGGTTTCCGAGCAAGATTTCCAAAGCTGAGCTGGAGAGGTAAAGAACCCCAGGGTCCCTCCTACACACACACACACACACACACACACACACACACACACACACCCTACACACACCCCCACACACAAATTCTATCCCATATTCCCTAGTTCCCTAAGATGGGCAAGGGAAGAGGCCTGGAGAAGAGTTTCCCCTTTTGCTCTGTCCTTATGGGGGGGGTCACTGGGTGCTGCTCTGGTCTCTGGCCTGGAGCCGGCGGCCACCTGCTGCCTCCTAGAGAGAGAGTTTCCTGTGACAGCATGCCAGCGTGCTGTGTGCAAGGTCTGCTCCCTTCCCCAGAGGTGGCCGGGTCCTGGGCGATGCCACCACCCTCCTGGGCTGGAGCGGCACCAAGTCCGGGGTCACCCTGGGAGGGGGCCATTCTCTGGGTAGCCTTGACCACTGGTGGGACCTCAGCTCTTTGTGGACTCTGGCTGGCTGGGGACACTCACCACAACCCTACCTCAACCCTCCCTTAAAAAAATTTATGGGCCCCCATAGGACCTTGGCCTCAACTTGGATCAATAATTGTAAAAGGTCCTCCGAAAGGAAGAATGGACAACAGACTCTTTGCTGCACCTGAGGAAGACGGATCGATATTGGGGCAGCTTGGAACATTCCTACTCATGACCACAGAATGTGAGCTCAGATCTACAGGGATGCGGAGGTCACATAGGCTCTTAAGCTGAATGTGGGCCCCAGATCACATTAAATCGATGGGGTTTACAGTCAACAATATTTATAACCCTTCCCCATATTTGGGAGCTACTCTCTTCCCTGATCCAGCTTTCTGGTCCTTTTTCCAGCCATGACATCATCTCCCCAGACAATAACTAGGATCCACCTGCATATCAGATTTCAGGCTCAGGGGAAAAAAGGGGAAAAAAAAAACTAGTATAGCCACAGGCCCTTTAGAATATAACTAAAATAAAATATTCCTACTAGCTATCTACAAAATGGAGACCCCCTACTCTTCATCTGCACTATTCCAGCATTTAGGTCCATGATTGGTCAACAATTTGTTTGGCTTTGTATGTTAACTCTCTTGTCAACCACCAGGTTCCAGATGCTAGCATGATGCCGACCAGACTTCCCTGGACAGACAACCCCACCAATGTATCCTGGAGCTCCACTTCCCCAGAGCCCTTCCCCACTAGGGAAAGAGACACAGGCTGAGAGTATGGACCGATCTGTCAATACCCATGTTCAGCGGGGAAGCAATTACAGAAGCCAGACCTTCAACCTTCTGCATCCCACAATGACCCTGGGTCCATACTCCCAAAGGGATAAAGAATAGGAAAGCTATCAGGGGAGGGGATGGGATAGAGTTCCGGTGGTGGGAATTGTGTGGAGTTGTACCCCTCTTATCCTATGGTTTAGTCAATGTTTCCTTTTTATAAATAAAAAAATTTTTTAAAATTATGGGGCGTGACACACAAATTGTTATCTTGGTCCTGCAGAAAGAACCTGAGGCTCCAAGGTCCCAGGTTCAATCCCCAGCACCACCATCAGCCAGAGCAGGGCTCTGGTAAAAAGAAAGAAGAGGAGGAGGAGGAGGAGGAATCAAATATTATTGCTGTTGCCAGCACTGGCAATTCATTGCTAGACTAAGGACTACTGCAGTGTGACCTAGCTGTCAATCCCACCTCTTCTTTCTCTCTTTGCATGGGCCCTTGTGCTTTGTGCCGTGTGAGCTTCACCCACTGCACTACCGCCCTGCCCCAGACTCTTTCTCTCTTTCTTCCTCCCTCCCTCCCTCCCTCCCTTCCTTCCTTCCGCCACCAAGGTCATCACTGGGGTTCGGTGCCTGCACAGCACTACTGTTCCCACTGAGCACTCTTCCCCTTTTGTTTTTATTTATTTATATTTTTAATAGAGGATGAGAGAAAGACAGAGAAGGAGAGACACTTGCAGACCTACTCCACCAAGCGTGTAACTTTTCCCCCTGCAGGAAGGGAGCGAGAGCTTGAACCTTGTGCATGGTCCTTGTGCATGGGTCCTTGTGCATGGCAGCATGTGTGCTCGGCCAGGTGTGTCGCTGCCCCGGCCCCCGTGTGACACTCTTTCCCAATGGCCGAACACACCCTGAAGTCCCTGGGAACCCATGCAGAGACGTGGGGGAGGGAAGGTTCCTGCACAGTGTGAAGAGCCAGTATGGGCCGCGGAGAGTGAGGAAGACTGAGGAAGACAGCTTCCAGGCAGAGCTCACCTCAGGGTGCTGCTGCTCTTCATGGGGGAACTGCCCGCCCGCCCGCCCGCGTGCATTTTTTAACCCCAGCACTGCTCAGCTCTTGGTTTCTGGTACTGCTGGGGACTCAGGCCTTTGGTGCCCCAGGCCAGTAAAATGCTTTGCATGGATACTATACTTGTCTCCCGGGCCTCATAGTTACTTCTGAAGTGTGTGTGAGTTCTGTCCATCAGAGGCTGCTGACCATTTCTCCAGGGAGAGGAGACATGTTTCAAAGAGAAGCAGGGTCACCTGAGAAAGCCACCACTTTGCACACACTGACACACACACACACACACATGCACACACACACACTGACACACACACACTGACACACACACACACACTGACACACACACACGCACACACACACACGCACACTGACACGCACACTGACACACACACTGACACACACACGCACACTGACACACACACGGACACACACACACACACTGACACACACACACTGACACACACACACTGACACACACACACACTGACACACACACACACACACTGACACACACACACACTGACACACACACACACTCACACACACACTGACACACACACACTGACACACACACACACTGACACACACACACTGACACACTGACACACACACACACTGACACACACTGACACACACACACTCACACACACACACTCACACACACACACTGACACACACACACACACTGACACACACACACACTGACACACACACGCACACACACTGACACACACACACACTGACACACACACACTGACACACACACACACACACTGACACACACACACACTGACACACACACACGCACACACACACTGACACACACACACACTGACACACACACACTGACACACACACACACTGACACACACACACGCACACACACACACTGACACACACACACTGACACACACACACACACTGACACACACACACACTGACACACACACACACTGACACACGCACACGCACGCGCGCACACACACACACACACACACACACACAATTTACCTGTTATCAATCTCCTTTTCTCTCCACTGGCAGGAAGAGGATGAGTGCTTTCCAGGGGAGAGAGAGAGAGAGAGAGAGAGGAGCTTTGAAAGGTCAGGCTGCACAGCCCCATTGAGGTGGATGGGGCAGGAGCTTAGATCTGCTGGCACCTGTCAGTCACACTTCCAGGGGGAGGGGCCAAGAATACCTGGCATCCCCCCCCCAACACTGCTTTCCTAGATGTCCCTAATGGGACATTCTGGGGCCTACAGTTTCCTCTATGGAAATATGACAAATGCCAGGACTTAGGTGGAAATGTGGAGGTAGACTATCCAGTTGTTTCTTGTGCCTTTATTTTGGTCTTTCCTCCCTCCCTTCCTTCCTTCCTTCCTTCCTTCCTTTCCCTGGGCAGGTATTCAGCACCTCCTGATATGGTACCAGGCTTGGACCTTCGGCTGCAGGCATAGTTAGGCAAACACACCACCCAGGGGGCTCTCTTTCAGCCCCTGTTGCAAAGATTCAAGTCAAATTTGAAAGAAAGGTGCATCCCAGGAGACCGGGTCTACATGGATGGTCGGTCAGTCAGTAAGTGGTGTTTTCCTGCTGCTAACTTGCTGTTGGTTTTTGCTGTCTTCCTGAACTGAGCACGGCTGGGGGGCGGGGTGAGTGTTTTGGACCAGGTGCTGGCGTACCTGGTTAAGCACACAAGTTACCATGAGCAAGAACCTGCATTTGATCCCTTGCTCCCCCCCTGCCAGGTTCTGGGGCGACCACTTCTTCTTCCCTTCACCCCGGCTTCTCAGGCCGCCTAGAAGGGGGTTTGTTTGGTCCTACGTCCACAAGGGTGACTAAGACCCTCTTTCTACAAAGAAAATTGGGGTGGGGTAGAAAAGGAAGGAGTACAGAGCATCTTCTCAAACAGGAAGTTTCAAATAAATACACTCTCAGTAAGCATTCCTAGGTGTGTAAAAAATACTCTAGCTCTGATTTCAAATTTGCAAGTTTAAGCAAATCCTCATTATGACCCAATGTACCCATCAATGGTCAAGACCCTGCTCTAACCTTACAGCCCTGCCAGGAACTCTTTTTTCCCTTTTGTCTGAAATCCACAAAGTCTGGGATTCATTCTGAGACCTATAAGATCTGATATCCACAAGGTCTGGGATCTATTCTGAGATCCACAAGATCTGAGGTCTATAAGGTCTGGGATCCATTCTGAGATCAACAAGATCTGAGATCCATAAGATCTGGGATCCATTCTGATAACTATAATATCTGAGATCCAGACAAGATCAGGCATGTTCAGGGTGGTATGACCATTGACCAAGATCTGAGATCCATAAGGTCTGGGATCTATTCTGAGATATATAAGATCTGAGATCCACAAGGTCTGGGATCCATTCTGCTAACTATAATATCTGAGATCCAGACAAGATCAGGCATGTTCAAGGTGGTATGACCATCGACCAAGATCTGAGATCCACAAGGTCTTGGATCCAATCTGAGATCATCTACAAGGTCTGAGATCCATTCTGTTATCCACAAGGTCTGAAATCTAAAGCTTTCCCGTTTGTCACCTATACACCCCACCTCCACTCAAAAACCAGATTCCAACTTGCAAAGATAACAGAACCTACAACTTAGTACGATAATCACTTTTTTAAAAAAGCTTCCCTAAGAATAGCATCGCCATTTTTGACCGGTCTCCTGCATCTAATGTGTTCCTCTGGGCCACTCTGGGGGCGGCAGCTCATGTCACCAGGGCGGCCACCTCCAGGTCTATTCTAGTTACAGCGCCAGAATGCTTAGAAATGCCCTCAACCTGGCAGGTTCTGGGAAGCACAGACTCTGGGAAGTGAAGAAAGAACATTTCCCTCAACTCCATTCTGTCGTTCAGCTATTTTGTTACTATATTCAGTTACAGTATTAGATTTTTCAGCTAATTGGGCTCTTAACTCTTTTTTAAAAATATTTTTTATCTTTATTTATTTACTGGATAGAGATAGCCAGAAATCAAGAGAGAATGGGGTGATAGGAAGGGATGGGGCTAGGGGGAGAGGGAATGGAGCAATGGAGGCCAGCACACGTGGCTGTTGCCCCCAGAGAAAAAGCAGGGGCCAGGCATTCAGTCTGCTGTGCCGTGGCAATGACCTTCTCTTCATCCTCCTGCCTCTAGGAGTCTGTCTGCCTGCCTGCAGCAGCCATGTTCTGTGGAAGGCGACCACGAAGAAAGAACAGATCTTTCAAGTGAGAACCAAAGGACTATGGGAAGTGTAGCCACAAATGTAGACGCAGGCAGCGCGGGCAGGCCCTGGACGGCTGCCGGAAATGACCAGGGTCGGGAGGATGAGATTCTCTCACCTTCCTGCCCACTTCATTTTGAACCTAAGACTTTTTATATTAAAAAAATTGTTTTTGATAGAGGCAGAGAGAGGGAGTGCACGAGACCACGGCACCACAGCTCCCTCCTGTGGGGTGGGGGCCAGGCCTGAACCCGTGTACCTGGCGAAGCAGTGCACTACACAAGTGAGCTATGCTGGCGGTCTGAGATCAGACGAGATCGGGCGTGTTCGGGGTGGTATGGCCGTAGACATATTTTGGCGGTCTGAGCTGAAGTTTGTTTTTCTTTTAATGTCTCTCATGGTCTTGACCACGAGTGATTCCACTGTGCCCCACCGGGAACTTTTGTTTCTCCCTTTTATTTTTCATTTATTTTAAGTATTATTATTGAATGAAGACAGAGAGAAGTTGAAAGGGGAAGGGGAGATAGAGAGGCACTTGTTGCCCTGCTTCACCACTTGTGAAGCTTTCCCCCTGCAGGTGGGGACTGGATGCTTGAACCTGGGTACCTTTGCACTGTCATGTGGACGCTTAACCAGGTGCACTGCCACCTGGCTCTGTTTCCCTCCTTTTAATTTTAGATGGAAACATAAGAGACAGAGAGGAGGGGAGGGGAGGGAAGGGGAGGGGAGGAGGAGGAGGAGAGGAGGGGAGGAAGAGGAGGGAGGGGAGGGAAAGGAGGGAAAGGAGGGGAGAGAGGGGAGGAAGGTAGGGAGGGGAGGGGAGGGGAGAGAGGGGAGGGAAAGAGGGGAGGGAAGGGAGGGAGAGGAAGGTAGGGAGGGGAGGGGAGAGAGAGGAGGGGAAGGAAAGGAGGGGAGAGAGGAGGGAGGGGAAGGAGAGGGAGGGGAGAGAGAAGAGGGGAGGAGGAAAGAGAGGAGGGGAGGGGAGTGGAGGGAAAGGAGGGGAGCAGGGAGGGAGGGGAGGAGAGGGAAAGGAGGGGAGAGGGGAGGAAGGGGAGAGGGAGGGAGGGGAGAGACAGCAGGGGAGTGGAGGGGAGGGAAAGAAGAGGAGAGGGGAGGAAGGGGAGGGGAGGGAAAGAAGAGGAGAGGGGAGGGAAAGAAGAGGAGAGGGGAGGAAGGGGAGGGGAGGGATAGGCGAGGAGGAGAGAGGAGAAACTCCATGTTCTTGGAGCTGGCTTTGGTGCTGTGTATGCTACTTCCAAGTGATGCCAGGGGCTAGAACCTGGGCCTCAGGCATGGTGAATGGGGTGTTCTCCTGGTCGGGGAGTTACGTGTCTGAGTTGAGAACAAGAGCGACTGGCTCACACTGATCAGCTCTGGCCTGGCGCCTGGCACCTGGCACCTGGCACCTGGCGGTGTGCAGGCCCTAAGCTCCACCCCCAGCTCTCCCTAGCTGTCCGCTTCCTCTCAATGCTTTTTCTCAGCATCTGCTCAACTGAAGGACAGTTCCCCTTCCTTCCCACTTCTAATTCATTTGAATTTTTTATATTACTATTTTTTAAATGCAAACTTTTTTTTGAATGTTGAGAGAGAGAGGAAAGGCAAAGAGGCAGAGGCCACAGCACCGATTCTTTCAGTGCAGTGGGGGCTGGACTCGAACCTGGGTTGTGCACACGGCAAAGCAGTGCATTACACAAGTGAGCTATCTTGTCAGCCCTCTAATTCTTTTTTTTTCTTTTGTCCTTTGTTATTTCTACTTAAAGTTTTTTTTTTTTTAAGTAAGATACAGCTATCTAGAAATAGTATTAAAGGACATAAATTATGATGAGGTCTTGTATGATACAGCAAATCCTAACAATGGGATTTTCAAAGCTAACCCAATGGCCAAATAATTCGGTTAAAGCAGTATCTATTGCCTTCTTAAACCCCAAGACAGAAGGAACCTTCCGCTTTCTCTATAAAACCCACATTTCTCCCAGTCCTGGAACCTCTAGGGTGGGGCTCACTTTCCTGCATGCTTCTCTCAATTCATACCAACTGATACTGCATCTGCTGATCCCAACCTAACCAACGCAATGAGTACCGCCTCGGCATGCTTCCCTTTGAACTGTGTCCAGAGATGTCAGGCGTGGAATGTCAACCCTCCAGCTTCATTACTCGGGTGAGTCCTTTCCTAACTTGTATGATGCCTTAATTCCATTTCCGGTGGTGCTCTTCCTAACAAAGCCTCAAAACCTAGATATAGACCTGGTCCCATGAGATAGGGCAGATTTACACATGTATCCATAAGCTAGAGCAAAATATATACCTTAAAGCAAAAGTGCACAATAGTTTGCAGTGAGTCAATAAATGCAGCAAGCAAGTAGAAAGACCTAAAAAAGACACCTTAAAGTACCAACTGAAATAGTTTCTACTTAGACCTAGATACCCTCCTCACCTACTTCCTATTACACGTCCCTCAATCACTCCAAAGCTAACCTTGTCAGACAAAGTAAGGACTACAAAAGCTGAATAAGGGCAAGAGACTGGCCTACTTTAATGATGATACCTTAGTCTCTACCAGGCCACCCCACCACCCGGGGCCCTAGTGGGGGAGTTCTGGGATTCCCACACAGATATGATGGGCCTAGACCTCTAACAGATCCCTCTCTCCACTGTCACTGGTCATCTCCCAACAAGAACAACATAATGGACCCCTCTGTGGGCCCCTAGACGACCTGGCCTTCAATGTGAATCATCAATGGTAGGGAATGTTCCATTCTCCGAAGGGAGGTTGGACAGCATACTCTGCCTATCACCCGAGGAAGATGGGTCCTGAAATTGGTGCAGCCTGGAATGTTCCTACTCGTGACCACAGAATGTGAGCGGACCTACAGGGACACAGAGGTTACATAGGTTCCTGTGCTGAATATGGACCCCAGATCACATCAAGGGGGTTTATAGTTAACAATATTTATATACTTTTTCTCTCATGTTAGTAGATAAATAAATCTGGCTGGGGTAGAGGGAGGTAGCATAAGGGTTATGCAAAAAGACTTTCATGCCTAAGGTTCCAAAGGCTCTGCTTTCATTTCCAAAACACCTTAAGCCAGGTGCTGAGCGGTACTCTGGCTTCTCTGTGTTACTGTGTCTCTCTCATTAAAACAAAGCAAGTAGGGGAGTCCGGCAGTTCGAGCATCCTGGCTCCAGCACCCGGCTCCCCACCTGCAGGGGACGTCACTTCACAAAGGTGAAGCAGGTCTGCAGGTGTCTGTCTTTCTCTCCCCCTCTCTGTCTTCCCCTCCTCTCTCCATTTCTCTCTGTCCTATCCAACAACGACAACATTAATAACTGCAACAACAAAATAATAAGGGCAACAAAAGGAAATGAATAAATAAATAAGTAAATACAAAATATATATAAAAAACAAACAAGTAAAATATATATTAAAAATAGAACAAAAAATATATATTTATGCTATTCTAGCCTTGTTGTTATGCATGAGACCCCTTCTGTTTCATTTGGTTTAAATCCCCCCTGCTTAACACTATTCTATTTACATAATAACTGTTAACAAGTTCCACCCTACCTCCAGGGCATTGTGGTTCAGTGATAAGATAAGGGAGGGAGGGAGACAGGGAGGGAGACAGACAGGGAGGGAGACAGGGAGATAGGGAGACAGGGAGGGAGGGAGACAGGGAGGGAGACAGACAGGGAGGGAGACAGACAGTGAGGGAGGGAGACAGGGAGGGAGACAGGGAAGGAGGGAGGGAAGGGGGAGGGAGACAGGGAGGGAGGGAGACAGGGAGGGAGATAGACAGGGAGGGAGACAGGGAGGGAGACAGGGAGGGAGACAGACAGGGAGGGAGACAGACAGGGAGGGAGACAGACAGGGAGGGAGGGAGACAGGGAGGGAGACAGACAGGGAGGGAGACAGACAGGGAGGGAGGGAGACAGGGAGGGAGACAGGGAGATAGGGAGACAGGGAGGGAGACAGACAGGGAGGGAGGGAGACAGGGAGGGAGGGAGACAGGGAGGGAGACAGGGAGATAGGGAGACAGGGAGGGAGACAGGGAGGGAGGGAGACAGGGAGGGAGGGAGGGAGACAGGGAGGGAGGGAGACAGGGAGGGAGACAGGGAGATAGGGAGACAGGGAGGGAGACAGGGAGGGAGGGAGGGAGGGAGGGAGACAGGGAGGGAGGGAGACAGGGAGGGAGACAGGGAGGGAGATAGACAGGGAGGGAGACAGGGAGGGAGACAGGGAGGGAGACAGACAGGGAGGGAGACAGACAGGGAGGGAGACAGACAGGGAGGGAGGGAGACAGGGAGGGAGACAGACAGGGAGGGAGACAGACAGGGAGGGAGGGAGACAGGGAGGGAGACAGGGAGATAGGGAGACAGGGAGGGAGACAGACAGGGAGGGAGGGAGACAGGGAGGGAGGGAGACAGGGAGGGAGACAGGGAGATAGGGAGACAGGGAGGGAGACAGGGAGGGAGGGAGACAGGGAGGGAGGGAGGGAGACAGGGAGGGAGGGAGACAGGGAGGGAGACAGGGAGATAGGGAGACAGGGAGGGAGACAGGGAGGGAGGGAGGGAGGGAGACAGGGAGGGAGGGAGACAGGGAGGGAGACAGACAGGGAGGGAGACAGGGAGGGAGACAGGGAGATAGGGAGACAGGGAGGGAGGGAGACAGGGAGATAGGGAGACAGGGAGGGAGACAGACAGGGAGGGAGACAGACAGGGAGGGAGACAGACAGGGAGGGAGGGAGACAGGGAGGGAGGGAGACAGGGAGGGAGACAGACAGGGAGGGAGACAGACAGGGAGGGAGGGAGACAGGGAGGGAGGGAGACAGGGAGGGAGACAGACAGGGAGGGAGACAGACAGGGAGGGAGACAGACAGGGAGGGAGGAAGACAGGGAGGGAGACAGACAGGGAGGGAGACAGGGAGGGAAACAGACAGGGAGGGAGGGAGACAGGGAGGGAGGGAGACAGGGAGGGAGGGAGACAGGGAGGGAGACAGACAGGGAGGGAGACAGACAGGGAGGGAGACAGGGAGGGAGGGAGACAGGGAGGGAGACAGACAGGGAGGGAGGGAAACAGGGAGGGAGGGAGACAGGGAGGGAGACAGACAGGGAGGGAGGGAGACAGGGAGGGAGACAGACAGAGAGGGAGACAGACAGGGAGGGAGACAGACAGGGAGGGAGACAGACAGGGAGGGAGACAGACAGGGAGGGAGGGAGACAGGGAGACAGAAAGGGAGGGAGACAGACAGGGAGGGAGGGAGACAGGGAGGGAGACAGGGAGGGAGACAGACAGGGAGGGAGGGAGACAGGGAGGGAGACAGACAGGGAGGGAGACAGACAGGGACGGAGACAGACAGGGAGGGAGACAGACAGGGAGGGAGACAGACAGGGAGGGAGACAGACAGGGAGGGAGGGAGACAGGGAGGGAGACAGACAGGGAGGGAGACAGACAGTGAGGGAGGGAGACAGGGAGGGAGACAGGGAAGGAGGGAGGGAAGGGGGAGGGAGACAGGGAGGGAGGGAGACAGGGAGGGAGATAGACAGGGAGGGAGACAGGGAGGGAGACAGGGAGGGAGACAGACAGGGAGGGAGACAGACAGGGAGGGAGACAGACAGGGAGGGAGACAGACAGGGAGGGAGGGAGACAGGGAGGGAGACAGGGAAGGAGGGAGGGAAGGGGGAGGGAGACAGGGAGGGAGGGAGACAGGGAGGGAGGGAGACAGGGAGGGAGACAGGGATGGAGACAGGGAGGGAGGGAGACAGGGAGGGAGGGAGACAGGGAGGGAGGGAGACAGGGAGGGAGACAGGGAGGGAGGGAGACAGGGAGGGAGGGAGACAGGGAGGGAGGGAGACAGGGAGGGAGGGAGGGAGACAGGGAGGGAGACAGGGAGGGAGATAGGGAGGGAGGGAGACAGGGAGGGAGACAGGGAGGGAGACAGGGAGGGAGATAGGGAGGGAGGGAGACAGGGAGGGAGGGAGACAGACAGGGAGGGAGGGAGACAGGGAGGGAGGGAGACAGGGAGGGAGACAGGGAGGGAGGGAGACAGGGAGACAGGGAGACAGGGAGACAGGGAGGAGGGAGACAGGGAGGGAGGGAGGGAAGGAAAGGAAGAAAGAAGCAGAGTGAGCCAGGACTATGGAGCAGAGATGCTAGGGAGGGAGGTGGGAGTAGAGTGGGGTGACCCCATCACGGTCCCAACAGCCCGACATGGGGTCCTGCACCACCGTGATTTTGTGATTTTCTTTCTCTCTATCTTCCTTCCTTCCTACCTTCCTCTCTCTCTCTCTCTCTCTGACAGGACACAGAAAAACTGAGATGAGGGGAAGATAAAGAGGGAAAGACCCCTGCACCCATACTTCCCAGCTCATGAAGCGTCCTCCCCTGCAGGTGGGGAGCAGAGGCTTGAACCTGGGTCCTTGTGCATAGTGATATGTGCACTTAATCGGGTGGGCCACCGCCTCAGATTCCCCACCATGATGTCCCACATCCTGTGTGCAGCTCCCTGCCTTCCCCACCTCTCTGCCCTTTCTCAGGGCAAACAGCAAGGCCAGAGCAGACAGCGGGAAGGAATTCAGGCCCAAGCCGGCTTCTGGGGGAAGACTCAGCTCCCTGGCACCTGAGGGGACAAAGCAGCCACAGGACCGATCCCTCACTCCTGGATCCGGCCACCAACCTCAAAGAAGTACAGGACGGGGGCCGGGAGGTGGCGCACGGGTAGCATGCACATGTTACCACATACAGGGACGCGGGTTCAAGCCCCCAGTCCTCACCTGCAGAAAGGAAGCTTCACAAGTGGTGAAGCAGGTCTATCTCCCTTTCTATCTCCCTCTCCTCTCTTAATTCCTGTCTCTATGAAAGGGAGGGAGGAGAGGGAGGAGGGAGGGAGGGAGGGAGGAAGGCAGGAAGGAAAGGGGAAAAGGCAGGCATGCATGCATTTAATCTCTCCACCCTCCTGGGGAGGGTGGGCTCCAAAAGAGTCTGCTGTGGTATCTGATAAAAGCCAGAGGCTGCCCCCCCCGCCCCCCGCCTGCCCCACCCCAGAGACACCAGCCACCCCAAGTTTGCTTTGATGTCAAATGATTCACAGGCCCAACCCTTCCCCCCAGCCCCCTCCTCCACAGCAGTGAGAGCATCAGGCTGACCTTATTCTGTTTAAATATGGAACAAGCTGACTGCTGGGGGAAAAAAGTGCTGTGCAGACAGCTGGCCGCCGTCCCAATCATTCTCCCCCCCTCCTCCCCTTCTCGCTCACTTGCTCGAGGTGGTGTGGAAATTCCACAGGACAAAAACAGCGTGAAACAGGGCCTGGGAAGCTTGTAAGTCTGTGGAGCTCATCTTTGGTCCAAAAAGAAAAAGGAGGGGATATACGCCCGCCACCTCCAGGAAGAACGGAGCTGTTACTTCACTGTGGTTGCACACCTGCTATGTGACTGCTTCTAACTGTCCCCACAGGAGGCCGGGAGAGAAGAATGTCTGAGGTACCAAGTTCAAGGGCGACCGGCAGGCCTGGGGGTTAGAGACAGACGTTGCCTCTGGTCAGCCAGGTCACTCTGTGACTGGGGTGGGGAGATGCTATGCAGGGGGACCCTTGCAGTGGGGAAGCTGGAGTTCCGCCTGGGGGGCTGTGGGATGCACCCCCAGATGGCAGAGAAAGCTCAAAGCCCCACATCCCCAGTGATAAAGAAGAACACGGTCCACATGCAAGGCACAGGGTCTCACCCACCTGCTGTCAGATGTTGCAGACTGCTGTGTTTGCCCAGTGCCTTATGAGTTAACATTTCAGAGAGAGAGAGACAGAGACAGAGAGAGCGAGAGAGAGAGAAAGAGAGAGAGAGCAAGAAAGAGAATCCAGAGCAACACTCCACTCCAATGTAGGCGGCGCCTGGGTCAAACTCGGAGCTTCAGCTTATATGCCTTCAAGTCTACGCACACCTGAACGAGGCTCAGAAGAGCTCGGGAGAAAGGCCGGTACCGTGCTTGCTGTTCCCACTCTGTGGTTCGAACCCAGGTAGGGCTGAGGCGAGACTCAGGGAGATGGCGCAGCTCACGTGGGGCGGGGTGGTTTTCATTTGTTTGTTTGTATTTGGCAAAGGAAGAGGCACTAAATATGATACTTTTTAAAAAGTATTTGTCCTCTCTTTAAAAAAAATATTTATTGGATAGAGAAATCCGGGGCCAGGTGGTGGCACGCCTGGTTAAGAGCACATGTTACAATGCACAAAGACCTAGGTTCGAGCCCCAGTCCCCATCTGCAGGGGGAAAGCTTTGCTGCAGGTCTGTCTCTGTGTCTAGTCTTCTCTATCTCCCCACTCCTTTCAAATTCTGGCTCTTTCTATCCAATAAATAAATAAAGATAGTAAGTCAGAAACAGAAGGATGAATATGTGGTGACCTCATTCACAGGCAGAAGTTGAAAAACAAGACCAGAAAGAGAAAACACTAAGCAGAACCTGGACTGGAGTTGATGTATTGCACCGAAATGCAATTTCTGGAACCATCCGTTCCACCCCGGTTCCATGGCTGCCAGTTCTTAGCAACATCGCCCCGCCAGATATTCGTCGGGATGCGGCATCATCTAAGTTCATTTCCCACATCTACGCTCGACCGGACCTGCCAATATACGCGGATATCTTCGCCCACCCTGTCCAACGCTTGACGTCTCGTCACCCAATCTGGTCCCCTACGCCTACACTGAACTTCTCTGTTCCAGACTCTTGGAAACAGAGTTGGCAGTCAGCTGAGGTAAAGAACAAACACCTCATCACAGACCCCTGCAAGGGTCAACCCGGCTTTGACCTAGCACGTTATGATTGGGCCCTCCTCAATCGCTATCGAACAGGCCATGGCCGGTGCGCCGCTATGTTCCATCGCTGGGGAGCCAGAGACGACCCGAACTGCCCCTGCAGCTCCAGACAGACTATGACCCACATAGTCAACGACTGCCACCTCTCCAGATTCAAAGGAGGTCTCGAAACTTTACATCAGGCTCAACCTGACGCTGTTGACTGGCTGCGGAAGAAGGGCAAACGCTAGAAGAAGAAGACCAAAGTGAAAGACTCTGGGGTGTGTGGGGGGAGAGCACAGGTCCTGGAAAAGGATGACAGAGGACCTAGTGGGGGATGCATTGCTACGTGGAAAACTGAGAATGTTATGCACAAACTACTGCATTTACAATGTAAAACATTAATCCCCTAGTGAAGAAAAAAACTTTAAAAAAAGATAATCAAGAAGAGAGAGAGAAAGCAAGAGAGAGAGAGAGAGAGAAACAGATGCCTGCAGCTCTGCTTCGCCACTTGTGAAGCTTTCCTCCTGCAGGTGGAGACCAGGGGGCTTGAACCTGGGTCCTTGTGCACTGTAATGTGTGTGCTCAACTGGGGGCACTGCCATCTGGCCCCCATTAGATTTTTAGGGGACAAAAGTAGACTTGTCCAGAGAACTGGGCTGGGAAGAGACTGGTTTGCCAGGGAAAAGTCATTATGCATTGTCACATGGGAAAAGAAAAAAAACAAAACAGAAAATATATCCTGGCTTTTCTGGCAACCCAATAGCTAGGAATGGGGGTGACTATACGACATGAGGAAGTAAAAGCCAAAGGGTTTCATTCATAGGTAGAAAATAAAGTGAACTGGAGTCAGGCGGTAGCGCAGCAGGTTAAGCAAGCGCATATGGCGCAAAGCGCAAGGACCGGCATTAAGATCCCGGTTCAAGCCCCTGGCTCCCCACCTGCAGAGGAAGTCACTTCACAAACGGTGAAGCAGGTCTGTAGGTGTCTATCTCTCCCCCTGTCTTCCCCTCCTCTCTCCATTTCTCTCTGTCCTATCTAACAATGACAACATCCATAACAATAACTACAACAAGAAAACAAGGGCAACAAAAGGGAATAAATATTTTTTAAAAAAGAAAAGAAAAGAAAGTGAACTTGCAAAATAATAACCACACTTGACTTGGAATTTTAAAACTATGGTACTGATTCAAAGGAACACAGAAAGTCCATGTGGTGTGGGGACACAGGGACCAGGGGGTGGTGTGGTCATGAGGTCACGAGGTCGGTCTTAAAACGCATCTGTAGGTGTGAGACCATACTCTGAAGATCTTATACTATATAGTGAGCCAGATGCATTAATCCTTTTGTGACTTAATGTCATTGTTCAATTTTGTTAAGGAGAAAGAGAGACGCCTGCAGTGGTGCACACACAGTACTAAGTGCAAGGACCTGTGCAAAGATCTGCGTTCGAGCCCCTAACTCCCGACCTGTTAAGGGGACGTTTTACACATGGTGAGACAGGTCTGCAGGTGTCTCTCTCTCTCTCTCCTTCTCCTCTCAATTTCTCTCTGTCCTATCCAATAAAATGGGGGGGGGGGATGGCTACCAGGAGCAGTGGATTCATAGTGCTAGTACCAAGCTCCCACAATAACACTGGAGGCAAAAAAGGGAAGGGGAAGGGGGAAGGAGGAGGGGGGAGAGGGGGAGAGAGAGAGAGAGAGAGAGACCACAGCACAGCAGTTTCTTTCAATGTGGTGGGGGCAGGGTTCGAACCTGCATCTTGCACATGAACAAGCAGTGCACTGTCCCCATGAGCTATTGCACAGGCCCCTTAACATGCTAAGAAAAACACCCCCGGCAGAACTGCATGGAAGGAGCACTGAGGAGGACCAGGCTGGAAGCCCCAGACAGTGAGTGCATTCATCTTAACTCACAATACTGTCTTTCAGGTAAGCAGACATGGCGGACTTGTGTTTTAAAAAAAAAAAAGCTTGGGACATACATCTCGAGGCGGGAGAAGGGAATGAAATGCTTTTTACCCCTTGCCAAAAGAGGAAGGAAGAAGAAAAAAACAACAACACCTTGTCTCAAAATAGCCCTTGGTGTCACCTTTGGACATACGTTCTTGGCAAGAAGAACATGGATTCATCTGGTGCCAAAGGTGGAGTCTGTTTCATTATGGTTCTCTCTTGAATGGCTCAAGCAGAGAAGTTGAGTGGCCATTCCAATCTCCATGAATTTTTTTTTTTTAATTTTTAAATTACATAGTAGGACATTTGGGAGAAGTGTTAGGTACATGGCATGCCACGACTTCTGATTATTAAAAAATACTGTAAAGGACCAGGCAGTGGTGCACCAGGTTAAACACACATACTACGAAGCGCGAGGACCCGCACGAGGATCCCGGTTCGAGCCCCTGGCTCCCCACCTGCAGGGGGGGTTGCTTCACAAGTGGAGAAGCAGGTCTGCAGGTGTCTTTTTCTCTCCCTGTCTCCGCTTCTCTTTCAGTTTCTCACTGTCCTACACAGAAAAGGGAAAGAAAAAAAAAGCCACCAGGAGCAGTGTATTCACAGCACAGGCACCAAGTACCAGTGATAGCCCCGAAGAGGAAAAAAAAAAATGCTGTAGTAACAATTAGGAATATTTGTAATATGCTTATTATTATTATTATTAAGTGGTGGTTGACTTTCCCAGACCTCCAACTTGTCTGTCTTAAAGTGAGCTGCTTTTTGATTCTTCTCTTTTTAGTTTTAAAACACTTTAATTATTTGTTATTGGATAGAGAGAAACTGAGAGGAGGTGGAGCAGGGAAGAGACAGAGAGACACCCCTACAGTCCTGCTTCACCACCTGTGAGCTCTCCCCCTGCAGGTGGGGACTGGGGTGGGGGGCTTGAACCTTTGAATGTGGTTCCTTGGGCACTGTAATGAGTGCTCTCAACCAGTTGCACCACCGCCTGTCCCCCTTTTTACAGTTGGCGGCTTTGCTGGAGTTCATGACTGACGTTTGGTTCGGCCTCACAGAGCCCTCCAGGAGAAGGGTCAGACGGGCAACTGTCCACATTGTTAACTGTCCACTTGGGAAAGGGAGAAGGACCAGTGGCATCACCCACTGGGTTTCTCCAGCATGAACGCATCATGAAGGGGCGTCACAATCCCCGCCTCACCCCCAGAGTTCAAGACACAGATGGAAACGCAGACACAGGGCCAAAGAATCTGCTGGTTCAAGGGCAGACGGTTGAGCAGGCAAGATGGCGGTGCCCAGGTGGAGCTGCGTGCTCTGGGGTCTGGGGGTCAGAAGGCCAGACCGCCCTCCTCTGGGTCAACTGGAGACTGTTCCCACCGGCCTGTGCTCGCCTGCCTGACCTTTCCTGTTGCCCAGTGTCTGTCTGTCTGTCACTGCTACGATATCCCCTTGGCTGCACCCCCCTCCTGGAGTGCAGGAGCTGGAGTCTCTGGAAGATGGGAGGCATTCTTTCAGCTCTGAAGGGGACAAGACAGACGATGTATTGATGAGAACCCTAGGCTGGGTCATAGACACTGCAACCAAAGTCCTTCTCAACTGATAATCGCTCCTGCAGCCCTTCTTTACTGCTCATGAAGCTCCCCCACCACAGGTGGGGAGCAGGGGCTTAAACCTGGGTCCTTGTGTGGCTCCCTGCACACAGCACTATGTGAGTTTAGCTGGGGTGCCTTTGCCTGGGGCCCCTTCTTTTTTTTCTTAAAATCTGTTTATGGTAGAGAAATTGAGACGGGAGGAAGTGATAAAGAGAGGGAAGGAGGGAGACACCTGCCACGCTGCTCCACTGCTCACGAAGCTTTCCTGACTGCGGGTGGGAACGGGGGGGGGGGGGGGGGCGCGCATGCTTGAACCCGGGTCCTCACACATGGTAACATGTCCACTCAACCAAGCGTGCCACGTTCCAATCCCAGCTCTCTGGAGATTTCCCTGTAAAAAGCTGGATTCAGTGGGTCTCCCCTCCCTGCTCTGGCGTGGTAAGTAGGTTCCTGTATCCATGGCGTGTACGAGGTGCTGAGTGGGGTGCGGGCACCCCCACAAGCACACATGGGGGGCACACAGGGCTCTGCCTCAGAGCAAGCAGTGTCGGCAGCATAGGCTGGCGGAGGAGGGTGATGACACTGTGCTTCCTGCTCTTGGGAAAGCCTCGCGAAGTCCACCCACCCAAGTTTAGTTTGCTCTCCAAAGAGGCTCTTATGAGGAACACAGAAGCCGTTGTTCCTGCCCCAACAGCTCCCCTCAAGTCGGCCTTTGTCCGGATGCTCGATGCTTGGAAATGCCGCTGGAAGGGCCAAGTCTCTGGTGTTTACACAGAGGACCAGGGGCCGGTGGGCAAGGTCACTTAGCCGCCCGGAAGTAAGCACTGGAGGCCAAGATAGCCACCCTCCAGAGAGATGAGAGCCACCTGTGCTAAAGCATTCACCTTGACCAGACAGGCTAGGGGCAGGGGATCAGAAGTGGAAGGTGCCCCAAAGGAAGGACACACCTACACCAGGGCCTGGGAGCCTGCCCAGTGAGAAGGGCATCCGGGCCACTGTGGACAGTGTCCACTGGCAGAAACATGTGTCCTGAGGGTCCCTCTGCCTGGCTCTGATGTCACCCACCTGGCAGCCTAAACACAACTCACTGTAGGGTGAGAGCCCCAGGCCAGCGCTGGAGGGCGGGGACCACCTTCAGTGATTCAAATCATCTCAGATCCTTAGGCAGCCATAACACTGAGTAACTCACCCAAGTTCGGGGCTAGGGGACAGCTTGCCTGGTCAAGTGCTTTCCTCCCCATGTTCAAGGCCGTCAGGTACCATATGGAAACACCTTGGAGGACACTGGAGGAGGGGGCACTCCATGGATGGCGAAGCGACGTTGTAGTGTCTTTCTTCTCCCCCCCCCCCCAATTTTTAAAGTAAAATATATATACAGATACTCAGTCTCCAGGGTTATCACTAGGGCTCAGTACTGGCACTATGAAACCACAGCTGATGGTGGCTGTTTTTTCCTCTTTTTATTTTGTCCCCAGGGTTATTGCTGGTGCTCGGTGCCTGCACTACAAATCCACTGCTCCTGGAGGCTATCTTTTTCCTTTTGTCACCCTTGTTGTTTATCATTGTTGTTATTGCTGTCATCATTGTCAAATAGGACACAGAGAAATGGGGAGAGCGGAGGGAATGACAGAGAGGGGGAGAGAAAGACAGACACCTGCAGACCTGCTTCACCGCTTATGAAGCAACACCCCTGCAGGTGGGGAGCCGGGGACTCGAACCGGGATCCTTATGCTTCGCGCCGTGTGCACTTAACCCACTGCGCTACTGCCCACTCCCCCCCTTTTTTTAATTGGATAGAACAGAATTTTAAAGAGGAGGGGAAGATAGAGAGGGGGAGAAAAAGACACCTGAAGACTTTCTTCACTGCTGTGAAGCTTCCACCTGCAGGGGAGGAGCTGGGAGGGGCATTTAGCACTTGCATTTGGTACTATGTGTGGTTGGCTGGGTGGGCCTATATACATGGCCCTAAATATAATAATTTTCATGTATTTACTTGCCACCATGAGAGACAACCTGAGCCTCACACTGGCACATGTTAGTTCTTGCATTTAGTACTATGTGTGCTTGACTGGGCGGGCCTATATACATGGCCCCTAAATATAATAATTTTCATGTATTTACTTACCACCATGAGAGACAACCTGAGTCTCACACTGGCACATGTGATTCCAGGGGTTGAACTCAGGACTCTATGCTTTCTAGCTACTATGCTGTCTCCTGGACTATTCTTCCTCTATATTACGAAGAGGAAGTGGAAGTGGGGGGAAAGGAAGACACTCTAGTGAATTCTCTGCATGGACTCGCTGACCTGAGAACATTCACCAACCCGAGTGTGTATGTCCCATCTGCTGGTGGGTTCCAAGAGCACCTTAAGTTAGGACAGAGGGCTGACAGGCAGAAAAATCACATTCAAGTTGGAGTGCAGGCCTGGTGTCCTGGTGGTGGCTGAGGACTGGCACTCACCAGTGGTTGATACCAGGCCCACAAACATGAATGAACTACAAAACAGTGTCTCATCTCACTGATGCTAGTGCCTACCAGGCAGCAGACAGACAGACAAGACACACACACACACACACACACACACACACACACACACACACACACACACACACGGAGAGAAAGAGAAGCTTCTGCCAAAATACCCCAAAATAGCACTCCTAACAGATGGATGGGTCCAATTCAGACATTTGGGATTTGAGTAAAAATAAGTAGGCAAGTAAGGGAAACAAGTGGTGAGAACTCAGACCCAGAAAAGGAGTGTGCCAAGTCCACCACCAGATACAGAGGGCTCCCTTGTGAGCTGTTGGGCAGGTGTGCACATCTATCTGGAGACTCGTGGGTACCGGGTATCACATGGGAAGGGAGAAGCCAGGATGAGGCATCAGTCACTGGAGACAAATGGAGAGCCCGGAATATGCCAGGTGTCATGTTAGAAGCTCTGGATTAAAATGATTGAAGCCTTCATTTCTGGCTCCATAGGGGATCAGAACCTTCTAGAGAAGGAAGTTTTAAAAAAATGTGCAGCAGAATTACTATTCCAACTTGGCCTTCCTGGACAGATGACCTTGGTAACCTGTCCCAGAACCTTACCTCCCCAGAGCCCTATTTGATGAGGGAAGATAAAAACAGGCTGAGGGTATGGATCCACACCCCCATACCAACACCCGTGGTCCAACGCAGAAGCCAGAACTCCCATCCTCTACACCCCAAAAAGAATTTTGGTCCATATTCCCACAGGGAGAGAAATGTAAGGGAAGATGACAAGAGGGCTCTGAATGCCAGTTCCACTGAGACCCAGAACATTTGTGATCAGGAACCTTTGTTTATAAACCATCGCTGACAGGGAAGAGATTCTAGAGAACACCTGGGGAAGTCAAGTGCTGCTTCTCTTATCTGAGACGGAAGAGAAAAAAGGAAAGACACTCGGGGTCCTTCCACATGGGGGTCAGCCATCTTTGCCCAAATGACAACAATAAGAAAACGTGCTCAGTGCTGGACACAGAGAGGCTAAAGAAGGCCCCAAGGGGAAACATCACACCTGAGAAATCAGGAAAGGCTTTAACCCGAGGCCACCCTAAGCAGCACGGACATGAAGATCATCATGGCACTGAGCCGGGGAGCCTAAGCTGACTCCAAGCTCCTGGCACTGACCAGCACTGGGAAATGCCCTCTGGGACACATGGATCCAATCTGTGTGGATAAGCAGGGCCTTTGGGTGAATGGTGGGTGTTAAGATGTTCCTTTCTGGAGGAGGTCCAAGAGCTCAGCTACAGAAGAGAAGCATAAACTGACTTCACACGTCACACCTTGAACCAAAGAGATATTTCTGAAAATTTTATTTATTTTATTTTTGCGAGAGATGCAGAGAAAGACACAGAGAAACACCAGAGCACTGCTCAGCTCTGGCTTATGGTGGTGCGGGGGACTGAACCTGGGACTCAGGAGCCTCAGGCATGAGAGTGTGTTTGCATAACCATTATGCTATCTCCCCTGCCCTTAAGAGATATTTCTATTCATGTTGTGGCCATGCGTGTGCATAGTTTGGGTCTCACGTGACTCATCTCACCCTGGGGGGGGGGCATTTCCTCATTCACACACAGAGAGACACCACAGCACCTCTGCTGTAGCCCCTTGGGTTCGAGCCTGGGCCACACTCCATAGCACCTCCCCTATGGTACCTGACTTCCAACTCGGGTCAGGTGCCTATACACAGCAAAGGTATGCACCCTACCCAGGGAGCTGGCTCCCCGGCCCCCAGCACCTTTTCTTTAACTAGCATCCCTCTCCCGAGCATCCTTTCCCGGGCTCTTCCTGCCATGAGCTCAGTAAGAGCCGTCCCGCGCAGAGGGACTGAGCACATTGCCAGGATTTTTGATCAGCTTCCAAAATGCCCACCCAAAAGGGCCGCTGCTAAGATTCAAAGAGGAGAAGCTTCTGCAGCTGGGGGTTGGGCAGCTCCATGAGGCCTGAACAAGGACCTTCAGTTCCTGGTCAGTGCTCCAACAGCGTGGCCAGTTCTCATCGAGAGAGCTTCCCCCCACACTTCTGCCAGACAGAGAGGGTGAGGCAACGCTACAGAGTCAGGGCGACTCACGGGCTAGGAATCCCGCGCTCTGGACGGCTCTTCATCAAGAAAGCGGGAGGTATGATTTCACCCCCTTGCTACATCAGAAAAAAATGCGGCACGGGGGAGGGAGGGGAAGAGGTACAAATTAGGACAGATGTTTCTCCATCATGTTCTCATGAGTAAAGAGCTTTACAAACCGCACCGTGAACGTCTGACAAAGCTGCTTCTGGGCCGGGTGGCAGGGCGCTTGGTAGAGCACACATGCTACCATGCGTAAGTACCAGGGTTCGAGCCACTGCTCCCTACCTGCAGGGAGGAAGCTTCACAAGCAGTGAAGCAGGGCTGCGGTTGTCTCTGTCTCTCTCCCTATCTTGAGCTTCCTTCTCAATTTCTCTATTCTATCCAGTAGAAGAAAAATAAGAAAATAAATCAAAGAGGAAAAAAGAGGCAGTTCACTTAAAATACACACATTTTCCTCATCTGTTTTATTTTGTTCCCCTCACCCCCCAGAGTGCTGTTCAGCTCAGGCCTATAGTGGCGATGGGGACTGAACCTGGGACCTTAGAGCCGCAAGTATGGGAGTCTGTTTGCAAAACCATTATGCTGTTTCCCCCACCCTGCTTTCCTCGGTTAAGATACTGGCAAATCCATGTTACTTTGTGGAGATAAAGCCTCCATTTTCGACAATGCAGATGTCATCATCTTCTCTACTGACTGGGCTGACTCAGGGAGATCAAAGGGACCCTAAAAATGTTCTCTCCATTCGTGTTCCCACCCACCCCCGGCCCCTTTCACTGGGCCCAAGTCTCCTAACTCAAGTGAAGCTCAATCCCCTTGGTCTGGGAAACTGACACCGCAGGCACTTCCTCCAGAAAGGAGAGAGGCACTTTCTCTGCTTCTCAGGATGCAGGACGCGTACAGAAAAGCCAGGCCATAAAAGGACTCTGAGCTCAGTGCACAGCTCTGGCCGCCCCCAGCTGTGGGTGAGGTGGGGTTCCTCATGGCCATGGCTTGGGGGTGGGAAGCAGTAGCCAGAGGGGCCCTGTGTGTTTCCACTTAGAGCCCTGATGGGACATTCTCAAGGCAGCTGGGGAAAGAAAGAAAAAAAAAATCCCAGCCAGCTGAGATCCTGAATTCTCAGCGGTTTCTGGTGAACTCAGGGGAGGAGGTTGGAGCTGAGGCCCCCCACTGGACCATGTCCAACTGCTGGCCAGAGCAAACCCCTCCCCTCAGGAACCCGAGGTCCCTGGCTCTGTTTACTCTGCCTTCAGCACAACAGGCAGAAGAAAGACCTCTCTCATTAAGGAATTCCAAGCCAAAGGCATGGGGGTGGGGGGGACCGCCACCTCCAGCTCTTACATATGGGGTCAAATAAAGCCTTTTTTATTGATGCACCTACCAGGTGGCAGGGAAGTCTAATGAATTTGTCCACACTGTGGACTCAAAAAACTGTGAACTATAAACTAAATAAAGGGAAGAGAGAGAGACAGAGAGAGAGAGAGAGAGATCACTTAAAACATACACACACTAAGTTATCAGCAAATTAGTGTTACTTTACGACGAGAAGCCACTTCTGAATTTACAAAAAAATGGCAAAGCACCATTTGATGTTGTAAATGTCTTCTTTTTAAAAAGAAATAGCTTACTCTCTCGCTGAGGTGGGCCCATCAACATCTGTCCCTCTAATTCTTTGGTCCAAGATGTGAAGGAATGAGGAAGAGAAGCCAGAAGGGTGTGAATTACAATGCAGGCACCCACTTTTTGTTCTGAAGAGAAACTGGGAGGGAGCTCACATACTTAAACTCAACGCCACGAACACGGGCTCTGCCCTGCCATATTTGCAGTGGCAAATCTAAAACTAACCACGTGTGGCCTGGTTTAGAAGAAAATTTGCTGAGAGCCGAGACAGAATGGCAAAGGGGAAAGTCAGGGAACAAAAAAAAAGAAAAAAAGCTCACATGGGCTCCGAGCCCAGCTCTTCCTTCCCCACTGTGAGTTCCTGGGCTTCAGTCTACACTGTCTACACTGAGTGCTCTGTAAGCTCCAGGTCCCTACAGCGTGCAGGGGCTCAGCTGGTGGTCCTCAGGCTGCACCCCCTTCATGGACCGGAAGTCAGTCATAGGTCATGGGTCCAAAGTGGCAGGGATGGGCCTGAAGCCAGCTTTCGTCCCAAGGTCTTCTCTGAGCCTGAGAGCCATTGCTGATGATGACCCAGACTGGAATATGTCCAAGGACTGCTTGAGCCATTTCCTCCGGGAACATCCACGAAGTTCTCCCTGACGGCGCTTGGTGAAGAGAAGCTATTGAGACAGGCGTCTTTCCCAGCCTCCTCCTCATCTTCATCCTGATCATCACTCAGAGACACTAAAAGTTGACGCTCAGGCAGCCAGAAAGAGAAGGAAGAATATGGGCTGATCTCACTCACAGACAGAAGTTGAAAAGCAAGATCAGAAGGGAAAACACTAACTTGGACTGGAGCTGGTGTACTGCACCTTGGAATATGTCCAAGGACTGCTTGAGCCATTTCCTCCGGGAACATCCACGAAGTTCTCCCTGACGGCGCTTGGTGAAGAGAAGCTATTGAGACAGGCGTCTTTCCCAGCCTCCTCCTCATCTTCATCCTGATCATCACTCAGAGACACTAAAAGTTGACGCTCAGGCAGCCAGAAAGAGAAGGAAGAATATGGGCTGATCTCACTCACAGACAGAAGTTGAAAAGCAAGATCAGAAGGGAAAACACTAACTTGGACTGGAGCTGGTGTACTGCACCAAAGGAAAAGATTCTGAGGTGGGTACAGGTCCTGGAAGACAGAAAAGGACCTAATCATGGGATTTGAACTGTTATGTGGAAAACAGAAAAATGTTACACATGTACCAACTATTATATTTTATTCTGTTAACTAAACCATTAATTCCCCCAATAAAGTGATAAAAAAAAAAAAAGCTGAAGCTCCGGGGTCCTGCTTCACACCTGTGAGAATGGCTTAACTCAGCACACCAGGAAAGGACAGGTGTTGAAGGCCTTGAGGAGAAAAGGGAACTCTGCTCCACTGCTGGCGGGAATGCAGACTAGGGCAGCCCTTTTCAAAGACTATACGGGCAGTCCTCAAATAAAAATGGAATCACCTAATGATCCAGCAATGCCACTCTTAGGCATCTATCCAAAGGACACTTAAATCCTAATTAGAAGGGACATGTGCACCCCTATGTTCCTAGCTGCATTGTTCACAGTAGCTAAAGAGTGGAAGCAGCCTAAACACCCATCATCAGATGACTGGCTAAAGAAGTGATGGGATGGGAGTCTGGCGGTAGTGCAGCGGGTTAAGCGCAGGTGGCGTAAAGCAAGGGCCAACTTAGGGATCCCGGTTCGAGCCCCTGGCTCCCCACCTGCAGGGGAGTCACTTCACAGGAGGTGAAGCAGGTCTGCAGGTGTCTGTCTTTCTCTCCCCCTCTCTGTCCTTCCCCTCCTCTCTCCATTTCTCTCTGTCCTATCCAACAACAAAGACATCAATAACAACAATAACTACATCAACAATTAAAAAAAGGGCAACAAAAGGGAAAATAAATATATAAAAGAAGTTATGAAATATAGACTCCATGGAATACTACTCTGCAATAAAAAAAAAAGATATTGTGGGAGTCGGGCGGTAGTACTGTGGGTTAAGCGCATGTGATGTGAAGCGCAGGGACCTGCATAAGGATCCCGGTTTGAGCCCCTGGCTCCCCACCTGCAGGGGAGTCGCTTCACAAGTGGTGAAGCAGGTCTGCAGGTGTCTGTCTTTCTCTCCCCCTCTGTCTTCCCCTCCTCTCTATTTCTCTCTGTCCTATCTAACAACGACGACATCAATAACAACAACAATAATAACTACAACAATAAAAAACAAGGGCATCAAAAGGGAAAATAAATAAAAAGAATTTAAAGAAAGATATTGTGTCCTTGGGGACAAGAATGACTGGAATCAGAGGTGATTAAGCTTAGCAAAATTAGTAAAGAGATGAAAGACAGCTACCAGAGGGTTTCCCTCATGTGGAATCTCAAGAGCTGATTCACATGGACTTAAAGAAAAAAAAAAAAAAAGAATCAAGTAAACTATATCTAAGACTTGTGAGAACTCTGATACTCATTTTTAAATATATAATCTATATATTAATATCTTTGGAAGGTGGGAGGGTAGGGATACAGAACTTTGGTGGTGAGTGTGGTATAAAATTATACCCTGGGGGTAGTGCACCTGTTTAAACACTCACATTACAATGAGCAAGGACACAGGTTCAAGCCCTTGGTCCCCAACTGCAGGGGGGAAGCTTCATGAATGGTTAAGCAGGGCTGCAGGCGTCTCTCTCCCTCTCTGTCTCCTCTTTCTCTGTGTTTGTCTCTATCCAATAATAAAAATACTTTAAAAGGATTATACCCTGTAACCTTTTTTAAATTATTTACTTCCCCTTGTATTTTTATTATTGTTATAGTTATTATCGTTGTTATTGATGTTGTCGCTGTTAGACAGGGACAGACAGAAATGGAGAGAGGAGGAGAAGACAGAGGGGGAGAGAAAGACAGACACCTGCAGACCTGCTTCACCGCCTGTGAAACAACTCCCCTGCAGGTGGGGAGCCGGGGGCTTGAACCAGGATCCTTATGCCAGTCCTTGTGCTTTGCGCCATGTACCCTGTAACCTGTTAATTACTATTGATCACAAAATAAAAAATATCCTCCAAAAAACTTAATTTCAAGGCCATTACCAACAGCCAACCACCCCTCCAATATTCCCGTCTCCCTGAGCACCCTTCTCCAGGGCTGAGAAATAATACATTTTTCTTCACTGAGCAAACTTGCTGGTGCTTTGGCTGCAGCCTAAGCCAACATACGGTCGTCCATTCTTCCCACATGCCAGGCCCACACGCAGTAGCACCAGCCTAGGGAATGCTGCTTCCTCAGAGCCAGAGTGCTGGTGGGAGTTTGATAAGCTACTTAGAAATTCCCAGGCGCCTGTGTGTGCCAAAGCCAAGTTGGAAAAAAAAATAAAATGCTGGTATTGGATGGCTGGGAGTGTTCTGAAAAAGACTATTCTGAGGATTCAAGTAGCGTTATCACCAGGGCTCCCTGAGTCACAGGCTCAAGTCTCAACTTTTTAAAAATGTTATTATCTTTATTTATTTACTGGATAGAGACAGTCAAAAGTCAAGAGGCAAGAGGGGGGGGGGGAGAGACACACCCGCAGCCCTGCTTCACCACTTGCAAAACTTTCCCCCTGCAGGTGGGGACCAGGGGCTCAAACCCTGGTCCTTTTGTATTGTAACAAGTGCACTCAGTCACCCAACTCCTTGAACTATATATGTAACATATTTATTTACTTATTGATGACAGACAAGACAGAAAAAGAGCATCACTCTGGTGCATGTGATGCCAGGGATCGAACTGGGGACCTCCCCGTTTAGAGTTGAATGCCTTATCCAACAGGCTACTGAAGTGTCTTTGAAGACCAGCACTGGATCTTGCCTTACTGGCAGCCTATTTCAGGCCCTTGGAAGGCACAGACAATGAAACAGGTTGGTATAGAACATGGAAGTGATTTACTTTTCCAGAGCACTGCTCAGCTCTGGCTTATGGGACTTTGGAAGCTCAAGTATAAGAGTCTCTTGGCATGATCATTATGCTGCCCACCCACAAAAACAAGAAAATAAGAGAAAAGAAAAAGAAAAAAGAACAGAGAAGAGGTTAGAATCCAAGCTGCTCAAAACATAGATGCTTAGTCCAGACTTTTGCCTGTTAACTTTGGTGTGACTTAAGATATTTTTTTCCTTACTATTCACATTCAGAGGCGTGTGTGTGTGTGTGTGTGTGTGTGTGTGTGTGTAACCCCCCAAGCAATTACATTGCTTCTTTATTTAAAAAAGTTTGGCAATGTGAATGTTGTTTCCAAAACTGGGAGACATTTTCAGGGAGGACAGACTCACTTTTGTTGTTGGTTTCACTTCAAATTTCTTTTCCAAGGACCAAGGTTTTTCCAGTGAAGTCCCTGGGCAAAGCCTACCCTGAGTGTTTGGAAATCACTGGTAAACTCACAAATGTAAGGGGATGTGTGATTTAACACATACACACATACACACACACACACACACACACACACACACACACAAATCACCTTCTTATATAATCAAATGCATAGCAGAGCTGAGTCTTGGGTCATGTTAACTTAGAAACATGGAAATTAGGTTTTTGTAAACAACTGAAACTGTCCTTATTTATCTCTGTATTAACTTAATTTGTTGGTTGGTTTTTACCAGAGCACTGCTCAGCTCTGCCTGATTTATGGCACTGCTGGGGAATTGAACCTGGGACTCTGAAGCCTCAGGCATTAAAGTCTTTTTGCATCACTACTATGCTGTCTCCTTGGCCCCAAACCCTGCTCAGGAAGGAACTGTCCAACTATGGGGGAGGGGGGGGTAGGCTCCACATGGGTGACCACGAGTTTCCTTCCCCACTGGGGGTCCATTTCTCCAGGCCATTGCTCTGGGCTGCCTTTGGCTGCCCTTCTTCCATAATGCTCACGGGCAGGTGTGAACAGGGACCCTGCCACATTCATCTGGCTGCCTGTCTCTGTCCGCAGGCCTGTGTGGGTGACCTACATCACTACAATGGTCAGACAGTGTCAGTGTCATCAGAAGCTGGAGTGTGGCCGCAGGGCACGGCAGAAGACAAGTTCTTTCTACTGAAAACTTGAGGCACTGCCATGACAGAGAAACAAGAGTGCTTAGTCCTAAAGTGACTGTTGGTGTCAATTCTTGGAGCAAAAATGCTAGCGGTCTACAAACAGAGAGAGCAAACAAAGACTGGCCAGTGCAAAAAAAAAGGGGGGGGGTGTGTTGCATTATACACATCTGAGCTTTGCCATGTCAAGGCAAAGAAAGAGTAAAATATCCAAGGTATTTTCCTGAAAAGTCCCCAGTGCATTCATCGAACTGTATTATGCAGGGGCCAGGCAGTGGCATACCTGCTTGACTGCACACATTACTCTGTGCAAGGACCAGGGTTCAAGTTCCCAGTCCCCACCTGTGGCGGGGGGTGGGGAGGACTTCAGGAGTGGTGAAGCAGGGCTGCAGGTGTTTCTCTGACTCTCTCCCCTTTTTCTCCTCAATTTCTGTTTCTAATAAATAAATAAACACAATTATATTTATTTATTTGCCTCACTGGGGCTTGGTGCCTGTACTCCACTGTTCCTGGAGGCCATCTTTTACCCACTGTTGTTGCTGTTATTGTTGTTGTTGTTGGATATGACAAAGAGAAATGGAGAGAGGAGAGGAAAACAGAGGGGGAGAGAAAGACAGACACCTGCAGACCTCCTTTACCGCTTGTGAAGCAACTCCCCTGCAGGTGGGGAGCTGGCACTTCGAGCCACTGCACTTAACCCGCTGCGACTCCCAAAACACATTTTTTTTTAAGTTAAAAAAGGGGGCCAGTGGGAGTCAGGCGGTAGCGCAGCGGGTTAAGTGCATGTGGTGCAAAGCGCAAGGACCGGCGCAAGAATCCCAGATCGAGCCCCCAGCTCCCCACCTGCAGGGGAGTCGCTTCACAGGCAGTGAAGCAGGGCTGCAGGTGTCTGTCTTTCTCTCCCCCTCTGTCTTCTCCTCCTCTCTCCATTTTCTCTGTCCTATCCAACAACGACAACAACTATAATAACCACAACAATTTTTAAAAAAGGGCAAAAGGGAATAAAATAAATAAATAAATAAATAAATAAATAAATAAAGGGGGCCAGTGAGATCGGTCACTCGGATAGTGTGTTGCCTTGCCATGTGAACATCCAGGTGTCTCTCCATCTCTCTCCCTCTCTAATCGCCCCCTACCCTCTTGATTTCTGGCTGTCTCTATCCAATCAGGATAATACAAAAAAAAAAAAAAAAACTTAAAAAAAATATGAATCTTTCTCCCCATAGAAGAAAGACGACGACGACTTGGGACAAAACCGAGAGTAAATAAACCAGCCAGAGAGCTTTTCCAACCCACCCCGTCCAGAGAGCATGCTCCCAAGTCGCAGGACTGACTTCCTCGTGGAATTTCCTAGATGACCCATGCATTCTGGAAGCCAGAGCTCTCCCAAACCGGTCTGCATCGGTAAGGAGAGGGTGAATCCTTGCCAAGCTTCCATGGGTCTTACAATATTCTTGAACAGTACTTGTAATTACTGGCCTTTCTCCTACTCTAAGATCTTCAGAAGAAACAAAGGAGAGACAATTTCATATGCACATACATTTCTCGAGGTATTTCTACTCCGGGCTTGGAATAAAGCATATTTTCCACATAAGAGGGAACAACAGTTTGGGATAATTACGTTGCAGTTACTGATGTTAAAATGAAGCCAAGCGTATTTTTGTGAGACTAAACAATATGCACACATAGTAACTATGGACACACTGAACACACACTTAAGTAACTCACTGCATACATGTCAAACACAGTAACCACACGCATGTGTGCACATACCCGAGGCACGTTCATTAAACCACCCTGGTTCTGGAAGCTTCTTATTTGCCCAGATGAGGGGTTCCTCTGAACTGTTACCTGGCCGGCTGGTGACTGCTTAGTGCAGTTCCAGCTGGAAACATCTGGAAAGCCAGTGACTGGGGGTTCCTCTGAACTGTTACCTGGCCGACTGGTGACTGCTTAGTGCAGTTCCAGCTGGAAACATCTGGAAAGCCAGTGACTGTGTCGGCTGTCACCACAATGTCTTCTGCTGCCTTGGGGGAGGGAGGAGCAAGGAAATACCTTTGTATGCGACAAACACACTTGGTCAGAAGAGCTTAAATGCAATGTTCAGCGTGGTCCGCATAAAAGCAGGTCCTGTTGAATGCAATGCATTCCGCTGCCCAGAAATCATTTACAGCAACTAAAAATGCCCAACGAATGCCTTAAAGTACCTGATGAAACAGTTTCTACCTAGACCTAGATATCCTCCTCACCTACCTCCTATTACACTCCCTCAATCACTCCAAAGCTAACCTTATCAGACAAAGTAAGGACTACAAAAGCTGGATAAGGGCAAGAGACCAGAATACTTTAATGATGACTCTTAGTCACTACCAGGCCACCCCATTGCCTGGGGCCCTAGTCAGGGAGTCCTTGGGTTCCCACACAGACATAATGGGCCTAGACCTCTAACAGATCCTTCTCTCCACTGTCATTAGTCATCTCCATCAGGAACAACATAATGGACTCCTCTGTGGGCCCTTATAGGGCCTTGCCTTCAATGTGGATCAACAATAGTAGGGAATGTTCCATTCTCCCAAGGCAGGTTGGATAACTACCTACTACTTGAGGAAGATGGGTCCTGAAATTAGTGCAGCCTAGAACGTTCCTACTCGTGACCACAGAATGTGAGCCCAGACCTACAGGGACGCAGAGGTCACATAGGCTCCTGTGCTGACTATGGGCCCCAGATCAAATCAATGGCGTTTACAGTTAATAATATTTATACTTTCCCCATATTTAGGAGCTACTCTCTTCCCTAATCCAGCTTTCTAGTCCCTTTTCCAATTATGACACCGTCTCTCCAAACAATAACCTGGGTCCACCTGCGTATCAGAGGTCAGGTGCAGGCAATAACTAGTAAAGTCATGGGCCCTTTAGAATATACCTAAAATAGACCTACTAGCTTTTTCCAAAATGGAGACCCCAAATCTTCATCTGCAATATTCTTGCCTTTAGGTTCATGATTAGTCAACAATCTGTTCTGCTTTCTATCTTAACTCTTTTTTAGCCACCAGGTTCCAGATGCTACCATGCCGCTAACCTGACTTCCCAGGGCAGATGACTCCACCAAGGTGTCCTGGAGCCCCGCCCCCCCAAAGCCCCGCCCCACTAGGGAGAGAGAGAGAGAGAGAGAGAGAGAGAGACTGGCTGGAAAGTATGGATCAACCTGTCAACATCCATGTTCATCAGGGAAGCAATTTCAGAAGCCAGACCTTCTGCCTTCTGCACCCCATAATGCTCCTGGGTCCATATACCCAGAGGAATAAAGAATAGGGAAGCTGTCAGGGGAGGGGATTGGATATGGAACTCTGGGGGTGGGCATTGTGTGGAAATGTACCCCTCTTATCCTATAGTCTGGTCAATATTTCCATTTTATAAATAAAATTTTTTAACAAAAAAGCCCAGTGAAATGCCAACAACTTGGCTAATATACTTTCGAGAACAAGAAGCAAACTCAGACTGGAGAGTCTGACATGCAAGCAATAAAGTGAGTAAAGAGGTAACTCTTGCTTGGGCTGGGGCTTCTGCTCACCAGGGCCCCTCCGGAGCCAGAGCAAACGTGCTTTGAGGCCCTTTCTTGATCTGGGAAATATCTTGCATGCTTCAAGCTATTGAATCCTGGTGTTAATTATCTCCCTGGAGCTGCAGAACTACAGGGGGAAAGAGTCCAAAGGTCTATTGATGCCCAAGGAAGCACAATTCTCTAAGACCAAGTCCAAGGTCGCGGCTCTAATCCTTGTTTCCCAGGCAGGAAGATCTACCCCACAAACACCTTGAAGTAACAAAGATCGAGCAGCCTTCCTCTGATCTGTTTGCAATGCCAAATGATTTTTTAGAAACGCAAACATTTGTGCATTTTCTTTACCAGTTTGGCCAAGTCCTCGATCAGGCACAACATGGCTAGATTTGCACCCTAACATGGTTTGAATTACATCTGTTTGGAAGCACCTCCCTCTTTAGAAAACCTTTACCTGGGGCTCTGGGTAGAAGAAGAAAAAAAAAATTGAAGGGAGAGGGTCGAGTGGTGCACCTGGTTGAACATTCATGGTAAAATGTGCAAGGTCCTGGGTTCAAGCCCCCAGTTCTCTCCCGTAGGAGGGAAGCTTTACAAGCCATGAAGAAGGGCTGCAGGTACCTCTCTCTCCCTGTATCTTTCCCCCTTCCCTCTCAATTTCTCTCTGTCCCAGCAAATTAAAACAATGTTTGGAAACAGAAAAGAAATGAAAAGCAGCTGGTTAAGGACAAGAGACCAGCACACTTTAATGGTGACCCTTTTGGTCACTACTAGGCCAACCTATCAGCTGGGGCCCTCATCAGGGAATCCGTGGAATCCCACACAGGTATGATGGGCCCAGACCTCTAACAGATCCCTCTTGCCACCATCACTGGTCACTTCCAACAGGAACAGCATCCATAAGCTCTCTCACAGGCCTCTCCAGGACCTTGCCCTCACTAGAAGGTAGCAGTGTTAGGGGCTGTCCCACTCTCTGCCACTCGAGGAAAACTGGCCCTGAAGTGAGTGCAGCCTAGAATGTTCCCAGCTATGACAATAGACTCAGAGGTTACACAGGCCCCTGTGCTTACTATAAATATATATGGGCCCTCATATATATTTATGATGGGTTAAACAGTTAACGTATTTATATACTTTCTTCAAGTTTGGGAGCTACTCTCTGCCCTAGCCCAGCTTTCTAGTCCTATTCTCAACTCTGACATCATCTTCCCACATATACTTTTAATCCACCTGCATGTTAGCTATCAAACTCAAGCAGAAACTACAAAGTCATGGGCCCCTAGAAAAATACCTAAAAGAGACTTCCTCGTTTCTGTCCACCCTAAGATCCCTATTCTCATCTAGTCTGTTCCTACTTTTTAGTTTCTGTTCATTAATCATTTTGTCCTGCTTTATATCTTACTGCCTTTCAGTCACCAAGTTACAAATGATACTATGATTCTATTCTGAACTCCCTGGGCAGATGGCCTCACCAATGTGTCCTAGAACCTCACTCACCTCTCCAGAGCCCCGCCCCACCAGAGCAAGGCAGAAACAGGCTGGGGGTGTGGATCCACCCGCCAGTGCCCATGTCCAGGAGAGAAGCAGTTACAGAAGCCAGACCTTAGTTCCAGTTTGGCCAAGTCCCTGATCAGGTGCAACATGGCTAGATTTGTGCCCTTAAGCGATTTGAATTACATCTGTTTGGAAGTATCTCCCTCTTCAGAAAAACCTTCACCCAGGGGTACTGGGTGCACCTCTGCATCCCCTAAAGAACTTTAGTCCATACTCCCAAAGGGGGAGAAATGATAGGGGGAGATGACCAGAGGGCTCTGTACTCCATCTCCATCAGGATGTAGAGAGAGAAGAAAAACGGAAGGACATTTGGAAGTAGTAATAGGTGTAGGTGTGACTTAGAGAGGAAGAGAAGGCAGGACCATAGGGAGGGTGGAACCAATACATACAAATATAGACCAACAGCTGTAAAAATAATAGTCAACTCTACCTGTAACCTTGGGGTAACTAATGCAGTTTCCAATGGATGGAATGGACACAAAATTCTAGTGGTGGGAACAGTACAGAATCACACCCCTGTTATCTTATAATTTTGTAAATCAGTATCAAGGGGCCAGGTAGTGGCACACTTGGCTGAGCACAAGTTACAATGCACAAGGACCCGGGTTCAAGCCCCTGTCCCCACCTGCATGGCTACAGTTGTCTCGCTCTGTCTCCCTTCCTTCTTAATTTCTGTCACTATCTGATAAACAAAGATAATAAAAAATAAAAGATGGGAGTCGGGCGGTAGCACAGTGGATTAAGCGCAGATGGCACAAAGTACAAGGACCAGTGTAAGGATCCCGATTCGAACCCCCGGCTCCCAACCTGCAGGGGAGTCGCTTCACAGGCAGTGAAGCAGGTCTGCAGGTGTCTATCTTTCTCTCCCCCTCTGTCTTCCCCTCCTCTCTCCATTTCTCTCTGTCCTATCCAACAACAACGACATCAATAACAGCGATAATAATAGCCACAACAATGAAGCAACCAGGGCAACAAAAGGAAAAAAATGGCTTCCAGAATCAGTGGATTCGTGGTGCAGGCACCAAGCCCCAGCAATAACCCTGGAGGCAAAAATAAATAAAAATTTTAAAAGATGACTCCTTTAAAAAAAATAAATGTCAATATTAAGTCACTAATAAAATTTAAAAAGAAAGAGAGAAAAGGAAAGCCGAGACTTCAACACAAAGGGGTGGGACCCCAAAGAGCAGCATCAGGCAGGAGCCTCCCGGGGCACCTGCAGAACCGGGGCAGGGCAGAAGCCCCCCCACCCCCAAGGCAAGTGCAAGATGCAAGCAGGTGGCCTCGGAACCTCCTGTCCCCAGGTTGCTATGGACTTGGGGTCAAGGGGTGTGGTGGGAGACACAGGCGCCAGAGTCCAGCTGCTCCCCTGGGCTGAGTCAGGTTCAGACAGAGTGAGAGCCCAGGGTGTCTGCCGGCACCCCGTTTCCACATGGAGGCAGCTGTGCTCACTACTATCCAAGTAACGTTTGCTAAAGAGTTCTTCTTTATTTTTCAACAGAGCACAGCTCAGCTCTGACATATGGTGGCGTTGGGGACTGAGGCTGTGACCTTGGAGCCTCAGGCAGCAAAGTTCTTTGTAGAACCATCATGCTGTCTACCTAGCGTGTTTCAACATGGAAGGGAAGGTTTCCCCATCCCCTCATCAATTACCACCCACTCTGCTCTTAAAATCCAAAGGCTGAATGAATGAATGAATGAATGAATGGCTCCACACCACTCAAGACTCCAAGCTTAAAGCCGTCTGACTTCCACCACCCCTCCCACTGCCGTACACTCCCAGGTAGGGAGGGTGTTTCGCAAGCTCTCAGCGAGCTCAGGCCTGGGCTTGGCCTCACCCCCACACTGCCCCGGGCTCCCCCTGCACCCCACACAGAGGGCCACAGCCTCTCCCTCGGGCGGGTTTGTTTCCCAGCCAAGACCTCTGCCCCCGCACCTGAGCCCCAAGGCCCCTTGTGCATCATCACCTTGGACCAGGGGCCTCATGCTGGGAGGACACAGACGAGTGGGCTGCATCTTCCTGCTCTAGTAAAGTCTCTCTCTCAATGACTGTCTTTGTTCCAGAAATCCAAAGGAGCCTTTATCCAGACAGGAGATCAAGAAGAAAGGTTAAAGATAAACAGCCAGGGGCCAGGAAACAGTTCTCCCCCATAGAACAGTTTACTCAGTATATGAGGACCTGGGTTCGACCCCCTGGCCAGCACATCGGAACACCTGGAGGGGGAAAGCTTCACAAATGGCTCAGCAGTGCTACAGTGTCCCCTCCCCTCCCCTCTCTCTCTTCTACTTAAAAAAATATATATGAAAAATGCCTCCGGAAGCACCAAACTCCAGCGAATGGCCGTGGTGGCAAAAAAAATTAAATGACAGGAAGGGTCAGGCAGTGGTACACCCAGCTGAGCAGCTGTTACCATGCACAAGGACCTGGGTTCAAGACCCCACTCCCCCCCACACCTGCAGGAGGAAGCTTCAGTTCAAGTCCACTCTGGGGGAGGTTTTGGTCATTTCCCTCTCTCTCCTCAGCCACTTGTCTTTCTTCTCTTTCTCTTTCTTCTTTCAACGTCTACTAGCATTACCAGTGGCACTCGGTGCCTGCATAATTAATCTAACATGCCCAGTGGCCATTTTCTCTCTCTCTCTTTTTTTTTTTTTTTACTTGATAGGAAAGAAATAGAGAGGGGATAGGGAGACAGAGAGATATCTGCAGCCCTGCATCATGAAACTTCGCTCCTGAAGGTGGGGACCTGGGGTTTGAATCCGGGAACCTGAGCTAGTAATGCATGCACTCAGCTGGGTGTGCTACCACCTGGTCCTGTCTCACTTTCTAGCCTGGAATGGTAAGGATTCCACACACACACACACACACACACACACACACACACACACACACACACCCCGAGAGAGAGAGAGAGAGATGGAGAGAGACAGGGAGAGACAGAGAGAAGGAGAGAGAAAAAGGAGGGAGGGAGGAAGCAACAGAAAGAGAAAGAAGAAAGGAGAGAGGTAAATTTGGGGTACTATCCAGAGAAAGCTGGAGAGGGGGGTGACAGAGGAGTCTGCAGGGCTCACATGCAGTGAGGTGAGGAGGGGCTGGGGGCCCCCTGCCAGCACCCCCAGATCAGACAGGGCTGAGGGGCTGGACTTCAGGAGTGACACTAGCAGGTGACCAGAAGTGACATTAGCAGGTGGAAACGGACAGAATTCCATCCAGCGGGGCCTCCAGGATGAGGCTGCACCTTCAAGGACTCCTGGACAGAGGGCGCTGTTGCCTTCAATAGATACTGGGGGGGGGGGGGGGACACAATCAGGGGGGTGTAGAGACCCCTAGCAACTGTCGCTGTGTGTGCCATTTCACCCCAAGGTGGAAATGAACAGAGACTTGCACAAGGCTGAGGACCAGACAGAAACCAGCGGGGGTGGGGGGGGTGGGAGGGGGGTGTAGCTGGGGGAGGGGCGGGCAGGTGCTCTCATTCTAGTCCCTGCCCCCCCCCGCCCCTCCCCCGCCGGGTGCCTTCACCTGAGCGTCACTGATTAATTATGTGCTAGGGAGAAGACAACGGGCTTGTTACTCTGTAAGGAAGAGGGGCCGAGCAATTAGGACCGACTTATTTCCCCCCATATGGCACGGTCGGCCGAGGCAAGTGTGTGCACGGACACGCAGACTTTCGCAAGAGTGTTTTCTCTGGTGCTGAGCCACCTGGCAAACACTGTCCGACACACGCCTCTGCTGGGCCCGGGCCGGGCCACCTCCCCCATCAACTCTGTCAGGCAGCACGTCTGAAATGGCCAGTAAAGGTGTTCCGGTGCAAACACGTGAACATGGACCTTTTACTTTTTTCTTCCTCTCTCTCTCTCTCTCTCTCTCTCAGACAGGACTTAAAATCAGACCGGATGCTTATCACCCCCTAGAGAGCTGATGCCAGTCCACAGTGTGAGTCAAGACGGTAAGAAGTAAGTACTTAGAGACTCTTCTCCAAGGAAGAGTCTACCAGGAAGAATTTAAAAAAAAAAAAAAAAAAAAAAACCTGAGCTGGGGTTCCCAGGAGATGGGGAGACACCATTCTTAAGGCAAAGGGGATTCTAATTCTCACATCCGCCCTCTAGTCTGATGGCTCCCAGAGGGAAGTGACATTTGAGTCACTGATGGCCTTTCAGGAAGGACGGGGCTGAAGCCAAGAGTCACTAAGTCCTCAGGGAACTGTCCCCACTCACACCCAAAGGGCCATGTGAGGGGCTGGGAGGCAGCTCATCGGGACAGAACACTCTCTGTCTCTCTCTCTCTCTCTCTCTCTCTCTCTCTCTCTCTCTCTCTGCTGTAAGGGCGGACCCAAGTTTGGGCTCCCGGCACTGTGTTTACAAGTAGTGAAGTGCTGTGGTGTTTCTCGCCACAGATGTAAGACTCAAGGTTCCAGCTGCTCGTTTAGAACCACAAAGCGTGCAGACAAAGGTCCCAAGATGGACTGGGTTTGGTGTATTGCACCAAAGTGAAGGACTCTGGGGTCAGGGTCAGGGGGGAGGGTTCAGATCCTGGACCATGATGGTGGAGGAGAAGGGGGGGGGGTAGAGTATTATGTAAAAAACTGAGAAGTGTTACACATGTAATAACTAGTATATTTTACTGTCAACTATAAACCATTAAATCCTCTCAATAAAGATATATATATATATATATATATATATATATCTGACAGTAAAACAAACAACAACAAAAACAAAAAACAAAGGCCCCAAGAATGGCACCAACCCTACGGGGCTCTCACTTCATCTGTGGAAGAAAACATCCCAAGTTCTTTCTTGGGGGGGGGGGGGGTCCCAGACAGCACTAGGGAAGATCTCACTCACTCCAAATAGAAAGTTTCAAAGCACGGCATTCTCCGAAGCAACCCGATTTGTAGCTGAGTCTTTATGCACCTTGTTAAGTTAGACACACGAGAGCCAATTTACACGCCCCATCATCCTCACAGCGCAGTTGTCTGCAAATGGCTTCTGAGAGGGTTCTTCCTGCAAAGCCTTGTGGCTCTCCTCAAAAGAGACAGCAAGTGGACACAGACCTCTTCAGAGATGGGCGTGTTTGTTTCATTTGGATAAATCCCCAGAAGAGGAATTTCCGGGTCATCGGGCAGGTCTATTTCTAGAGCTCTGAGTTCTCCAAACTGCTCTCCACTGGTTTGGACCAACTGGCGTTCCCACCAGCAGTGCTGGAGGGTTCCTTTGCCCCCCCACAACCTCAAGACTCCTTATTACTGTCCTTCCTAATGTAAGGCACTGTCCCAGGAGTAACAGTGACGAATGAGTAGCTAAGAAAGTGGTGCTACAACCCTGACTCTGAATTAGGATGTGTGCTGTAAAAGTGGGTTTGTTTTGTTTTTAGCATTTGGCCCTAAGAGGCTGGATAAGCAGCTGTCTCAGATTGTAAACGTGCCTACATCTGGTTTGGTCGATAGGTACTAGGAAATGCAACAGAGCTGGTACCAGGGAGTTCCTCTACTAACTCTGTCTTGACCTCTGGAGAGTAGGACATGGCCCTGACTCCTTTGGGAACAGCTGGAAAAATATATCCAATTAGTTATAATGTATAACATTCGCAAAGTGCTTTGTAAGCATTTTTTAAAGCTTTTGCTCTTAACTATTTGAAGTAAATTTGTATGTTAACCTCATTTTATAGTACTTAATAAGATACAGAAAAATGTAATTGCTTTGGGACCTAGATGAGTTAAGGACAGACAAAAAAAAAAAACAACTCATATAATTGTAAGGGCTACCCTGTTAAATTTTTCCACTAGTTATATATTAGTTGTATCAGTTCAAAGTAAAAAATAGGGTAAGTGGGACAGTGTACCAAAAAAAAAGAAAAGAAAACAAACATAGGTGGGGTGTCCAGGAGATGGTGCAGTGATTAAAGCACTGGACTTCCAAGCATGAGGCCTCGAGTTCAATCCCCAGCAGCACATGCATCAGAGTGATGCTGGATTTTTCTTTTCTCTCTCTCTCTGTCTCTCTATCTCTCTCCTATTTTTCCCATTAATAAATATTTTTGAAAAGAAAGAAAGAGGTGCTGTGTGTTCATGATGGAGCCATCTCCTGCACCTTATCTTAGATGGCACTTGGAGGAACCGTGTTAAGGAGATAAGCCAGATGAGAAGGGAGAATACCGGGCGAGCTCACTTGGAGATGGGAGAGGCCAGGACAGAAAGGGGAAAGACAAAATCAAGTGTGGACAGGGTGAGGTGTACTGCACCGAAGCGAGGGATTCTGGGGAAGGAGAGCAGGGTGGGGGTGGGGGGGTGTTCTGCAGACACCCACTATAGGGAGATGACCATTCCCATGTTCAACAACTGCACTGTAAACCATTAACCCCATCACGGCCGCCGCCCGCCCACCCAAATGAAGTGAAAACCTAACCAAGCAATCAACCAAAACAGCAGCAAGTAAAAGGGCCGGTGAGTGGTGTTCACACCTGGAGCCACGGCCAGGGAGAGAGGGCTTCCGAGGGGTAGGCACGGCCACAGGGGCAGGTCCCCATAAGATGCAGTCACCATCTCAATTTCTATCTTTCAAAAGCCACCAGGAGCAGTGGATTCATAGGTACTGAGCCCCAGCAATAACCCTGGTGGCATATGAAAAAAATTTGAAAAGACTGCATGAGAACTGTGGTGGGTATGATAAGGAGGGTGGGGGGCACAGAACTTGAGTGGTGGGTGTGGAACTAGACTTGAATTTTTTTTTAAATATTTTTATTTATCATTGAATAGAGACAGAGAAATGGGGGGCGGATATAGCGAGAGAGACAGAAAAAGAGACACACTTGCAGCCCTGCTTCACCATTCATCAAGCTTCTCCTCTACAGGTGGGAACCAGGGGCTTGAACCTGAGTCCTTGCAGACTATAATGTGTAACCAGGTGTGCCACTGCCTGGCCCCTAAGTTTTCTGTTTGTTTGTTTTTTGCCTCCAAGGTTATTGCTGGGGCTTGGTGCCTGCACTACAAATTCATTGCTCCTGGAGGGTATTTTTTTTTCCCTTTTGCTGCCCTTGTTGTTTATCGTTGTTGTTATTGCTGTCGTTGTTGGGTAGGACAGAGAGAAATGGAGAGAGGAGGGGAAGACAGAGAGGGTCTGAGAAAGAGAAGACACCTGCAGACCTGCTTAACTGCTTGTGAAGTGACTCCCCCCCTGCAGGTAGGGAGCCGGGGGCTCCAACTGGGATCCTTCCGCCTGTCTTTGTGCTTTGCGCCAGGTGCACTTATCCCGCTGCCTACCACCAGACTCCCAAGACTATAGGAGTCTTTCTCCTTAATCTCTCCCCTCTCCATTTCTCTCAGTCCTATCAAAATAAATAAAAACATTTTACTAGGTAAATTTAAAACATATTATTGGACAGAGACAGAAACTGAGAAGGTGGGGGGGGGGGGATAGAGACTGAGAGAGAGACAGACGCCTGCAGACCTACTTCCCCACGTGTGAAGCTTTCTCCCTGCAGGTGGGGACCAGGGGCTTGAGCCTGGGTCCTTGAGCACTGTAGTGTGTGCGCTTAACCAGGTGCGCCACCACCTGGCCAAAAACATTTTTTTTAAAGTTGGCCTAGAGTGGTGAACAGCAAAACAGCAAAAATGAAGAAGCTGAGAGGAAGCGGAGAAAGTGGCAGGCTCAGCTTTTGCATCTGGGGTTCAGAAACCCCTTCAGACACTGGGGAGCAAGAGTTTCCTCTTCAGAAGGGAATAACACGACAAGAGCTCACTGAACCCCAAGACCCCCGAGCAGGGCCAGGGCTGGGGTGAGAGGCAGCACCCCGTGGGCAGCCAGCAGGTTCCCCATTTTCTTTTTAAAGTATTTTTATCTATTTTAAATAGACAAAACTTTGAGAGAGGAAGAAGACACCTGCAGCACTGCCTCACTGCTTCTGAAGCTTCCTCCCTGCAGATGGGGGTTGGCGGCTTGAACCCGGTTCCTTGCACATGGTAACATGTACACTCACCCAGGTACACCATTGCCCAGCCCCTGATTTATTTATTTTTTTCAGAGCACACTGCTCAGCTCTGGCTTATGATGATGCTGGGAATTGAGTGTTAGGCATGAAAGTCTTTTTGCAGAAACCATGATACTCTCTCTCCGGCCCCCACGAGGATGACGTTTCTGAAGACTGGGCAGATGCAAAGCATGTCCTCTGAGCTCAGGCCCCATCCTAAGAAGTGACTGTTCTCCCCAAGACAGACAGGATGAGAGACCTAAGAATGACCTTCACTCCTCCAGCCAAGCCAGCCTCCCCGCCCCACATCTTCCCCTTCATCTACTGGGTTCCTGAGAATCAAGAAAACTTACCATCACCGTTCAAAAGAGGAGCAGGGGGACTCCAGCTCCCTGAACATCCTCAGGACACTAGGACGCAGACACTCTCAATTACACTTGAGCCTCTGCCTCTATGAGGTTCCCTGAGGGCTACAAACAGCTGGTGGAGAAGCTGCCTCCAGACCCCAGCTCTGCTCTGAGCTGACTGACCACAAAAGACACCATGACAGCCTCTCAGATCTGACTCCCTGCTTCTAAGGAGTCAGGGAGGAAGGCTCACAGGACTTAGCTGAAGTGATCTGTGAAAAACATAAAAATGTTTTGTGATCTACTCAAAGAGCCACATGAGGTCAGGAGGGGACAAGCAGGTTTCTGGTCAAGTGCAGTAAAACGCAGGGAAGGAGCAGGGCAGAGGCACCCCCCAACTCCACCCCACCCCGGGGCCAGTCCAGATGCTTTGCTGAATGAAGAAAAAAAGGAGGCCCTGAAGAGGAAGGAGTGCTCGGGGGTGACCTGAGCTGAGGTCCCAGGGGGCACTTCCGAGAAAGCAGAGCCCTGTCTCGCTTCCAAGGCTAGGAGACAGACATCATCGCATAAGACCTGACGGCCATGAAAAGCCACCGGCTATAAGATGTGGGGCAGAGGACGGCAAGGGCCATAGAGGCTGGCGTTTGCTTCACGTGCTTGTTTTCCTGTGAGACTAGAGCTGAGTGGCAGCGGGTGTGGAACCCAGGACCTCCTGCATGCAAGTTCTGTGCTCTGCCACTGAACTCTCTCTCAAGGCTGGACTCTTTTTTTTATTAGTGATTTAATATTGACTTACAAAATTATAAGATAACGGGTATAATTCCACATCATTCCCACCACTAGAATTCTGTGTCTCCATTCCCTCCATTGGAAACTGCAGTAGTTCTCCCAAGCTCACAGATATGGGTTTACTATTATTCCTACATCCATCTATCTATCTATCTATCTATCTATCTATCTATCTATCTATCTATCTACCTACCTCTCTCTCTCTCTCTCTCTCTCTCTCTCTCTATATATATATATATATATATATATATATATATATATATTTTTTTTTTTTTTAAACCAGAGCACTGTTCAGCTCTGGCTTATGGTGGTATGGGGGATTGAACCTGGGGCTTTGGAGCCTCAGGCATAAGAGCCTGTTTGCATAACCATTATGTTATCTACCTTCCGCCCAGCTATCTGTCTTTTTATAGACTTGCCCATTTTTCCTTATGGTCCTCTCCTCTTCATACTTACACCTACTACTACTTCAGAATGTCCTTCCTTTCTTTCTCTTCTATCTCTGGGTCCTGACGGAGTTGGGGTTCAGAGCCCTCTGGTCATCTTCCCCTAACATTTCTCCCCCTCTGGGAGTGTGGACCAGAATTCTTTATGGGGTGCAGAAGGTGGGAGTTCTGGCTTCTGTCATTGCTTCTCCACTGGACATGGGCATTGGCAGGTGGATCCACACCCCCAGCCTGTTTCTATCTTTCCCTAGTGGGCAGGGCTCTGGAGCAGTGAGGTTCTAGGAGACATTAGTGAGGTCGGCTACAAAGCTCGACTCTTAATCTGTCCCAGCTTCCTACTTGCAGACACTAGGGAGTGACTTCAAAGTTCATCCCTCTTCCCATAAAGGGATCGACCGCCTCTCTTGATTAGAGAGGGAGCTGGTCAAGTTCAGGTGGGAGACGTGTGACAACCAGAACAAAAAGGCAGGCGGTCCCCTCCCTCCTAACCCCCCAGAGCTTACACTGCACCTGCAGGAGGCCAGAGAGCAGCCCTGAAACAATTCCCGGACAGAATGTTCTAGCAGGAGGGGCAAACACAGGTCAACTGCCAGGTGCCGATGACAGAAATGGCTTAGCCTCCAGCACCCCCAGTCCACAGGGGACCTTCAGAGGGGCCTCCCAGCTGTCCCCCCGCCCCCAACCAAGAGCCCCACCCTTTCTGCTCGGACAGCTGGGAGCTCTCGGGACTTCTGGGAAAAGCCAGCCAACCCTTCCACATGGCCCAGGCTACACCAGAAGCACCCCAGAGGGCCCCTCCCCAGCCTGGGGACCAAATGGCTGCCTTCACTCTCAGCCCCCAAGCCCTGGACCTCTAAAGTGACCCTGCATGTGAGAACCCATACACTGAATAAACAGCCCAGAGAAACCATCTGCTCCAGCCCATAAACCCAGGTAGGAACAGCCTTTGTTTACCCATGGGGTCAGAAGGACAAGATGCAGAACTATGTCCTCCCTGGGACTCGACTGGGGGCGGGGAGGGGGGTTGGGAGGGACAAGGATGGGGGGTGGTCATTAGTCCTCTTAGGCATTCCTGTGTCACTCTGGTTGGAAGAGAGAGCTAGCTGCATGGGGTGGGTGAGGCCTGTTTGCATAGAGAGAGAAAAGCCCAGTGAAGACTCTTCGGGGGAAGGCCTTCTGGGCCTCTGTACAGAGGGACACAAGTGGAATTCCAGAGCTGAGGGTGTGGAGGTGCAGGCAGACACAGGGGTCACAGCTGAGGCCTTTCAAAAAGGCCGAGCTCCTAGCTCTCTTTCTCTGTCTCTCCTAACCAAACAATCCATCTTGGGGCTGGGCGGTCGCTCGCCTGGTAGAGCACATATTTCACCAGGTGCAAGGACCTGGGTTTGAGCCTCCTCCCTCCTCCCCTCCCTCCCTCCCAGCATGGGGTGCCCTGCAGAGACAAGGCTCCATGAGGATGGGAGCAGTGCTACAAGGTCCTTCTCTTGTTCATGCTCTGTCTCAAAAAATAAAGAGCCCAATAAAGATTCCGCCAGGGCCAGTGGAATCCTGTAGGCAGGGAACCCCAGCAATAACCATTGGCAAAAAGAAAGCTAAAAACATGAAAACCAAGGGGCCGATGCTGGCGCACCTGGCTGAACACACACACTACTATTCATGGAGGACCAGGGTTCAAGCCCCCACTTCCCACCTGCAGAGAGGAAAGCTTCAGGAGCAGTGAAGCAAGTCTTCAGGTCTCTCTTTCTCTCTCCCCTCTGTATCTCTCCCCTCTGAATTTCAGTCTCTATCCAGTAAGTACCTAAGTAAATAAACATTAAAAGAATGTATTTTAAAAAATGAAAACCGGGACCAGGTGGTGGCCTATCTGGTTGAGTGTAAATCTTACAGGGCACAAGGGCCCTGGTTCCAGCCCCCTGGTCGCCCCTTGCATGGAGGGAGCTTTATGAGTGGTGAAGCAGTGCTGCAGGTTCTCTCTCCCCTCTCAGCCTATCCAAGGTAAATATAAATAAACAGCTAGATAGAAACCAGGTGCGATTTGGGACACAGCTAAAGCAGTCCTAAGAGGGAAGTTCATAGCTCTACAAACACACATTAGGAAACAAGAAAAAGCACAAATAAACAGCCTGATTGCACATCTTAAAGACCTAGAAGAACAACAACAAAGGAACCCTAAAGCAATGAGAAGGTCAGAAATCACTAAAGTTAGGGCAGAAATAAATAACATTGAGAACAGGAAAACCATAGAAAAGATCAACGAAAGTAAATGTTGGTTCTTCGAATGAGTAAACAAAATCGACAAACCTTTAGCCAGACTCACAAAACAAAAAAGGGAGAAGACCCAAATAAATCAGATAGTAAATGAAAGAGGAGATATCACAACAGACACCGCAGAAATTCAACATATCATGCGAGGCTTCTATGAACAACTATATGCCACCAAGCTAGAGAACCTGGAAGAAATGGACGATTTCCTAGATACCTACCAACTTCCAAAACTAAGTAAAGAGGAAGTGGATAACATGAACAGGCCCATCACAGCTAATGAAATTGAAACAGTTATCAAAAATTTCCGCAAAAATAAAAGTCCTGGACCAGGTGGTTTTACAAATGAATTCTACAAAACCTTCAAAGAAGAATTAATATCTCTACTTTTAAAAGTCTTCCAGAAGATGGAAGACACTGGAATACTCCCTGCCAGCTTCTATGAAGCCAACATCAGTTTGATACCAAAAGCAGACAGGGACACAACCATAAAAGAAAACTACAGACCAATATCTCTGATGAACATAAATGTGAAAATATTGAACAAAATTCTAGCCAACCAGATATAGCAGTATATCAAAAAGATTGTTCATCATGATCAAGTGGGGTTTATCCCAGGCATGCAAGGTTGGTTTAATATACATAAATCAATCAATGTGATCCGCCACATCAACAAAAGCAAGACCAAAAACCACATGGTCATATCAATAGATGCAGAGAAAGCCTTTGACAAAATACAGCATCCCTTTATGATCAAACACTACAAAAAATGGGAATAGATGGAAAATTCCTGAAGATAGTGGAGTCTATATATAGCAAACCTACAGCCAACATCATACTCAATGGTGAAAAACTGGAAGCATTTCCCCTCAGATCAGGTACTAGACAGGGCTGCCCACTATCACCATTACTATTCAACATAGTGTTGGAAGCTCTTGCCATAGCAATCAGACAGGAGCAAGGAATTAAAGGGATACAGATTGGAAGAGAAGAAGTCAAACTCTCCTTATTTGCAGATGACATGATAATATACGTGGAAAAACCTAAGGAATCGAGCAAGAAGCTTTTGGAAATAATTAAATAAATTATAAATAAATAAATAAAATTAACATTCAAAAGTCAGTGGCATTCCTCTATGCAAAAACTAAGAAGAAATTGAAATCCAGAAATCAATTCCTTTTACTATAGCAACAAAAACAATAAAATATCTAGGAGTAAATCTAACCAAGGAAGTGAAAAACTTGTATACTGAAAATTATGAGTCACTACTCAAAGAAATTGAAAAAGACACAAAGAAGTGGAAAGATATTCCATGTTCATGGGTTGGAAGAATTAACATCATCAAAATGAATATATTACCCAGAGCCATCTACAAATTTAATGCTATCCCCATCAAGATCCCAAGCACATTTTTTAGGAGAATAGAAAAAATGCTACAAATGTTTATCTGGAACCAGAAAAGACCTAGAATTGCCAAAACAATCTTGAGAATAAAGAACAGAACCAGAAGCATCACACTCCCAGATCTCAAACTGTATTGTAGGGCCATTATCATCAAAACTGCTTGGTACTGGAACATGAATAGACACACTGACCAGTGGAATAGAACTGAGAGCCCAGAAATGAGGCCCCACACCTATGGACATCTAATCTTTGACAAAGGGGCTCAGACTATTACATGGGGAAAGCAGTCTCTTCAACAAATGGTGTTGGAAACAATGGGTTGAAACATGCAGAAGAATGAAACTGAATCACTGTATTTCACCAAATACAAAAGTAAATTCCAAGTGGATCAAGGACTTGGATGTTAGACCACAAACTATCAGATACTTAGAGGAAAATACTGGCAGAACTCTTATCCGCATAAATTTTAAAGACATTTTCAATGAAAGGAATCCAATTACAAAGAAGACTAAGGCAAGTATAAACCTATGGGACTACATCAAATTAAAAAGCTTCTTCACAGCAAAAGAAACCACTACCCAAACCAAGAGACCCCACACAGAATGGGAGAAGATCTTTACATGCCATACATCAGATAAGAGTTTAATAACCAGGAGTCGGGCTGTAGTGCAGTGGGTTAAGCGCAGATGGCGCAAAGCACAAGGAGCGGCATAAGGATCCCGGTTCGAACCCCAGCTCCCCACCTGCAGGGGAGTCGCTTCATAGGCGGTGAAGCAGGTCTGCAGGTGTCTATCTTTCTCTCCTCCTCTCTGTCTTCCCCTCCTCTCTCCATTTCTCTCTGTCCTATCCAACAACAACAACAACAATAATAACTACAACAATAAAACAACAAAGGCAACAAAAGGAATAAAATAAATATTAAAAAAAAGTTTAATAACCAACATATATAAAGAGCTTGCCAGACTCAAGACAAGAGACAACAAGACAACAAATAACCCAGTCCAAAAATGGGGGGAGGACTTGGACAGAATATTCACCACAGAAGAGGTCCAAAAGGCTGAGAAACACATGAAAAAATGCTCCAAGTCTCTGACTGTCAGAGAAATGCAAATCAAGACAACAATGAGATATCACTTCACTCCTGTGAGAATGTCATACATCAGAAAAGGTAACAGCAGCAAATGCTGGAGAGGGTGTGGGGTCAAAGGAACCCTCCTGCATTGCTCGTGGGAATGTCAATTGGTCCAACCTCTGTGGAGAACAGTTTGGAGAATTCTCAAAAGGCTAGAAAAATGGACCTACCCTACGACCCTGCAATTCCTCTCCTGGGGATATATCCTAAGGAACCCAACACATCCATCCAAAAAGATCTGTGTACACATATGTTCTTGGCAGCACAATTTGTAATAGCCAAAACCTGGAAGCAACCCAGGTGTCCAACAACACATGAGTGGCTGAGCAAGTTGTGGTCTATATACACAATGGAATACTACTCAGCTGTAAAAAATGGTGACTTCACCGTTTTCAGCCGATCTTGGATGGACCTTGAAAAAAATCATGTTGAGTGAAATAAGTCAGAAACAGAAGGATGAATACGGGATGATCTCACTCTCAGGCATAAGTTGAAAAACAAGATTAGAAAAGAAAACACAAGTCGAACCTGAAATGGAATTAGAGTATTACACCAAAGTAAAAGACTCTGGGGTGGGTGGGTGGGTGGGGAGAATACAGGTCCATGAAAAATGATGAATGAAATAGTGGGGGTTGTATTGCTAAATGGGAATCTGGGGAATGTTATGCATGTAAAAAAAAAAAAAAAAAAAAAAAAAGAAGTAGAAACGCAAAGCAGAAATTGACTGAGTTTGGAGTATGGCACCAAAGTAAGAAAGCAGAAGTATACTAGAGTTTGCAGTGAGTACCTCCCTAATACTTCCTCTCCACTTTTCCAAGCTTTGGGTCCATGATTGCTCAACAATTTGTTTGGCTTTGTATGTTAACTCTCTTTTCAGTCACCAGGTTCCAGGTGTCATCAGGATGCCGGCCAGACTTCCCTGGATTGAAGACACCACCAATGTGTCCTGGAGCTCAGCTTCCCCAGAGACCCATCCTACTAGGGAAAGAGAGAGGCAGACTGGGAGTATGGACCAACCAGTCAACGCCCATGTTCAGCGGGGAAGCAATTACAGAAGCCAGACCTTCTACCTTCTGCAACCCTCAACGACCCTGGGTCCATGCTCCCAGAGGGGTAGAGAATGGGAAAGCTATCGGGGGAGGGGGTGGGATATGGAGATTGGGCGGTGGGAATTCTGTGGAGTTGTACCCCTCCTACCCTATGGTTTTGTTAATTAATCCTTTCTTTAATAAAAAAATAAATAAATAAAATAAAATAAAAATAAAAAAGAAAAAAGAAAAACAAGATCAGAAAAGAAAACACAAGCAGAACCTGAACTGGAATTGGCGTATTACACCCAAGTAAAAGACTCTGGGGTGGGTGGGTGGGGAGAATACAGGTCCAAGAAGGATTCAGAGGACCTAGTGGGGGTTGTATTGTTAAATGGGAAACTGGGGAATGTTATGCAGGTACAAACTACTGTATTAACTGTTGAATGTAAAACATTAATTCCCCAATAAAGAAATAAATTAAAAAAAAAAAAAAGAAACCAGGTGTTCACAGGGCGCTGGAGACAGTAAGAGAGCTCTGGGCTGCCTCTCTAGAAAACACCTGCTGTGCACTAGTTGGAAAAGAACATTCCAGCCACACCAGGAAAACTGTAACAGTAAATCAGGGGGTCGGGTGGTAGCGCAGCAGGTTAAGTGCTCATGGCACCACGCGCAAGGACGGGTGTAAGGATCCTGGTTCGAGCCCCGGGCTCTACACCTGCAGGGAGGTCATGAAGCAGTGATGAAGCAGGTCTGCAGGTGTCTGTCTTTCTCTACCCCCTCTGTCTTTCCTTCCTCTTTCCATTTCTCTGTCCTATTCAACAGTGACATCCATAACAATAATCACAACAACGATAAAACAAGGGCAACAAAAAGGGAAAAAAATAGGAGCAGTGGATTCGTAGTGTAGGCACCGAGCCCCAGTGATAACCTTGGAGGCAGAAAAAGAAAAAAAAAAATCAAAGATAGGGCTGGTGCGACAGTACAATAATTATGTAAACGACTCTCGAGCCTGAGACTCTGAGGGCCCAGGTTCAATCCCCAGCACCACCATAATCCAAAGATAAGCAGTGCTATGGCCTCTCTCTCTCATTAAAATAAATAAAAACCTTATAAGAAAAAGAATATCAGGGGTCGGGTGGTAGCACAGCGGGTTAAGCGCACGTGACGCAAAGCGCAAGGACCGGCATAAGGATCCCGGTTCAAGCCCCCGCCTCCCCACCTCCAGGGGAGTCGCTTCACAGGCGGTGAAGCAGGTCTGCAGGTGTCTATCTTTCTCTTCCCCCTCTGTCTTCCCCTCCTCTCTCCATTTCTCTCCGTCCTATCCAACAACAAACGATATCAACAACAACAATAATAACCACAACAAGGCTGTAACAACAAGGGCAACAAAAGAGGAGTAAAAATATATATATATCAAAGATAAGCAAACAAGGCCTGTGCACAGTTAACGGTGACACTGATTCCACTTGCAAAGTGAAAAGGCTCACTCCCATGTTCAGTCAGCAAACATTCCATGAGCTCAGTGCCAGGGAGATGCTGGGGGTGAGAGAGGCAGGGGTCCTGGCCAGAGAAGCCACTGGGACATACATGCGTCTGTTAGGGGCAACTCAGGGAGACTCCTGGAGGAAGGACATCCGTATCCCCTCCCCCTGCCCCTCTAGCAAACCAGAAAGAGGGGCCCCAGGCACTCATGGGTCTGCATCCCACACCAGCATCTCTCTCTCTCCAGAATGCAGAGGAGTCCAATGTAAGCACCTGGACACAAAGGCTGAAGTCAATGTCCTCAGGGTGCTGCCCATCCCTGGGACCAATATAAAAGCTGGACATGCTCTTTCTCTCTCTCCCTCTCCTTCGGGTCTGCACGCCTCTAAAGCCTGTATTATCCTTTTTTTCTATCCGTGCTTTTCCTTGATAAACGCTCATCTCCCTGAAACACGGCTGTCTGTCTCTCTTGTGATTCTTCCCGGTAGATGTCAGTCTAGAACCCAGCCAGGGGGGCTGAGAAGGGACTGTGCCTTTGCCCTCTTCTCTCCTGCTCCCCAGCTACAAGGCCACACCCCACACATGTCCAGGACTGTTTCGAGCGCTTTACCTGCAGGGACTCCTTTGTTCTCTGAGGATTGGGGGGGGGGGGGCTGGGTTGGCTCTCTCTCTGTCCACAGGAGCAGAGCTATCAAGATTCTCTGGAGAGATTAAGTAGCTTTGTTCCAAAGTGATGAGAATCAGCGGGCCCTGGGATTTGAACCCAGGCCACGTAGCTCAACTGTCAGTGATGTATGAGCAAAGAAGTCGGGACTAGGGAGATAGCAGCTGGGCTCAACTCAAAGGGCCTGCAAGGACGCATTGGAGTTTATGAGCGCAGGGCTGGGGGAGACAAGAGAATGGTCCTTTCCAAACAGTAGCTACAAGTGCAAAGCACAGACAGCAATTATCAAGTCAAAATGCTTTTTATTTTCATTTACAGTTATTGTCTGATAGGACAGAGAGAAATCGAGAAGGGGAGACAGAGAAGGAGCAAGACACCTGCAGACCTGCTTCACCACCTGTAAAGCTTCCTCCCGTTCAGGTGTGGGGGTGGCTCGAACCTGGAACCTTGGCCTCAACCAGCTGTGCTACCACCCAGCCATGCAAAATGTTTTTGTTTTAAATAATTTATTTATTTATTCCCTTTTGTTGCCCTTTTTTTTTAATTGTTGTAGTTATTGTTGTTACTGATGTTGTTGCTGGGTAGATCAGAGAGAAATGGAGAGAGGACGGGAAGACAGAGGAGAGAAAGATAGACACCTGCAGACCTGCTTCACCGCTTGAGAAGCGACTCTCCTGCAAGTGGGGAGAGCAAGGACCAGGATCCTTACACTGGTCCTTGCGCTTTGCACCACCTGCACTTAACCTGCTGTGCTATCGCCCAACTCCCGTAAAATGTTTTTTTATAGATGTGAACACATCTGTGTGGTTATTCCTGAGGCGAGGGAGTCTCCCTCAGTTCCTAGCTCAGTTGTGGCTAGGGGTGGAGCCTGGCATGGTTTGCATGGAAGAAACCACAGAAGGTAAAGTTGTCAGCATGGCGTTGAGCAGAAGGGCTCCGTGAGAGACCCAGAAATCCTGCATAGTCCTCACCAGGAAGCATGGAAACTAAATACCTCACCCGACCAGTCTGGCTACAGAGAGAAGAATCTGAGGAGGGGGGAAGAAGGAGGGAAGAGGCACGTTTATTTTTACTTCTCTGTTTATTTTTACTTCTCTGGCTGATTCACAAAGACTTGTGTTCCCCAGAATAAAGGGGAGGGTCCTGGATCCCAGAGAGATAAAAATCAAAGGTAAGATCCAAAGGTCCCAGGCCCAAACGGTGAGCCCACACAGCTATCCTGAACCAGCACCTCACCCCCACACCCACGGAAGCCCACTCTGAGATGAACATAATTTCAGTGAGTCACAGCCCGGCCAGTCCTGAAATGAGGGGTTGCAGGCGGGCATGCTGGTTATTAAATGTTGGTCTCGGTAGCCCCTGGGAGTAACAGACAGATCATCTCCACTGCAAAAACAGGCTGGGTGCCCTGAGTTTGTTTATATGGGGTGTGTGTGCGTGTGTGTGTGTGTGTGTGTGCACATGTGTGTGTGTGCGTGTGTGTGTGTGTGTGTGTGCGTGTGTGTGTGCACACTTGGGGGGGCTCTTTCGAATCTTCATGCACCCTTTTTGTCCCCCCCCCCCCCACAAAACAAACGAGAGAGGTGGTATGTAGGAGCCGGAAGACAGAAGATTCAACCCATCGAGTTCTGTGCATGTTCACCCTTGTGCTTAAATGGGTTGTTGATGTGCATTCTAGCCAGACACACACCCCTCGATGCCTTGGGAATCAGGCCTGCTCTATACATACATGACAGGTTTGCATACTGGGGAGAAAGACAAAGGAGGGCAGCGTGGGGTCAAAGAACTGAACAGAGCTTTCTAAAGAAGAGACTCTCATGGCCCACCGACGTGAGAAGCAGTGCTCCGCTTCTCATTACAGCTGCACTGAGGTTCCATCTCTCACTGAGGGAATCGCTTATATCAACGCACCAGGAAATGGCAGGTGTGGGAGAGGTTGTGGCGAAAAGGGCAACTCTTCTGTGCTGCTGCAAACTGGGAGTGCAGACTGGGGAGGCCCCTCTGGGAGGCTGTATGAACAGTCCTCACATAAAAGTGGAACTACCTTATGGTCCAGCAGTACCACTCTGAGGACTCTCAAACACCCACTGGAAGGGACATTCGCACCCCTAGGCTCATAGCTGCACTGTTCACAGTAGCCAGAGAGTGGCAGCAGCCTAAATGCCCATCCACAGATGGCTGGCTAAAGAAGCTACGGGCTATGCACTCCATGAACTACTCCTCTGCAATCCAAAAAGGTGATACTGTGTCCTTGGGAACACAATGGATGCAACTGCAGGTGATTATGTGAAGGGAAATAATAAGAGATGAAAGACAAACTACCAGACGGTTTCACTCATATATGGAATCCAGAGAACTGAAACATATAGACTTGCCCCCCACAAAAAACAAACAAACAAAAAAAAAACCAAAAAAAACCAGAACCAAAGCGAACTGTTTCTAAGACTTTGTGAGAACGCTGGTGGTAATCTTTGGGAGGGTGGGGAAGCAGAGCTTTGGTGGTGGGAGTGGTGTGGAGCTATGCACCCTGTGATCTTACAATTTTGTAACCCACTATTGATCAGAAATAAAAATGGAAAGAGTAAAAATCCCTGAGAAATTCAGCAGCAGAACTCTAAAAAGGACCAGCCAATACAAGGGCTCCCACTGATGAACAGCAAATAAAAGAATGATAAATAAATAAATAAATAAATAAATAAATAAATAAATAAAACAAAAACACAAGAGGTTCTGTGGTGGTTTTCCTGGGAGTTTTCTTGCTGGCACCTTAGAGAAATGACGTGCGTGCACACACACGTGTGCAAAGACAAATGCATGCCTACACCTACACACACACACACACACACACACACACACACACACACACTCTTACCCAGTGTTGCGATGAGCAAACTAAACTCAGCCCTTTCCCAAGGGTGACTTGCATCAATGCCGACACGGCACAACAACACAGACACGCAGAGGCGTGAGTGCGCAAAGCCACAGTCAAAACCAAGGGATGCACGCACACCCTGATGTCCCTTTCTAAGGCCGATCGTGCAAGAAACCAGGATGGCTCAGAGGACATGCCGTGGTGGGGAGGTGGGTTAGCACCCCTCCCCGTCATCCTGCACCAGATGGCGACAGGCTTCCCCCTTCTCGCCCCTACACCCCCGCCCCCCCCACACACACACGTTTCAGAGCGCGTGCGCGAGCTCACTCACCGGGACCTCAAACGCCTCCTGTGTGTCATCCAGCATCTGGATTTTGATGGACATGAGCTTTCCTGAAGGCGTCGGGGGTGGCTTCTGCCCATGCTCTAGCGTGCTGATCCCCGAGTTCTCCGGGGCGCCCAGTCTCGAGCCGGGAGTTGGCTTCTGCTCTATTTCTCCCATGGTGAAAGCAGGTGGCGCGGTGCCTGTGTGGGTGGGGGGGGAAGAGAGGGCGTCAGAAGAGGAGACCTGGAGATTTAAACCAGCTAAACGGAGGGGAAGCAGGTGCGGGCTTAGAGGGGGAGCCCTGGGACTTGGGTGTGGACTGCAAACAGGTGGTTTGGTCAGCCCCTGAACATTGCAGGCTGCCATGACACGATGATACTTAAGATTTTTTTTTGTTTTTTTGCCTCCAGGGTTACTGCTGGGGCTCAGTGCCTACACTACAAATCCACTGCTCCTAGAAGCCATTTTTCCCATTTTGTTATTGCCCTTGTTGTTGCCATTGCTGCTGTTGTTGAATAGGCCAGAGAGAAATGGAGACAGGAGGGGAAAACAGAGAGTGGGAGAGACAGACCGCTTGTGAAGCCTCCCCCTTCCACTCCCCCCATGCAGGTGGGGAACCAAGGGCTCCAACTGGGATCCTTGTGCTGGTCTTTGTACTTCACGCCATGCGTGCTTAAGCTACTGCACTACCGCCCATCCTCTAAGAATTTTTTTTTACTTAAATTGATTTTTTTAATTTACAATTTAATGCGAAACAGAGGAAAGGGGGAGAAATAGGGAGAGAGAGAGCCAGAGAGGCACATGCAGCCCTGCTTCACCACTCATGAAGCCTCCCCTCTGCAGGTGGGGACCGGAGGCTTGAACCCAGGTCCCTGTGCGTGATAACACATATACTCAACCAGGTGTGCCACCCCCCAGCCCCCACAACGATACTTCCACCCTTGAGAAAAGGATGGAACCACACCCCCTAGCCGCAGCTGCCTCCCCCCCACCCCCATCAGCTCTCTGGCCCGGGATGTCACGTCCCCCGGCGGGTCCCAGCACACAACTATGTGTTTCATCCTCGGGCAAAGTTTCCGTGCGTCTTACGTCTCCTCCAGGTTTAATTGTCAGATCTTAACAGTCCCTACTGTGCATTCCCTTGCGCTGGGCATGTCATCATCATCATCGCTATTATCATCCTGTGTCTACAGTGCGGCGGCCTGACTTTTTACACATTTCAGGTCAGGCGAGAAGATAATCAACAGGGCCGGGACTGTAGCATTAGCAGCAGCTAATTATCTGTGATGGACACTGGGGCAGTGCTGAGTCACTTGGGCATCACGGAGCGAGATCAAGCCCCCAGCGTGCGTGTGTGCAGTCAGTCTGGAGAAGGAGTACGAGACATATTCACACACGCATGCGGTTGGGGTCTCCTGACTTAACTCTTCCTTCCTCACCTGTTTCTGTGGCAATAACCTGACTCGATTTGCCCCTGCCACCCACCTTTCTGCCCATTACCATGTTCTACAGCCAAGAAACTACATCAGAGACTCAGGTCTCACCAACACAGACAGCCACCCCCTGGAAATAACAACAACAACAACAACAATATGAAAACACAGGGGCCAGGTGTTGGTGCGCTCGACTTGAGCTTACATGTTACCACATGCAAGGACCAGAGTTTGAACCCCTAGCCCCACCTGTGGGGGAAAGGCCTCATGATCAGGGAAAAAGAACTGCAGGTATTTCTCTTTCTCTCTCCCTCTCTCTTACCCATCTGTTTCTCTATCAAATAAATAAATAAAAATATATTTAAAAAAAACAAATCAAGACACCAAGGTGATTTTCCTTAAGAACAAAATGCCAGGCGGGGAGATAGCATAATGGTTATGCAAAAAGACCCATGCCTGAGGCTTTCAAGTCCCAGGTTCAGTCCCCAGCATAAACCAGAGCCATCTTCTCTCCCAAAACTTCCACTTCCTCCTCCTCCTCCCTCCCTCCCCCTCTTTCCCTCTCCCCCCCCCCAGAAATTCTTCCAGGCTTTTTCACACGTGGCTCTTAATGCTGCCAACACCTTCTCAGCCTGAAAGCTTCCAACAGGTGCTTCAAGCCACAATTCAGACCCACGCCCCAGCCCCGGCCCCCGACGCAGTGTGCAGACTACCCTGCCCCTGCCGCCCATGACCCTGCCAGGTCTCAGCAAGGAGGGCAACCCTGGCTGCATGCGCTGCTTTCCCACCCCCACCCACCTGCCCACTCGGCCAGGGCACTGCGAGCACACTAAGGCGCCTGTCTGCAACAGTCTGGGGCTCTCAGCCCCCGCAGGACGCTTGGCACAGCACGGAGTTCAACGCTCAAGAGGTGAAGAGCCAGGGTGGGGGGAGGGCGCAGGTGGTGACACACGTTAGCATGCGCACGGACCTGGGTTCAAGCCTCCGTGCCCCACCTGCAGGGGGGGACGTTTCATGAGCAGTGAGGCAGCAGGTAGTTTTCTTTCCCTCTCTCATCTCTCCTTTTCCTCTCAACTTGTATTTCTACCCAAAACCAAAAAGTGAGTTAAGGAGTGGACAGGGAGGTGGCTGGATGAGCAGAGCACATGAGGCGCCAATGTGAGGTTCCGAGTTCGATTTCCCAGCACCACCTGCGATACTGTTCATCCTCTCCCTCTTCTGTGAATAAACAGACTTTCTTTTCTTTTCAACAGAGACCAAGAGGCAGAGGCAGAGAGAGACCACAGCACTGAAGCTTCCTTCAGTAGAGTGGGGGGCTGGGCTGGAGCCTGGGCGGCGCACCACTCCAGTGAGCTATGTCTTACACTTCGGAGAGCATTGTCACCCGTCAGCCCTTCTCCTCGGGAAGCACCATCGGCTGGCGGGCCTCATGGTGCGTCCTCCCCGACTGATCCTCATTCCTGTCCTCAAAGGTCTGTTTCTGGAAGGTTCCAAATGGGAACACCTGCCAGGTTCTCAGCCAGCGCCCCCAACATTCTCACTATGACACGGCGGGGCTGGCTCTGAGGTCAGAGGGTCACAGGCCAGACAGTCACTCAACCCCAAAGGACGTGACTCTGGACGAGGCCTATGGGGGAGGGGGGGAGAAGAGACAGACATTTTCTGCTGCTCCGTTCTGCCGCACCCCCTCCTTCTCCCCAAGGACCACCCCCGCCTCTCGGGTCCCTGTTCCTGCCACTGAGGCTCACAAGGCTGGCGCCCTCCCCCTCTCTGGCCTCCAGGATCTCAGGGCCTGCACAGTTCCACTGCTCCCAGCAGACTATCTTTCTCTTCCATTTCAGACAGAAAGGGACAGAGGGGGGGACAGGTGGAGGGAAGAGACACCACAGCCCTGCTCCACCATTCATGGAGCAGGTGCTGTGCATGGTGCTGCCAGGAGGAGCCGGGGACTCCAACTCAGGTTCTCTGACACGGCGAAGCGTGTGCCCTGTCTCACTGAGTGCTCACTCCTCCCCTTCTGAAGGCCATCTGTGACTTTCAGCGTCTTTATGGAAGGATTTAATTTCTGTCCTAAGAAGATTAAATCAAAGCAAAACCCACTAGGGGGCAGATGTTAGGCTAGCTGATTGGGCACACACACTACCACGCCTCAAGCCCCAGGTTCAAGCCCCAGGTCCAACCAGTGTGTGTGTGTGTGGGGGGGGGTTCAAAAGTGGTGGAGTAGCGTGCAGGTGTCTTTCCTTCTCTCTCTCTCTCCTTCCCTCCCTTTCAAAAAAAAAAAAAAAAAGGATGGGGGAGGGAAATGGCCAAATGGCCACCAGGAGTTATAGAATCACTGTCCAGATACTGAGCCCCAGTGATAACGCTGGTGGCAAAAATAAACAAGGGGCCTGGTGGTGGCACACCTGGCTGAACGCACCTGTTACAATGTGCAAGGACCCGGGTTTGAGCCCCGGTCCCCACCTGCAGGGGGAAAGTTTTGAGAGTGGTGAAGCCGGGCTGCAGGTATCTGTCTCTCTCCCTCTCTATCAACCCCTTCTCTCTCAATTTCTGGCTGTCTCTATCCAATAAATAAAGATAATAAAAAGTAAATAGATAAATAAATAAAACTGTCCTGTAGAAAGAGCTAAAAAATGTGACCGGTCAAGGTGACAGTGAGGTTGCATCAGGGGCGCCTGGTCATTCTGCTCGGTGCCTATTCTGAAATACCTTCTCTTGTGTCCACTCGGGCGCTGCCGGCCTTTACATACTATCTACAGTTAAACCAAAATCTTCTCCCTCTGGTCTGCTTTTCTTTGAAATTAATAGGTGAAGTGTATCGCCCACAACTGCCTAGTTAGCCTCCACTTTGCAGGACTCTTATTATGAACTGCTGGGAACTGCTCTTACTGCTGCGCATCAAATCTCCAGGTGAAAAGCTGGGGAGGTTTGGCCTAATGGCTTTTATGCAAAAAGACTTTCATGTCTGAGGCTCTAGGGTCTCAGGTTCAATTTCAGTACCACTATAAGCCACAGCTAAGCAATGCTTTGCTAAGAAGAAGAAAAAAAAAAGCCTAAATATCCATACTATGGTTCTGTTAACTTTGAAAACTGTATAACCCTCTCATATAAATAATAGTATGGATCTTACCTATTTAATTTGTTTTTTTAATGAGAGAGAGACAGATGGGAGGGGGAGGTAGGCAGTAGCACACCTGCTAAAGTGCACACATCACAGTGTGCAAGAACCCAGGTTCAAGCCCCCGGTCCCCATCTGTAGGTGGAAAGCTTCACAAGTGGTGAAGCAGTGCTGCCGGTATCTCCCTGTCTCTTTTCCTATCTCCTCCTCCCTTCTCAGTTTCTTTCTGTCTCCATCTAATAAATAAGTAAATGAGAGAGGGGGAGATCAATTAAACCCAGGGCCTCAGAGTCTCAGGAATGAAAGCTTTTTGCAGAACCATTATGGTGTCTCCTCAGACCAATACGATGTAAAATAAAAACAAAACAGGAAAAAAAAAAAAAAAAAAAAGACCTACTACTGGACACCAATGTGAAATGAACGAGCCACATTTTCAAACTGTTCCATCCACCAGGGGTGGGAGTTGTACATCCCTCCCAGAACTACCACTAGGCAGGCAGGATCTCTTCCAGTAGGCGTTTCCTGCTCGCGGTCTCACGGCCAAAAATAAGTACTCGCCCTCCAGAGAAAAGGATGGTGTCACGTTGCCTTCCCCACCGACCTCCTGTGCCACGTTCTCTTGCTCTGGGACGACTTTTGGAAGCTTCAGGGCTGCCCGCCTACCTGTGGGCCTCTGTGCTGGTCTGCACCCTGCCCCCACCCCACAGCCCCCAGAATGCACAGGTTGATTGGGGAAGGCTTGGCCACTCTGTCTCCCATGACACTGGGACAAAGACATGTGGCTGAGGTCACATGTGTCCTGCCGGGGGCTGATGACAGAGAAGGCTCCACACTCCCACCTCAAAGCTACCAGCTTCCCAGTACAAATGCATTTTCTCCTCATTCAGACGAGCCAGGCAAGGGTAATGCCAACTTCTCCAAAGCTGGGCTCTCCAGATCCCCCAGATGAAGACAGGCTGCCATTTGTAGCACCCCGGCAATAAAAAAGAAAAGAAAAGAATCACACTGGGGGCTGGGCAGTGGCACTCCTAGTCAAATACCTGAGTTCTAGCCCCTGATCCCCATCTGAAGGGGAAAGCCTCATGAGAAGAGAAACAAGTACCACAGGTCTCTCTCTCCCTCTCTATCTCCCCTCCCCCCCTGAATTTCTCTCCATTGCATCCAATAAAAAATAGAAAAAATGGCCACCAGGAGCAATGGGTTTGAAGTGCAGGCACCGAGCCCCAGCAATAACCCTGGTTGGGGGTGGGGGGGGTGATCAAGCTGAAACTAGAGCAAGGTACAGTGGGAGTGCCCAGGACTCGCACATAAATCCCATTTAATCCCTGGTACTGCATAAACCAGAGCTGAGGGACACTCAGGATTCTCTCTCCTAAAACTAAGGACACGAAAATCAGAGTGAGCTCATGACTAAGAGACAGTTACTGAGAACTTGAACTGTCTTCGCGCTTCAAAGATGACCTCACTCCTGTGCTATTTCCACTTGGGGTGCTGACCTTTCAGCCAGGCATGCCCCCTCCCCCTTTATCTGTTCTCACCTCGTAAGCAGGCTCACTACACAGGGAAAGAAAGGCTTGTCTGGCCTGGGGGTATGGACTGACCTGCCAACACCCATGCCCATGCCGCGCAATTACAGAAGCCAGGACTCCCATTTTCTATACCGCAAGAGAATTTTGGTCCATACTCCCAAAGGGGAAGAAATGCTAGAAAATGAACAGAGGTCTCTGAACCATAATTCTGTCAGGACCCAGACAAAGAAGAGGAAAAAAAGGACACTCGGAAACAGTAATAGATGTAGGGGTGACTTAGAAAGGAAGAGAAGGCAGGACCATAGAGATGGGCACCGAGCCCGTGTTAAATAACCCTGGTGGCAATAAAAATGTTAAGTGCACCCCAAGGAGGCCCCATGTCCCTTCCTTTATAAGAGGACACAGTGCAAGTCAGACGTCCTAGGACCAGGAAGTGGATCCTCTCCAGAGAGTGAATCAGTCACTGATTAGACTTTGGACTTCCCAGCCTGCAGAACTTCTAACTTCCTTTGTGGGGCTGGACGTTGGCACACCAGACTGAGTGCACGCAATACAGTGTGCAGGAGCCTAAGTTCAAGCCCCCAGCCCCCATCTATTTCCCTCTCCCCCTCTCAACTGCTCTCTCCCCGTCAAGTAAAATAAAGGGAAAAAAAAATGGCCACTGGGAGCAGTGGCTCTGTCATATGGGCACTGAGCCCCCAGCACTAGCCCTAGTAGCAATAATTTTTTTAAAAAGATAGAAGAAAAAGACAAATTTTATTTGTTCGTAACTTCCCCAGGTCTGTTAAGAGTGATCCAGTTGAGCTGTGACAGACAACAGAGGGAAACAGCTAAAAGGAAAGGTGCACTGGGGGAAACAGGAGGGTGTTGGAGTAGGCTAGTGAAAGCACGCAAAAGGTTTAAAAAAAAAAAAAAAAGGCAAAGGGATGGCAAACAGAGGTGGCCCAACCTACACACAACGGTTGCCCTTAAAGAAAATGAACAAAAAGAACAAGGGGAAAAAATAAGAGTATAATTCAGAAACACATTCCAGGAGTCCAAGATGATTCTCCACACTACAAGGCCATGTGAGAGCTCAGAAATACGCCCTACAAAATGAAAAACACCAAGTCATGTCCTGCATCTCCACACATCTCCAGGAACTAGAGGAAAAGCAGTGTCTTTGGTGCAAAGTTCTAAGAAATATGAGAGCCCAGTTCAGATCCCTCCCCAGTAGCCTTCAACGTTGAAAGCTCCTGATTATGTCCTCAAACCAAAGAGCAAAGCTGTAAATCTCCTCAAATTTCCACATCTCACAGTCGGACATCTGAAGTCGCCCAGAATTTGGCAAAGCGAGTTCCGCCGGTCCTTCTGGAAGGAGACACAAAGACTCCAGCAGCACAAGAGGCCACAGTTCAGCAGAGAGGGCCATGATGTGGGGCTGCTGGTCCGAGTTGAGTCCCTTTATGCTGTGAGAGGAGGACCAGAATAATTGTGACGGCTGCGGTACCTTCTAACTCCTGACAACAGAAATAAAGTCTCGGGAGTTGGGTGGTAGCACAGCAGGTTAAGCACAGGTGGCACAAAGTGTAAGGATCCTTGGTTCAAGCCCCCACCTGCAGGGGAGTCACTTCATAGGTGGTGAAGCAGGTTTGCAGATGTCTGTCTTTCTCTCCCTCTCTCTGTCTTGCCTTCTCACTCCATTTCTCTCTGTCCTGTCCAACAACAATAAAGCAAGGGCAACAAAAGGAAATGAATAAAATTTAAAAATATATAAAAGCTGTGAATAAATGTATCTTTTAAAAAAAGAATATTTATAAAAGAAATAAAAAAGAAAGAAAGTCTCTCAGACAGCGGCAGAGACACAGCAGGCGTGAGGATGCCAGGCTCTGAGCTAACTGTTAGCAAAGGCCTTAAAATGAATCTCCAAAGAGCATCTGAGTCTCTGAGGACACACCAAGGGACTGAGATAAGATGGTCACCACCGCAGGCCACCGGGAATGGCCAAGGACACCACAGGTGGTGGCAACATTACCCAGAACAAGCAGCAGCACCCAGTGCCCAGCACGAGGTGTACCAAGAGGCCTAGCAATCACCGGCTGCCCCAGCACAGACCTTGCGGGCCTGACCGAGGCTCACAGTCCTGCCTCTGTGCCACATGCACCGGAGTGGTGCTCTGATCTCTCTCTCTCCATCTGATAGCAAGTAAATAAATCTTTGGGGGGGGGGGTCTGGGCGATAGCACATCTGGGTAAGCACACACAGTACTAAGCGTAAGGACCCGAGCAAGGACCCAGGTTTGAGCCCCCTGCTCCCTACAAGCAGCAAAACGGGTCTGCAGGTGTCTTTCTCTCTTCCTCTCTATCTCCCCCTCCACTCTCAGTCTATTTCTGTCCTATCCAATGAAAACAAATAAAGAAAAAAGAAAGAAAAGAGTAAAAATGGCCTCCGGGAGCAGATTTGTAGTGCAGGCACCGAAACCCAGCGATAACCCTGGAGGCAAAAACAAAGCAAAAAGAGCACCAGTGGTGAATGCCTATGGCAGGCGGCTCAGCCCCATAAGGAGCTATTCTTTGTTTCCCTTTATTTCATTTTTTTTATGAGGGATTTAATATTGATTTACTAAATTATAAGATCAACAGGGATTTAATTCCACATCTTTCCCACCACCAGAATTCTGTGTCCCCGTTTCCTTCCACTAGAAACTGCAGTAGCTCTCCCAAGATCAGACAGGGGCTGATTGTCTATCACTATATATATATATATATATATATATATATATATATATATGCCTTTTTCCTACATTCCTGCCTTCACTTCCTCTCCAAGTCCCATCTATATATATCTATTACTGCTTCCAAATGTCCTTCCTTTTCTTCTCTCTGATAAGGAAGATAGTGCCCGGTTTCCTCCGGTGGTCTCTTTTTGCTTCTTATTGTTATCTTTACTGACTGGATAGAGACAGTCAAAAAAAAGAGGGAAAGGGGAGATAGAGAGGAAGAGAGACACCTGCAGCCCTACTTCCCCACTTGAAAGCTTTCCCTCCGCAGGTGGGGACAGCGGGCTCAAGCCCAGTCCTTGTGCACTGTAAGCTGTGCGCTCAGCCAGCAGTGCCACCACCTGGCCCTTCCTCTGGGGGGCTCCAGATTTGTTTCCTTTCCTTTTTTTTTTTTAAATTGTTTTATATTTATTTATATATTTTCCCTGTTGCCCTTGTTGTAGTTATTATTGTTGTTGTTAGATAGGACAGAGAAATGGAGAGAGGAAGGGAAGACAGAGAGGAGGAGAGAAAGACAGACACCTGCAGAACTGCTTCACCGCTTGTGAAGCGACTCCCCTGCAGGTGGGGAGCCGGGGGCTCAAACTGAGATCCTAACGCCGGTCCTTGCGCTTCGCATGTGCACTTAACCCGCTGCGCTACCGCCCGACTCCCTGTTTCCTTTTCTGTGATGGCACAAAAACAAGATTCCTGGTGACAAATGCTTTGGGGCCTGGTGGAACGGGGGGTACAGAGGTTTACTTCCCCTATCATTTATCCCTCAGGGAGTATGGACCAAAGTTCTTTTTTGAAATGCAGAAGATGGAAGGTCTGGCTTCTATAACTGCTTTTCCCCTAGACCTGGATGCTGGCAGGTCGATCCATACCCCCAGTATAAGATGGCAGTGCTCACCAACAGAGAAGTGGTGGTGGCGGTGGTGGTGGTGGTGGTGGTGGTAGTGTGGTGAGACTTCTACAGGGATGCAGCCACACTGCCCAGAGCTTTATAGGGTGTCAAGCAAAGTTAATCTGATTAAAAGCTAGAAGAACCGGGAGTCGGGCTGTAGCGCAGTGGGTTAAGCGCAGGTGGCACAAAGCACAAGGACCGGCATAGGGATCCCGGTTCGAACTCCGGCTCCCCACCTGCAGGGGAGTCGCTTCACAGGCAGTGAAGTAGGTCTGCAGGTGTCTGTCTTTCTCTCCTCCTCTCTGTCTTCCCCTCCTCTCTCCATTTCTCTCTGTTCTATCCAACAACAACAATAACTACAACAATAAAACAACAAGGGCAACAAAAGGGAATAAATAAATAAAATTAAATTAAAAAAAAAAAGCTAGAAGAACCAAGATCTTCAAAATCTGCTGAGAGAGAGGAATACGCTGGTGTGTGCTAATGAGACGGGTGGGCCTCCACAACCTTCTCAATGAATGAATAAAGGGGCAAACTCTGCTGTGCGGCATGGGGGTGGTCACGTGACAGTACGGCTTTCCGCTAAATACCTTGGCTTGGACAATTAACAGAAGCCAAAGTTCTGGCAAGCTAGTTATTACCTCAAGGCATCAGCTAAAGGCATCAGTAAAAAGTAGGAACCCACACACACAAATATTCTTATAACCCCAGAGAACTCTCTAGAAGGACACAGGAAACAGCCTGATTAAGACGGGAGTGAAAGGCATAAAGATGTACCTCTCTCTCTCTCTCTCTCTCTCTCTCTCTCTCTCCACTTTTCTGGGTCTTCTTTCCCATTGTCCACCCCATGAAACACAACACCTATTAAAAATGAGCTCAGCTTACTGGCTGAGTGCACACATTACCACCAGCAAGGACCTGGGTTCAAGCCCCCACTCCCTGTTCAAGCAGGGGGGAAGCTTCACGAGTAGTGGAGAAGTGCTGCAGGTGTCTCTCTCCCCTCACCCCAACTTCTGTCTTAATCCAATAAAATAATGAAAAGAAGAAAAAAAATGGCTGCCGGGAGCTGTGCATTTGTCATGCTGGTACTGAGCCCAGCGATAACCCTGAAGGCAATAACATAAAATAAAATGCTCACTACTAAAAGGGCATAATTCTGCAGACTACCCCTACCCTAGTCCATCTAAAGCAGGGGGAGACTTCTTTCTGCCTTGGCCCTTTGGTATTTACAACAGCCTCCTCGGGCCATACCCGATTATCAATTTTAAAATGAACATCTAACGTTTCAACTAGAAAAAAAGCTCCATCTGGCTGCCTTGGCGGGGCCAGAAAGAGATGTTTCCCACCGCTGATCTAAAGAATGACTTCTCAGGAGATCAAAGTTACAGGGAATAAGGCTAGTTCACAGGCTGGTCAGGAGAAGGGTCAGCAAGCTTTTCCACCCTGTTTTGAACATAAGCTACTCTTAAAAGTCCAAGTTGGGCTGAAGAGACGGCATAATAGATATAGCAAGAAAAAGAAAAAAAATGTTCCATGCCTGAGGCTCTGCAGTCCCAGGTTCAATCCCCAGCACCACCATCAGCCAGAGCTGAGCAGTACTCTGATCTCTCTTTCCCTCTCATTCATTAAAATAAAGTAAATATAATTCTTTAATAATATTAACCTTGCACAGAAGCTTATCCAGGCTTGAGCTGAAATTGAGGAATGGAGTGGGTGGCTGGTGGCAGGTGGCAGGGTCAGGCAATGCAGGCAGAGGAGGGGAGCAGATTCATCGCTGGGGTGGGGACCTCAAACTCAGCAGAAGGCAGCTCTGAAAACCTCTGACCTGCCCAAAAGCCGGTTCCCCCGGTCCCTCCTCCAGCGACCAGTGGGGTCGGGTCCCACGTCTTCACTTCCGGGGAGCTTTCATGGGGCGCCTTGTGGCTCCCACGATGAGAAGCCATCTCTGTCATCAGCATCCTTTCTCCCGGCAGGTCCCTTGCCCCCTTAAGATAGCGCTAGAACCCCAAATTCTTTTTTTTTAATAATTATTTATTTACTCCCTTTTTGTTGCCCATGTTTTAGTTTTGTGGTTATTATTGATGTCGCCGTTCTTGGATAGGACAAAGAAATGGAGAGAGGAGGGGAACACAGAGAGGGGGAGAAAAAGACACCTGCAGACCTGCTTCACCGCTTATGAAGCGACTCCCCTGCAGGTGGGGAACTGGGGGCTTGAACCAGGATCCTTACACAGGTCCTTGCGCTTTGCGCCACCTGCGCTTAACCTGCTGCGCTACAGCCTGACTCCCAGAACAACAAACTCTAACCACTTTTTCCAAGTCACTTTTCTTCCCCTGTGAACCCACCTGTAAATGATCAAATCTGTCTTTTCTCTGGCTTTAGAAGAAGAAAAATAAAAATAAGGCTGCCAGGACCCAGGTTCAAGTCCCCCAGGCCCCACCTGCAGGGGGGAGAGGCGTCTGTCTCTCACCTTCTCTATCTCCCTTTTCCCTCTTGATTTCTGTCTCCATCAGATACATTTTATGGGGCCAGGCGGTGATGTACCTGGTTGGGCACACGTGTTACAATGCACAAAGACCCGGGTTCGAGGCCCCAGTCCCCACCTGCAGGGGGAAAGTTTTGCGAGTAGTGAAGCAGTGTTCCAGGAGTCTCTCTGTCTCTCTCCCTATCATCCCCTTCCCTCTCAAATTCTGTCTGTTTCTAGCCAATAAACAAATAAATATGATTAAAAAATTAAAAACAAAACAAATTTTAAAATGAATAAATAAATTTTTAAAAATTTTAAAAGGGAAAGAAAAACTCAAAGGGGCAGGTTCTCTGAGGAGAAGCGACCTACGGCTTAGCTCTGCGGGCCCGGAAACCAGGGTGCTGGAGCCCCGGTCCCCCACCCCAAGCTCCTTGAGGTTGAGGGGGATAAGGAAGGTGTCACTCGTTAGGGGACAAAAATCAGCTGTCAGCACCCAGAGAGCACAGGACAGGAGGGTGGGCGAACCCAGTGAACCCCACCAGCTTCCTCCCTGCTGGAGCCAACAGGGAACAGAGCCACCTTGGGCTCCTGTCCCCAGGGAAGCCCCAGGAGTGGTGATGTGGGGGGACACAGGCTAGAGGAGGTGCCCCAGAAAGGCCGTTAGCCAGGCCCAGTAGCCGCCAGCTTAGCTTTTCACCGGGAGCCAGATAAGGGGCTCTGAGGAAGCCAAGAGCGGCTATCGGCCGGGATAGACTGGCCTCTTTCAAAAATAAAAGGCTGACACAGAGCGAGACAACTGCAGAGCCGCTGTGTGACATCAAGCAGACACTTCAAACAGTGGGGACATTGTGCCGGCCTGTTTGATGTCAGGAAGGAGCAAACCGGGGTATCAGCCGCCCCTTCTCAGGGTAAAAACCAGAGTGCACGGACAGCATGAGTGTGAGTGCTTCCTGACTCTCTCCCTGAGGCCAGCTCCTCTTGAATCTGCCTAAGGAAACTTCTGGAAAGTGCTTGGAGATTAAACCCCTTTGAGAGCAGAAGAAATGGTCATTTTCCAGAGTCTAAACCACACCAAGTCAGGTGTAAAACTTCTTGGCTTGGTTCAATGCCACCTCCTCCAGAAAGCCTTCCGGGTTCTGTAATACTTTATCATTATTTTCATTTTTCTTGATTTTTTTTTATTAATGAATAAATACCGATTTACAAAAGGACAAAATTATAGGGCTGCAATTCCACACCATCCTCACCACCAGAGTTCTGTGTCCCCCACATTCACTCCACTGGAAACTACAGAGGTTCTCCCAAGGTCACAGATATGAGTTGACTATTATTTCTATGACTATATTTACATATATAATTGCCCTTTTTCCCTATGCTCCTGCCTTCTCTCTTTCTAAGCTGCACCTATGCCTATTACTACTTCCGAATGTCCTTCCTTTCTTCCTCTTCTCTGTCTGGGTCTTAGAATGGAACTGGAACTCAGAGCCCTCTGGTCTTCTTCCCCCTAACATTTCTCCCCCTCTGGGAGTATGGACCAACATTCTTTATGGGGAGCAGAAAGTGGGGGTTCTGGCTCCCCTAACTGCTTCCCCACAGGACATGGGCGTTGGCAGGTTGACCCACACCCCCAGGCTGTTCCTGTCTTTCCCTAGTGGGGTAAGGCTCTGGGGAGGGGAGGTTCCAGGACACAGTCTATAGTATTTGGGGGGGTGCGGGGCAGGGTGAGGGGAAACGCTCACTGCTTTTCCCTGGGCTTTGTGGCTGTAGTTAACGTCTATCTCACTGGCTTCCCACGGTAACTGTCTCGATTAGAGGGGCGGGAAGGGAGGCACTGGCTACGTTACCTACACAGCTGACACATGTCTCTGGTCTCACATGGTGACACTTCTGTCCAGAAGATTAGGTCACCATCCAGGAAACAGAAAAAGCCAAGCGTTTGCTGCAAGCGCTCTTAAATGGGCGGGCAAACCAGCAGTGGATGGGAGTCACCTGGGAGGCATTTAAACCTCTCTCTCTGCTCAGCGGCATCCAATCACATAGGGTGTGCCCCCCCCCCCCCACTTAGCTGGACTTAAACAAGCCTTCCAGCTTCCAGAAGGTTCCCCTGCAGGTTTCAGGCTGAAAACCACCCACTTCCTGCCCAGGGTCCCAAGAAGGGTGGGCCAACCACCTGTCTCTAATCCAACACTCCAGGGTCAGGCAAGCTCACCCTGGAAACAGGTCGTGGCCTCACTTTCCACCTGCACCTAATTTTCTTCAACGGTTCTTGAAGGGAAGGAAGGGAGGGAGGAAGGGGAGCGAGGAGGGAAGGGAAGGGGAAAGGAGGAGGGGAGAGGGGGGGAGGGAGGAGGGGAGGGCGGAGGGAAGGGAGGAGGGGGAAGAGAGGGGGAGGGGGAAGGGGGGAAGGGAGGGATGGGGAAGGGGGAAGGGAGGGAGGGGGGAAGGGGAGGCAGGAGGGAAGGGAAGGGGAAAGGAGGAGGGGAGGGAGGAGGGAAGGGAAGGGGAAAGGAGGAGGGGAGAGCGGGGGAGGGCGGAGGGAAGGGAGGAGGGGGAAGGGAGGGGGGAGGGGGAAGGGGGAAGGGAGGAAGGGGGAAGGGAGGGGGGAAGGGAGGAGGGGAGGGAGGAAAAAGTGGCACCCCTTTGCCAATCAACGTTAACTCATATTCCCTTCTTGTTCTAAAATTTATCTCTCTCTCTCTCTCTCAGAAGCACTGCTCCACTGCTTGTGACGCTTCCTCCCAGCAGATTAGATTCTGGGTGCATGAGTGTGATGTGTTCACTCGTCTGGGCGTGCCACCAACTGGCCTCCCAAAACCTTTTTTTTTTTTTTTTTAGTTGTTAAGAAAGGAAATAACAACGTGAAGACAGCAGAATACCTTCCTGCGTTCACTGACTAGGTGCGTCATCTCACCCGCATTAAACAGTTATGGGCAGGGGACCCAGGTACTGAAGCACCTGGTTGAGCACTTATCTTATCATGCACAAGGGCCTGGGTTCAAGCACCCACCCCCCACCTGCAGGGAGGAAGCTTCACGAGCGATGAAGCAGGTCTGCAGGTGTCTCTCTCTATATATCTCTCTCTCCTCTCTCAATTCCTCTCTGCCCCATCAAATAAGAACAGAAAGAAAAAAAGGAAAAAGTGACCTTAGGAGCAGTGATTCACAGAGCCTGGCGCTGAGGCCCAGCCACAACACCGGAAGCAATAAAAAAAATTGATTTAAGTAATTACAAAATTAAAAGCAGTCAAGGACAAACATGCATAGGTTGGACATGAGAAGTTATAGGGAGAAAAGGCTCTTTTACAGCAGTGATAATAATAATAACCCAACAAACTGAAGTTGAAAAAGAAACCGATTTTAAGAAACAAACCGGTCACAATGTAATGTCCTTTCCTTACCATGTTTTGTTTTGTTTTGTTTTTTTAGCCAGCATATGAAACACTATTTTATAATGTGTGCGCTTAACCAGGTGCACCACTGCCTGGCCTCCTAAACACTATTTTGTATTAATTTACTTAGTTAAAAATAATAACAACAATAAAAAATGCTTCCCACCTGCAAGGGGGGAGGCTTCACGAGCAGTAGAGCAGGCCTGCAGGTGTCTCATCTTTCTCTATCCTATCTCCCTCTCAATTTCTCTGTCCTATCAAAACAAAATAGAAAAAAAGGGAAAAAATGAGTAAAAACAAAAAGGTTGATATTAAAAAGAAAAATGAAAAAAAAAAAAAAAAAACTTCCTATCATGCCCAGGGAGAGTACAGCAGTAGCACACCAGACTTGCATACCTGGGGGTCCAGGTTCAATCCCCAGCACCGCCTCATGCCAGAGTTGAGCTCTCTCTCTCTCAAATAAATAAATCACTTTTTTTTTACAACCTGCCAACTACTCGCCTTTTCATACTGTCAGGTTGTTGACACTGAGAATACAAAATTCACCTGCTGCTCTCCCTCCTTCTCCCCTGGGGAGGGGAAGACCAGACCCTTAGGAGCCTGAGAGGAGGAGGAGGAGGAGGAGGAGGAGGAGGAGGAGGAGGAGGAGGAGGCGCGAGGTGGGGAGGCAGCTTCCCACCATCCCACAGGACAAGCCAGGGAGCTCCCGCTTCCAGACTCAATACAACTGTCCTCTGTGTCTGTCTCCCTGACGCCCGTTTGGCCTCTGCAAATATTTGTGGGAGCACTTCACCCTGGCCGGGCGCAGAAGGAGGGTGCTGTGTGTCAGCCTCTGAAAGGAGCAAACTCACTGCTCAGAGCCTCTCGGCACGCGAGTGTCCCCGTAACTGGGAGCGTGACCACAGACGGGCGGCCATGAGGACCCGTCTGTCACATCTGTCACAAGTGGGCCCGCACGCCTGGCACGAGGCAGTGAGAGAGCGCCCCCCACGGCTTGTCTTGTGGGTGTTTAGCCCGTAGGTGAGAGACAGGAGAGAGAGAGAGAGAGAGAGAGAGGCTCAGCTCTCAGTCAGAAGCTACACGCCGACTGCTAGCTCCCAACAGGACAGAGGTGTCTTCTTTCCTTTTCATTTTATTACTGTTGATATGACACGGCTTCCCCCAGACTATAAGATGCCAGGGGCAGGGGGCTGGGAGGTGACACACCCAGTTGAGTGCACGTGGGACCCAGGTTCAAGCACCCTGTCCCCACCTGTGGGAGGGATAGAGTGAGGGGGTTAGGGGTGGGGGTTTCATGAGCAGTGAAGCAGGTCTGCAGGTGTCTCTCGCCCTCTGCCAGGAGCAACAGATTCATAGTGCAGGCACCAAGCCCCGGTGCTAACTCTGGAGGCAAAATAAAAATTGTAAAGACTTGAAAAGTACACAAATAAAAAGGAGCTGGGTGGTGGCACACCCGGTAGAGCCTACATGTTACAATGTGCAAGGACCCAGGTTCAAGCCCCCAGTCCCCACCTACGGGGGGGGGAGGTAGTTTCATGAGGGTTAAAACAGCTCTGCAGGTCTTTCTCTCTTCTCCATCTGCCCCGCCTCTCTCAATGTCTGTCTCTAGAAAATGAATAAATAAGTAATGTATGGGTGACACCACCAGCCAGCAGTTATATTTGACTGTCGCAGTATGGCTGCCTCCCATCCCACCCATTTTGTCCCAAGTGATAATAATATCATCTTTTTTGGGATGACAAGAAGTGTCAGGGACTGGGAGATACCTCATCGAGTAGAGGGCACACATTACCATGCGTGAGGACCAGGCTTGAGCCCTGGGTCACACAGGAGCTGATTATCCAAATTTCAAAGTGATTCTTCTGCCTAGGCAAACATAACACTTTCAGATTTTTTTTTTTTTTTTAATGTTCTGAATCATTTTGTTGGGGAAGTGTTGGCTTACAGGACACCTGCTGACACATGATAATTTCTTATCTCCCAGTGATGGTATCTGCACAACACTCCCACCACCAACCCAAGTCCCTCTTCACCATCGTGTCCTGGGAACCCAGCACCCGCCCCAAGTCCCCGCCTGTGGCTTCATGGCTTGACGGTTCACTGCTTCAGGCTTTTGATACCTCCACGGTGTGATTGTACCTGCTTGCCTATCCATACACCCAGAGAAACAAATCTTGGACACCTCCAACTGGGGGCTCCCGGAGATGCTTTTCCATTCCAGAAATGGGAGAAGGCAGATGATGTCTCCACAGGGAGCTGGCCAACTCACGGGAGTTGGAAGAAGTCCCAGGTAAATACTTGGGGTTAGTTTTTAAATCTCCAGCTCCACCAAACCCACGCCTGGGCATATGATTCCGCTTCACCCTTAAATCAAGTGTTCCAGATCTTTATTGACTTGACATTTACTTGACAGACAAATTGAGAATGGGAAGATATAGAGGGGGAGAGAGACGCACAGCTGCAGAGTATACTGCTTCACCACTCATGATGCTTCCCCCTGCACATGGGAACTGGGGCCTGAACCTGGGTCCCTGTGCATTGTAACACATGTGCTCACCCAGGACGCCACCAGCTAGCCCCTGTTCCTGGTTTTCCTATGAGCTGGCAACGCTCCAATGTCAGGGAGGGCAGCTTCTTATGGCTGCATATACAGATTTCCCCATGCCCAGCACCCAAGCTGACACCAGGCATTTCCATGAGCTGCCAGGCACTGCTAAGCCTCCTTCCCAGTGAAACAGGCAGGTCCCAGAGCCTCAGCTGCTGAAATTTCAGGGAAAAGGGGGCCTCCCTCCCTACCCCTCACCCCCACCCCCAGCCATGAATCTCTGCCCAACGATGCCACAAAAACAAAGGTCTCAATTTCAACGCGTCCTGTGTCCTGCCAAACATCCGACTGCCATCCCTCCCGCAGTGAGTGATAGCATGATTTCCTACAGCTTAGAGAAACTGAGAGCATTTCCTCAAGCTGGCCAAGCCCAGTGAATCATACATGACAGGCCTTCCCTCCAGGCTGTCAACAAACGAAAGCAGTTTCGAGGAAGCTAGGGCAGAACAGACCGCTAGATTCATAATCTCTCTCTCTCCCTCTCTCTGTTTGAATATTCTTCAAGAAGGATCGTGACATTATTGTCCCAGACCAAATGGTCCAACAAAACAGCACCGAGAAGCAAAGGATCCTCAAACACTTCCCTCTTCTAAATCAATTATTAAAATGCTGAAATGTCTAGGGGAAGAAAAGAAAAAGGTGGGAAGAAGAATTGAGAAGTTTCAATGTCAGCCTGGTTAATAAATCAGGCATTTAATTCAGTGACACTAGTCATTAAAGAAAAAAATCATGGTCTTGAATGGCATGTACATTTTTATTTCATTATTTAAATCATATAAAGAGAAAGAACAGACAGAGCCTCACTCTGGCTCAAGTGGTGTCAAATGAGGGACCTCAGGCATGTAAGTCCTGTGCTCTGCCAGCTGAGCTATCCCCCCAGAATGTACACTTTGGCCCCGGGGTGGCCAGAAGGGAGGGAGAAAGATCTAGGAACAATCTGGCTGTCCACCAAACTCAAATGGTTCCCCATGGACAGAAAGAGGCCAGAGAAAGCTAATTCAATGCCTGTATGTGGACATTCCTGGGTGTGTGATGAAAGTGACAGGGTTTTTTTTTTTTTCCTTGTCCCTAGGGTTATCACTGGGGCCCGGTGCTGGCACTATGAATCCACTGCTCCTGGAGGCCTTTTTTTAAATTTTTTTTTTCAATTTTACTGGATAGAGAGAAATTGAGAGAGGAGGGGAAAACAGAAATGGGGAGAGAAAGACAGACACCTGCAGGCCTGCTTCACTGTAAAGCGATCCCCACCCCACCCCCTCCCGGGCAGGTTAGGAGCTGGAGGCTCGAACCGGGATCCTTGAGTAGGTCCTTGTGCATCATACTGTGTGTGCTTAAGCTGGTACGAGGGTTTTTGTTTTTTGTTTTTTTTTTCCCTGGATCTGGGACATTTCCTTCTCAGAATTCGGGAAATAACTAAAGTGCGTGAACTGACAGAAGTCAACAGAAATAATTCAGACTCTGGAAACTATGAAGGAAGAGGGATGACCGGGTGGGAAGAGTAGGTCAGTCAAGGAGGGAGGGGCATTTGGACAGCAGAGGAGTTTGGGTGGTGGGTGTGGTGGGTCTTACACAAAGAGTTGCATGAAACTGTGCCCTGCCTCCCCCAGCGTGCAGTCCTATAAACCAATGGTCAGTCAATAAAATCACATTCAAAGTAAGTACACGGGAATCATGCAAGGATACGCACAAATACCCAGGTTCAAGCCCCCATCTCCACCTGCAACGGACGCTTCATAGGCAGTGAAGCAGGTCCGCAAGCGTCTTTCTCTCCCTCCCCTCTCAATTTCTCTTGGCCCTACTGAATGAAAAAGGAAAAAAATAATAATAAAAAATTTTTAAAAGGCCACCAGAAGTAAATAACTATGATTTTCTTCTCTTTCTTTTTTTCTTTTTTCCTCCAAGGTGATTGCTGGGACTCAGTGCCAGCACTACGAATCCACTGCTCCCGGTGGCCATTTTTTTCCAACTTATTGGATAGGTCAGAGAGGAATTGAAAGAAGAGGGGAGATAAAGAGGGGGAGAGAAAGAGAGACACCCGCAGACCTGCTTCACTGCTTGTGAAACATCTTCCCTGCAGGTGGGGAGCCGGGGCTCAAAGACGCAGATCCTTGCTTGGGTCTCGGTGCTTAGTACTGTGTGCGCTTAATCGGCTGCACCACCACTCAACCTCTAAACTACACAGATTTTCTAAATGCCTTGCAAATCCTTCTCACCATGCTGATTGTGGGCAGTACAGCAGAGTGTTCCAGGATTCCTGAAGATTCCTTTCAGTCTTGGAGATAAAGAGACTCAGAACACAGGCTAAGACACCACCCTGGAAAGCAGTTTAAAAGGGGGGGGGGGGCAGTAGTGCAGTGGGTTAAGCGCACGTGGCACAAAGCGCAAGGACCTGCATAAGGATCCTGGTTCAAGCCCCCGGCTCCCCACCTGCAGGGGAGTCGCTTCACAGGCGGTGAAGCAGGTCTGCAGGTGTCTGTCTTTCTCTCCTCCTCTCTGTCTTGCTCTCCTCTCTCCATTTCTCTCGGTCCTATCCAACAATGAACAACATCAACAACAACAATAATAACCATATCAAGGCTACAACAACAAGGGCAACAAAAGGGGAAAAAGGAAAAAAAAAAAAAAAGGCTTCCAGGGGCCATGGATTCATGGTGTAGGCACCGAGCCCCAGCAATAACCCTGGAGGCAAAAAAAACCTGCAGAACTTCCAGAGATATGCGCACACACTAGATAGCGCCAAAGATAAAGACAACCCCAAGAGAGACATGGATCACGAAGCTGAGGCTTGGAGCCAGAGGGATACGCTGCTTAATTCAAACCTGCTGATAAAAGCCAGAGCTCCTTCACACCTGTGGCTGACACAGGAAAGCTGACTGGGAACGGGGACTGAGGAAGGAGTGTTCCAGATCTCCCTGCGGGCAAGTTCTTGGGGGAAGATCTCTGTCTGACCCATGTCTCTCAACAGTCCCCCTAACCTCCCTCGGAGTCCAAAGTGGCGCTTACCGGCTCTGTTTCCTGCCCGGGACACCCCAGATCCACTTGAGGAAAGAGCCGGAATCCAGACAGCCATATTCTCTCCCCCTCTCCCTCCCATGAGTAATGAAGGACGCATGCCAGTGAGATAAACCAGAGTATCTGGACAGTAGGAAATGGTAAATGAGAAACACACTTACGTTTTGTTTGTTTTTAGTTAGTGATTTACAAAATAATGGAGGAACAATTCCACACCGTTCGCACCACCAGAGTTCTGTGTCCCCATCCCCTCCACTGGAAACTGCAGTGATGCTTCCAAGAGCTTGGATATGGGTTGACTGGTATTTCTATAAATATCTAGATGTTTACATATTTTTCCCATTTTTTCCTATGGTCTTGCGTTCTCTTCCTTTCTAAGTCATACCTACATGTATAACTACTTCCAAAATGTTTTTCCTTTTTTCTTTTTTTTCCGTTTTTTCCCCCTCTTCTCTTTCTCTCTGGGTCCTGACGCAATTGGTTTTCAGACCCCGCTAGTGATCTTCCCCTAACATTTCTCCCCTTCTGGACGTATGAACCAAAATTCTTTTTGGCATGCAGAAGGTGGGAATTCTGGCTTCTCTGCTGAACATGAGTGTTGGCACATGGATCTATACCCCGAATCTAAAACATACTTATTTTTGTTACCAGAGTTAATCATTGGGGCTTAGTGCCTACATGATTCCACCACTCCCAGAAGCCTTCTTTTTCCTTTATTTCTGGTACAGGTTAAGAGACAGAGAAGGAGAGACAGCACTGCTCTCTCTCTCTCTCTCTCTCTCTCTCGCTCTCTCTCACACACACACACACACACACACACACACACACACACACACCACTACAAGTGCAGACCAGGGGCTTGAACCTGGGTCCTCACACAGGGAAGTGTGCGCACTCTACAAAATGTACCAACACCTGGCCCTGGGAACAAACTTTTTAAGTTCCTTTTTGTTCCCAAGTAATTTTGCTGAGATATAGGAAATTTACATAGAAGTTGTGTGTGTGTGTTTGTGTATGTGTGTGTGTATGTGTGTGTGTGTGTGTGTGTGTGTGTACCTTCTCAGATCACAGAACATGCAGAAAACAAAGAATGAAGCAAAAGTCAGTCTTTAGTAAATTCAAAATACCCTGCCTTGCAGTAATAAAGCATTAGTTTGGCAGGGGGGAGTTAAGTCACTGTTAATATATGAAATATTGAAAATATGATGTAAGTAAATGGTGTTCTACTGAAGCCCCACTGGAAGAATGTGCTCTCCACCAATACAAGCAAACATGATGAACAGTCTTTATCTAAAGAATCTGCAACTGGCAAGAGCATACAAAAACAGGGAATTAAGGGGAAAAATTAAACAACAAAGAAATACACCATTGTTACAGAAAACATGAAAAGATGAAAAAAAAAAAACCCTCTGAAAATAATCATGGCATTTTCCTCTCCCCAAAGTCTACATAAATAAATCAGCCTGGGAAATGCTTCTATATTTTCACAGATAAACAGAGAAGTGTGTGTGTGTGTGGGGGGGGGTAAACAGCACAGCACTGAAGCCTCCTTAAGTGCAGTTGGGGGGTTCGAACCTGGGTTGCACACATGGCAAAGAACACACTATCCATGCGATCTATTTTGTCACCCTGTCTTCTTGAGGTGAATTTCCAGACTTTCTGCAGTCCAGAACCCATGGGGCGTGTTTACAGAACATCGCAGGGATGGGAGATCCATCTAGAAAAGACGCGAGCAGCGGAGCTCAATAAAGAAAGCGCAGGCAGCTTCAGAGTGTGCAATGCAGAGAGCCGAGAGGCCACGGTCAGAAGGGGCTGCTGGTGTAAGAGGCCGTGGGGAGGGTCAGGATGGGCACATGAGCACAGACCTCCAGGACAGCTTGCTTCTCTCTGACTGACTTCCAGGAGAATCTCCGGAGCCGGAATAAAAGAGAGTCAAGTTTCAGCTCGGCCTCTGGGAGAATCACCCATCATGTGGCCATTCCCCAGGCAGGAGTGAGGGCAAGGTGGGGGTGCAGTGAAGTGAGTTGCCACAACGCACCCCATTCCCCCAAGTTTTGCAATGATTAAAGGATGTCTCCCTGGGCCGTGAGCTCCACAAAGAGGCCCCTTTCTCCTGGTACTTAGCAGAGATCTATTAATAATTGCCTTGGTGGCATAGCAAATCACATTTACGGGTGACAGAGCACCACCGCTGAGAAATGGCAGGAGGAGACATAATAAGCGCCCAGAGCCCCACACGGCATCTCTCCACGGCGGATGCTATGCCGTGCTGACGAATGGCTCTAAATAAAGAAGTCAGCTGGCTGCTTCTGTTCAGCGCGCTTCTTCTAGAAGGGAAAGTGAACAAGTGGAAGAGGCTGGTTTTCTGGTGATTCAGCAGCCAGAATCATCAGGAGACCATGGTCCAAGGCACGGGCTCTGACTGCCAAATGTGGCTGAGGCCTGATCTAACTGTCCGTCAGCTTACCGTGCACTCATCCACCCACTGACCCTCATACCATATCCCATCCATCCATATCTATTTACCTATCCATCTATCCATCAACGTATCCATTCATCTACATATCTACCCATCCTCTAGTTATCCATCCATCCATCCATCCATCCATCCACAATCTATGTATCCATCCATCCATCTGCATATCATCCACCCACCCCCCACCCACCTATATACTTATTTATCCATCCACCCACCCACCCATCCATTTACCCACCGTTCATCAATCTATGTATCTATCCACCTACATATCCACCCATCAATCTGTGTGTGTATCCATCCACGTATCTACCCAACCATCATCTATTTATCCATCCATCCCTCTACATAACCATCCACCCTCCTATATATTTATCAATCCATCCATATATCTACTTACCCTCCCAACCCATTAGCCTATATATCCATCCACCAATCCATGCATCCATCCATCTGTCCACTAACCCATCCAGGCTTCCATTCATCTATCTCCATCGACCTACAACCTGTTGCATGGGTGAGGGGCTGGAGAGACAGACATCCCATAAAACACATTTTGCTCAATAAAATATCCACTGAAGGTTAGAGGACTACAGTCCTTTCTCCTTTTGCTTACTTTTCTTTTCAGGTGGAAACACGTGCCTCACATCAATGACTTTCTTCAAATAGCACAGGGATTTGGTTTGGAGATTTTCCTTTGGGAAAATTTGATGCTGGTGTCACTGTTTCATAAGATTTATTTATTTATGAGGGTGGGGGTAGCGCCCAGAGCCTCACTCCTGTACATGCGATGGGGAGCACTGAACTTAGGATCTCACACTTTACCAATGCTTTACCCACTACACCGCCTCCCAGGTCACCTAGTATTCCTGTTGGCATGAAGGCAGTAAGAGCCTCCCAGGAAGTGGCACGACATCCAGAGTTTGGCAACACAGGTACCAAAGGAATGTTCTGTCCACACTCTCTCTTCCTCTCTCATAAGTAAATAATAAATCTTTAAAAAAGGAAGCCAAGAAGCATCACTCTCATACAGACTGCTGACTCCCTGTGACCTGCTGCTTGTGGAAACATTCTCTGGGGACTCGTCCTAAGGAACAGAGGGGCTGAGAGCACAAAGCTGCTTGTTCTCTGCAGCTGTCGTCACATTAACAGGAACTCAAATACCCAAGTTCACCGGGTTGGGTTCTGTCTTCTGCCTGGAAGAGAGTGCTCTCGGAAATCAGAGACATGAAGATGGTGTGACGTAGAAAAACCAGCTGGTCAGGATGTCGGATGCTTGTCCGATCCAACATGGCTCTCAGCCTCGACTGCGGGTGTGACCTGCATGGCTGAGACACAGAAGGTGATTCTGCGGTGTCAGGATTCGGGGTCATTTCCTCCCTGCTCAACTCAGAGGCTGGCTTCACTCCTGAACTGCAGGCGTATTTGAAGAGGAACACCAAGAGGAAAAGAGAACAGAAGTGTCTCCTGTTAACTCCTTCCTGGTGGGGAGGAAATTCATCTTGGCAGTTTCTCGAGTATGGCTGGGTTCCACTCAAAATCCTTAATATTTATTCCATATTGATGGATATCTGGAACCAAAACATTTCTGGGGGGAGGTGTGTGCATTCACAATACGCCCCCTCAAACTCTAGGCTAGTTTGTTTGTTTTTAGTGATTTAATAATGACTAAAGATTATACGGTCATGGAGGGGTCACTCCACACCACCCCCAGCCTCCACCAGTAACCACTATCGTTCTCCTAAGGCCATAGATATAAATTGAAAATATAAATATATGGGGGTAGATAGCATAACAGTCATGCAGAGACTCTCATGCCTGAGGCTCCAAAGTCCCAGGTTCAACCCCTCCATACCACCATAAACTAAAACTGGCCAGTGCTCTGGTAAGAAAAAAAAAAGTTTATATATATATATATATATATTTTTTTTTTTTTTTTTTTGCCTCCAGGGTTATCGTCTGCACTACGAATCCACTGCTCCTGGAGACCATTTTTTCCATTTTGTTGCCCTTGTTGTTACCCTTGTTGTTGTCATTATTATTGTTGTTCTTATTGCTGTCATTATTGTTGGATAGGACAGAGAGAGATCGAGACAGAGAGGGAGAGAAAGACAGACACCTGCAGACCTGCTTCACCGATTGTGAAGCAACCCCCCTGCAGGTGGGGAGCCAGGGGCTTGAACCGGGATCCTTGAGCCAGTCCTTGCGCTTTGTGCCGCGTGCGCTTGACCTGCTGCGCTGCCGCCCGACCCCCTTATATCCTATTCTCATTCACTTCTCCAGCCTAGTCTTGCCTTCACTTCCTTTCTATGCCACACTCTAGGCTATTTTCCTTCTTTATTTTAGAGAGGGAGACAGAGAGGACACAGAGTATATAGCATAATGGTTGTGCCTGAGGCTCCAACATTCCAGGTTCAATCCCCCTACACCACTATAAACCGGGGCTGAGCAGTAGGCCTTCTGGTAAAATATATATAGTAAAAATTTCTTCTGCATTTCTACTGAAAACGTGTATTCTAAAAATCTCAACCACTTCAGATTGCTGCTACGGTCGCCCCACTGGGGTCCGGGTAGTGGGGAGCCAAGGAGGAAGGATGTTAGACATGAAGGGGTGAGTGAGCATGGCCAGGGGACCCCCATGAAACCCCCACCCCAGGTCCAAGCTCTGGAGACGGTCAGAACTGGATCCGTGTGGGGCAAACACTGAGGCAGCTCATTGCAGAAGGCAACGAACGGGGAGCGATTCTGGGTCTCAGTGGGGACCCCAGCAGAGCCCTGGTCCAGGGAGCCGTGGCGGCGGGGGCCGGGCCGAGAGTTCTCATGATTCCTGGAGCTGCACAGACTGTGGTTGGGCAGGTCTACACAGGGTGGCACCGCCACTCAGAGAGGACTGGGGTGGCGGTGCCAGGAGCATGTCTAGGGGAGGTGGCAGGGGGCAGGACTCCTGTCAAGACTAAAATGGGAGTTTTCGTGGAAAGGAAATAAGAAAACAAGGGCCAGGTGGTGGCACAGCTGGCTAAACACACATATTATAGTGTGCAAGGACCTAAGTTCAAGGCCCTGGTCCCCACCTGCAGGGGGAGAACTTCACAAGTGGTGAAACAGGGCTGCAGGCATTTCTGTCTCTTTCCCTCCCTATCTCTCCCTCCCCTCTCAATATCTTTTTGTCTCTAGCCAATAATAAATAATAATAATAAAGAAACAAACAAAACATAGGGCTCTGCTAAGTCACGTCTCCCTCCGAAACTTGTATGTGAAAAGTCCTAACCCCCAACATGGCTGTGTCTGGAGCTAAGAAAAGGAAGAAAGAAAGGAAAAGGAAGAGTAGGGAGGGAAGGAAAGAGAAAAATAAAGAGGAGAAAAAAGAAAAAGAAATTTAAAAAAATGAACATGAGCAGTTGTTCCCCACCCTGCTCATTCAAAAGTAGCACTTCCCATCCAAACATGACTTGGTGTTATTCTTGGGAACAGTCACAACTATCTCCGTACACAGAAATGGTAACAGTGTGCAAAAATTTACCCGCCAGATCATACCAACTAGGAATCTTATGTTTTCAGATACCGACTTGAAAAACCTGTGTTTTAAGGCTATGAGGGAGAGTCTTCTCTGGTCTGGAAGGAGCAGGTATACTTAGAAAGAACCGCCCCAGGAGTTGGGCAGTAGCGCAGTGGGTTAAGCACAGGTGGTGCAAAGCCCAAGGACCAGAGTAAGGACCCCAGTTCGAGCCCCCAGCTCCCCACCTGCAGGGGAGTTGCTTCACAGGCGGTGAAGCAGGTCTGCAGGCGTCTATCTTTCTCGACCCCTCTCTGTCTTCCCCTCCTCTCTCCATTTCTCTCTGTCCTAACAACGATGACATCAATAACAACAACAATAATAACTACAACAACAATAAAAAACAAGGGCAACAAAAGGGAAATAAAAAGAAAGAACTGCCCAAGGTAAAGGAACACTACCAGTCTCTCTTCATTTATCCAGGTAACAGACAGACAACACAGGAACAGGGTCCTTATTTTTTTCTTTTTTCTTTAAAGGTTTGCTCAGGGATTGTTCATCTAGCAATGCAAAATAACCTTGCAGCAAGGAGACCCTTGGAAAATAGTTTTAAAGGGAATAACAAAGGACTGCAGACTGCTTTAATCCCACTGTCCTGGCAGCCGGATGGCATTGCTAGGCAACGGTTCTTGTGCGGGTCAGCTCAGAAAAAAAGAAAAGTTAACAGACAGGTTGTTTCAGACAGGGTCAGGAGTACCAAGGGGAAGCAGACAAGGAAGGGAGGAAGGGAGGACACAGACAAAAAGACAAGGGCAAAGTTTGGTCACTGAATACAGACATCTCTAGTACAGGAAACCCTATAAAATTGGGAGACAGAAAAAACTCAAAAGTGGAGTGGGAAAAAAGAATAAATAAAAGAATAAATAAATAAAATTTCAAGAAGATTCACCCAAATAACAGAAACACTATTATTCCTGAGCATGTGATAACATACTAGTGATGTTTGAGATATTTACATTCAGAATAGATTCATGCTCTGAGGTCTTGAGATTCTCGTTTTTAGAGCTAGGACTCAACTAGACCAGACTTGCAAGCTCGGACGTGCATGGCAGCAAGTCAATATCCTATGGGATATGTATTTAATTTTAATGTTGCATTGCGTTCAAGAGCTCCTGTCCTTGTGGTTTCCATAATCTAGCTAACTAATTTATCATTTAGCCCCATCCTTTTCTGTCCCATATATTACAATACCAGGTGTCTTGGAATCTTTAGTGATTCTCACATTATCAAAAGCCTCCCTTGGCTGACTAATAGGAGGAGAGAAAATGAGTTGAGGGATTGGGCGTTGTTGTGGCTGGTTAGGTGCACATATGACCATGCACAAGGACTCAAGTTCAAGTCCCCAGTCCCCACCTGCAGGAGGAAAGCTTCACAAGTGGTGAAGCAGGGCTGCAGGTGTCTCTCTCTCTCTCTCTCTCTCTCCTTCCACCTCCCTCTCAATTTCTCTGTCCTATCAAATATAATTAATAAAAATAAACGAGATACACAAAAGTATGATACTTAGAAAGAGAGAAAAGAAAAAGAAAATGAGCACATAACCTCAATTTAAAAAGTAAAATTCAAGGCTTTGCGTGAGGTCACAAGGTCAGCCCAGGGCATTGCATATGCCACAGTGATAATAATCAACTAACAAAGGAATATGTCTTTAAAAATTAAAATTGAATGCAATAATATGGCCAAGTGGACTTGGTAAACTTGGCTGACAGTAGCCAATGGTAATCTTGGGAGACAGTAAACATTTATATAAGAATGTACTTAAGGCCAGGGAGATGCTAAAAGACTCCAAGGTCTCAGGTTCAATCCCCAATAACACAACAAATCTGAGCTGAGCAGTGCTATAGTTTAAAAAACAAAAAAACAAACAAACAAAAAATCAAAAATCATCTCCTTCACCCCATCTTGGATGGAACTTATGTGAAATCGGCCACAAAAACAAGGATGGATACTGAATGATCTCACTTACAGGTGGAATTTCAGAAACAAGGACAGTAGGGGAAAACACAAAGTGAAATTGGGCTGGGTGGGGTGTCCTGCACCAGAGCAAAGGACTCTGGGGAAGGAGAGGGAGGAAGGAGGTGGAGAGGGCTTTGGGGTCCCGTGCAGGATGGTGGACAAGGACCTAAGTTGGGGGTGGAACTCCTCTTGCAGACCATTAGCACGGGGGAGATGAGGAGTTGTGGCCACGTGTCAACAACTGAACTATAAACCATTAAAGGGAGAGGACCAGTTCCAGGAGGACCCAGAACTTTTGTGACAAAGAACCTTTATGTTTGCCCCATGAATGAGAGAAAAGACATTCTGGAGAATATCCCAGAAAGTCAGGTGCTGTTTTTCTTATCTGAGAGAGAAGAAGAAAATAAAAAGGACAACTATGGATGATTTCACTCATAAGTGGAACACAGAGAATTGAAACACATGAATTAAAAAAAAAAAGTATATATAGTTAACCTAATACTATGACCTTGGGAGACCTATGGTGGTTACCATGGCAGGGTAGGGGGAGTCACCCAGAACTTTGGTGGTGGGGGTGGTGAGGAGTGATGCCCCTATTACCGTATAGAATCTTGTTAAATCACTGGTGAAGATACAAAATAAAATGCATGTACCCATAAAGGGAGGAAAGTTAGTTTGGGCAGCAGCCTTTCAGGAAAGTGTGAAGTTCTCTTGCCCTCATTTTGTATCCTGAAACTTCATTCATTCAGCAGGTATGTACTGTAGCAACTTTGCTGTAAGAGCTATTCTGCATGTTCCGAATTAAGTTCTGAGCAGAAGGTGATTCTTGCCCTCACATGTGCAGCAAAAATCATAAAGGGAGGGTGGGCCTCACCACGAGAGGCCACACAGACTCAAGGCTGCTCAGGGCGGAGACAGGGCCTGCTCAGGGTCAGCAGAACTGCAGAGGGGAATGTGAGCCTGGAGAACATTCTCCCTCACAGCTTCAATACAGAAGTCTTGGTTGAAAGCCTTTCTCATTGAGCACTCAATAGATATCCTGCCATTCACTTCTGGCCTGTAGTGTTTGTGTGGAGAAGTCTGCTGCCAATCTTAGGGGTTTTCCTCTGTAGGTGACTCTTCGTTTTTCTCTTGCAGCCTTCAGCATCCTTTCTTTATCTTTATTCCTTTCCATTTTCAATATGACATGTCTTGGTGTCTTTAAGTCTGGGTTAATTCTGTTTGGGACCCTCTGGGCTTCTTGAATCTTTATGTCTTTGATGTTGTCTAGACTAGAGAAGTTTTCAGCTATTATGTCCTGAAGAATGCTTTCTTCCTCTCCCTCTCTTTCTTCTTATGGTAAGCCATTAATGCATATATTATTTCTTTTGAAGTCATCCCATAGGTCTCTATTGTTGTTTTCAGTATTTCTTAATCTCTTTTTGAGATCTCTTACTTCTTTTTAGTTGTCTCTAATTCGTCCTCGATCTTGCTAATTCTGTCTTCAGCCTCATTGAGTCTATTCTCTCTCCCCTCTACTGTTTTCTGGAGTTCATCTATTTTGTTTCCCTGTTCTTATACTGTTTTAGCTTGTTCAGCTAGTTGTGTTCTTAGCTCAGCTATTTCAGCTTTCAGCTCTCTAATAACCTTGAGATAATTAGTGTTTTCTTCCAGAGTCTCATTTGTTGTTTCTGATGACAATTCTTTCAAACTCTTTACTCACTCCTGTGATGATTTCCTTAACTAGTGTTTAGATGTTGACCTCATTATTTTGTGCATCAACCTTTGGGGGGCTTACAGCTGGACTCTTGTCCTGGTTCATTTCTCCAATATTCTTGTTGGTTTAACCATTTTATATAGTATGTTATGAGGTCCCTCTCTCAGTACTTTTTCAAATTACTGATCACTCTTGCCTGGATTGACTTGTGTCTAAGTAAGGTAATTAAAGGGTTCACAGTTGTGGAAGTTGACAGTTGTTTCAATAGTATTTTAATCCCTGAGTTTCAGCTCAGTGTCTTAAAAGCCTCTTTTGTTCTTTTTCTTCCCTGTAGGTTATGGGAGCCTGAGGGCTTTAAAACAATAAGTAGGCTTCTTAGCTTAATCACTGACTCCTGACCAAGAGAGAAAGCAGGGTGGGGCAGAGATAATCCAGTGGTTATGCAAAGAGACTCTCACAGCCCCACAGCTATGTCATGGAGGTATAGATCTTCTCCTGAGTTTCCTGGTTAGTTCTCTGTCCCCTGTGTCAGCACAGGACCTCCCTGCCGCTGCTCCAGATTCTGAGGGTAGTAGCAATGAAATCTCACAGTTGCATTTGGTGAATCTCAGGGGAGTCCTCTCCTCCCTTCAGCCATCCTCTTGTTGGTGAAACAGACTGAAGGTGGTATCTCAACTGGTAAACTGCCAGACTGTTACCAGCCACTTAATCTCTCCCTAGGAGCCTCTCTGTCCACAAGCCACACGTGTTTGCACTCACTGGTGATTTGATGGGTTCCTGAAGTCATTCTAGTCCTGTCTTGTGGTTCCAAGTGATCTCCTTTGGTATTCCTAGTTGACTCAGGAGAGGAAAGAGAAACACAGCAGCTGTTGCTCCATAGCCCCGCCTCCAGAAGTCCTCCTCAGTAAAATGACCTTGATCATAGCTGGGGACCCTGCACAGGGACACACTTTCCCTTGGGACTTTGTGCTCTGAGTCATCATTGATAGAGAACCACACATCCAAACCATAACAACACCTCGCACCTGAGAGAAGGGCCTAACACCCCAGTGGCGGGGAAACGATTGGCAAGTGCCAGGGAGGTATGACCCCTGTGGAGAACAACACAGAGAGTCCTTAAGCAAATACAACAAATGAGAACAGAGATACCGTCTGATCCAGCAAATGCCACTCCTAGGTGTTTCTCCCAAGGACATGAAAACACAGATTCAGAAAGACACATCCAGAGGGACTGAGCAATGGCATACACAATAGAGTGCACATGTGACCATGCACAAAAACCAGAGTTTGAGCCCCATGGTCCCCACCTGCAGGAGAGAAGCTTCACGAGTGGTGAAGCAACACTGCAGGTGCCTCTCCTCTCTCTCTCTCTCTCTCCTCTCTCTCTCTCTCTCCACCTTCCCTCTCAATTTTTCTCTGTCTCTTATCAATAAAAAGGAAGGAGAGGGTTTGGTTTAGTTTATGAATCGTTGTTCCTGAATAAAGAAATACAGCTTCACTGCCCAGCCGTATGTCTCTGGTCGTCTCTGTTACCCGCCCGTGAAGCTAGCCCGGCCAGCTAGAGCCTCCGAATTTTAACAACAAATGGTGCCTACATTGGGTTGTCCTAGCTCTCCCCCGCCAAGAGAATTGGATTTAGTTAAAAAGAAAAGGGGGAATTGTTGTATGCTTTACATTGGGTTGTTCTAGCTCTCCCCCGCCAAGAGAATTGGATCAGTCCTGCTAGTTTCGCGGGCCCGCTTGGCCCCGCCCCTGGGAACCCCGAGAGGGTTCCAGAGTTCCAGAGTTCGAGAGTGCTTGCGCCGCCGCGGGGGGAAAGAGGCAGCAGAGTTCTGTTTGGTGATTAGTTTGGTTTAGTTTATGAATCGTTGTTCCTGAATAAAGAAATACAGCTTCCCTGCCCAGCCGTATGTCTCTGGTCATCTCTGTTACCCGCCCGTGAAGCTAGCCCAGCCAGCTAGAGCCTCCGAATTTTAACAACAGAGAGGGGTGGCGAGAGACATATGCAGCCCTGTAGTCACAGCTGCACTGGTCACAGTAGCCCATCAGCCTAAATGTCCACTGACTGACAACTAAATAAAGAAGCTGAAGGGATGTTTACTCAATGGAGTGTTAACTGGCCATTAATAAAGATGACAGTGCAGTCTATCTATTGCATCATTTGTGATGAGCCAGATGGAACTGGAGGTGATTATGATGCTAGTTGAAATAGCTAAGGAGGTGGAAGAAACTGCCAGACAGTTTTACTCATATGTGGAATATAAAGAAGTAAAGCAAGTGATTACAGAAGCCAGACCCCCCCACCTCCTGCACTTCATAGAGGTCTCTGGCCCAGAAGGATAAAGAATAGGGAAGCTTCCAATGGAGGGGATGGGATATGGCACTCAGGTGGTGTGAACTGTGTGACTTGTACCCCTCTTATCTCATAATCTTGTCACTCGCTATTAAATCACCAATAATGATTTTCTAAGTTGAAAAATAAGATAACAGAAATCAGAATTTGAACTGGGCTTAGTGTATTGCACCAAAGTAAAAGACTCTGGGGTGGGGGTGGGGGTTCAGGTCCTGGAACATAATGGCAGAGGAGAGAGTTGAATTGCTGTGTGGAAAACTGAGAAATGTTACACAGGTACAAATACTGTATCTTATTGTTGACTGTAAACCATTAATCCCCCCCAATAACGGAAAGAAAAAAAGAAGTAAACTTAAAAAAAAAACATCCTAACCAAACTGCCTCTCCAGCTATGATGTGTTAAGTATGCAATTCAATTGTACTCCTGAAATCTTGTAATTCTGTAATCCAATGGGAAAGCAATAATCATAAACCATTTGTGAAGGATTGTTTTAGTTTTCAAGTCTCTGCTCATTGCCTTAATGATCTGACTGACTCCCTGAAAAAAATGGTTTTTCATAGAGACAGAGAGAGAGCACAGCAGCAAAGCTTCCTACAGTGTAGCGGGGGCTGGGCTCAAACCTGGTTCGCACACAAGACAGAGCAGCACACTATCTAAGTGAGCTATTTCCTATTTCACCCGCCCCTGCCTAAGAATGTTTGACACATGTATTATGTATCATACTTAGCACATGGTCAAATCAAGGTGAAAGAGGAGTCAACCAATAACAGACAAAACTAGTCATGGAAATAATACCAGCAAGAGGAAAACAGGGCCAAGAGAACTAACTTTCCATTCCCCCCCACTTCTGTTTCAACAACCAAATGGTTTTGACAAACATAGTCTCTAGCCCCACATGGTAATGCATCCAACTGCCCAGATTAAAATGTTTCCATCTCAACTATAATTGTGGTGCTCTCCTACTGAAAAGCCTTTTATAGTTCTCTGCTACTTCCATAGCTGAATAGACCCTGCTGCCTCACATTCAAGGTCCCTTAAGGGCAACCAACCTTACCTTTCCAGACTTTTCTCTAGCTCTTCTCAAAGCACAGTCCCAGACTGGGGGACAGCTCATTCAGTAGAGCACACACCTTACCATGCCTGAGGCCCTTAGTTTGAGGCCCGGCACCACATGGGAGCACTCGGAAGAGTTCCACAAAGAGTGGAGTGGTGCTGTGGACTCTTATCTCTCTCTGAAAAAAAAAAAAACAAACAAACATGGGGGGCCAGGTGGTAGCACAGCGAGTTGAGCGCACATGGTGCAAAGCGCAAGGACTGGCATAAAGATCCTGGTTCGAGCCCCCGGCTCCCCACCTGCAGGGGAGTCGCTTCACAGACGGTGAAGCAGGTCTACAGGTGTCTATCTTTCTCTCCCCCTCTCTGTCTTCCCCTCCTCTCTCCATTTCTCTCTGTCCTATCCAACAATAACAGTAGCAATAACAACAACAAGAATAACTACAACAATAATAATGACAAGGGCAACAAAAGGGAAAAATAAATAATAAAATAAATGTGTATATTTTTTAAAAAAGACTGCATTTCATGGCCTCCAGGCAATTTTGGAATAAGTAAATTAAAAAAAAAAAAACGAATGAAAAACTCAACTCAGGCAGGCCACTGAGTGGTGATACCAAGAGCCGCTAAATAATCAAGTAAAGGTGGGAGTTGGGCGGTAGCGCAGCGGGTTAAGTGCACATGGCGCAAAGCATAAGGACAAGCATAAGGATCCCGGTTCAAGCCCCCGGCTCCCCACCTGCAGGGGAGTCGCTTCACAGGCGGTGAAGCAGGTCTGCAGGTGTCTGTCTTTCTCTCCCCCTCTCTGTCTTCCCCTCCTCTCTCCATTTCTCTCTGTCCTATCCAACAACAACGACATCAACAACAACAATAAAACAACAATGGCAACAAAAGAGAATAAATAAATATATTTTAAAATAATAATAATCAAGTAAATGCACAGGTGCATGTCCATACTTCTCCCTGGATCATTCTTCTGCAAATTTCCACCTGGCAGCCTTCCGCTCCTTTGTCAAAGATGGTCACCAAGGCTACATCCTCCCTGAGCTTGTCATGTTCTTCCCCATTCAGATTCTCAGGGCACGCCTTATGTTATGATAATAACTTCACTCTTTCATTTAAGTCGCACATTAGACATTCAAATGTATGAGGTGCGAAAGAACACCGCAGAGAGACACGCTATCTTTAGGCAGCCTTTCCCACACGGAAAAGGATTCGGGCGAGAAGAATGCCATCTTTGTGGAAAGCTGTGGTGACCTCCAGATCTAGAAACGGTGATAGAAGAGTGGTGGAAAGTGAGGCGGCGATGGCTGGGGAGACGGCCAAACATAGTGTTACTGTATAATTCAGCGCTGCCACGCCTGGGGAGAGTGGGCCGAAAGAAGTGGCAGCAGAGTTGGGGAGATAGGTCAGTCTGTCAGGACGCAGGGCTATAGGTTTGATCCCCAGCACCACCTTATGCCAGAGCTCAGTGGTGCTCTGCTCCTTCTCTCCCTGCCTCTCTTCTCATTCTTTCTCTCTCTCTCTCTCTCTCTTTCTCTCTCTCTCTCTCTCCCTCTCTCCAAATAAATAAATAAAAGAAGTTGTGGGACCGGTTGGTGGCACACACCTGGTTGAGCACACATGCTACAATGTGCAAGTAGCTAGGTTCAAGCCCCCAAACCCCACCTACAGGGGGAAGGGAAGAGCTTCACAAGCAGTGAAAGGGCTGTAGATGTCTCTCCTATCTCTCTTTCCCTGTGTGTTTGTCTCTCATATTCAATAAAGAAGAAAATGATTTCCCCAAATCTTCTATTGGTATTCTGAGCAGAGGGAAGCAAAGCAGAAAAGTAAATGCAGCCCAGAGAGAAGTTCTAGACAGAAACAACAGCCGAGCCCAGGTCAGCAAGCCTGTCTTGACGTTCCTTGACATCCCTGTCAAGAATTCTTATACTACGCAGCTATGGAGAGCAAAGAATCCACCTTCTCTGACCCAGCTTGGATGGAGCTAGAAGGAATGACGCGAAGTGAGCTAAGTCAGAAAGACAAAGACGAGTATGGGATGATCCCACTCATAAACAGAAGCTGAGAAAGAAGAGCAGAAAGGGAAACTCAAAGCAGGATATGACTGAGTTTGGAGTAGGGCGCCAAAGTAAAAATCTCTGGGTGAAGGGTGAGGGTCGATGCTCAGCTTCACTGGGGGGGGGGGGGGGGGTTTGTCCAAACAGCCCTTTGGTGGTGAGAATGGTGTTGATGTGCACTCCCAGTCTCATAAATCACTATTCAATTAATATGAGAGGGAAAAAAACTGATTGACTGTTTCAAACCTTTTAATGCACAGACCACAGGCTGAGTATACATTCCTTTAATCTAAGCACTTAAGACTTCAAACGTGTAATCAGACTGAATTTTAACAGTGGTCTCAAATTGTTAATACATTCCTTTCTTTCTTTTTCTTTCTTTATTCCCTTTTGTTGCCCTTGTTTTATTGTTGTAGTTATTATTATTGTTGATGTTGTTTTGGTTGGATAGGACAGAGAGAAATGGAGAGAGGAAGGGGAGACAGAGAGGGGGAGAGAAAGATAGACACCTATAGACCTGCTTCACGTCTGTGAAGCAACTCCCCTGCAGGTGGGGAGCTGGGGGCTCAAACCAGGATACTTACACTGGTACACACACTTTGTACCTTGTGTGCTGAACCCACTGCGTTACCGCCCGACCCCCTATTAATACGTTTCTAATAATGACTTGTTCTTTGAAATATTGACTCTTCTAAAAGCTTAGATCAGGGAGAATAGAAGCAGCCAGTGGCGTTACTTTATAAGACACAGCTATATATAAATAATGTCAAAGGACATAAATCATGGTGATGTTGTGTATGATACAGCAAACCCTAACAA